>NW_026889778.1:31795000-31845000 GCF_033153115.1 Saccostrea echinata
GGAAAGATTTCTTTTCAAAAAATCTCAGTAACTTTTAAATGGTGCAGACGAAATTGTTTCTCTTTTGGTCATTTCACACAGAGATGATTTCAGATAAATCTATGTAAAAAAATTAATATGTCTTCGAGTTAGTTTTCTCGTAATTTAAATGCGAATAATTGCTTTTACATCACAAAATATAGCATTTTTAAGAATGACGCTATAAACTATCGCAACGTCACGCTTGACGTCGTGGATACGGTCCGGTATAAAGTGCAGAAAAACAAAAAGAAGAAGTTTATGTTTATATATATTTAATGTAAAGTTTGTATTTAAAATAAGCACAGATGTATGAGTTATGTAACAATGTATTTTGTCTGAAATACCTTGTTTAAGCTGTAACTAAGAGAGAGAGAGACAGAGAAGGCTAGCTGGGGGGGGGGGGGGGGGGGTGGCTTGAAGGAGCAGTACTCCTAGCGCGATTCAGAGACTTTTTTCTTACAAGAATGGGGGAACGAATATTAATTAGAGAATAAAAATTAGAAAAAAAAAAGTTCAAAATTTTCTGACAAGTAAGAATATGAGTAATCGCCAAAATATTAGGGAAGAGAAATGGTGAGTGGCTAGGTACAACTATTATTCAGGAGCAAATGTGGTAGGGGATGAGTATAGTAAATAATCTTTTTTCAACAAATACATATCTATTCTCTGTCGAGTTGAAATGATACATGTTATATGTCCAATATTCTCCTACATCGAAGACTAATTTTTGTTTCATTTTGCTTGATATAAATCCTAAATAAATAATCTTCGCGAGGTACAGCTGAAGTGCTAACAAATAAACTTTTTCTTAATTCAATACCGATCAACGAATTTTGGACCCTCAACACACTTGTTTTCTAGATGTAATTTGCTTCCGATGACTGTGATACGTATATCAAGTTATTTCAAATGACCCGTATACGGAATTTTCACATTGGTAATGCTAATACGAGTACACACGCTGCATACAACATGTGCAACTGCTCTTTTAACAGGATGTCGCTGAGGTATCACCACATGTCGTCATGTAGCGTTTTTCCAAATAAATCAAATTCTGTTGGTAAATAAAAAATAAGAAACAAGAACTACTCGTGTTTTATATGAAAAGATCACAAATTTTCACCAAAAATTGGCATTTTTTGAGCGTCCGATTTTTCATTCTTGACACCGTTCGATATTGTTAAAGTATTTGTAAAACATGGCGTTATAATACTTTAAAGAATTTATTCTTTGATGAGCGTTTTTTTTTTTAAAAAAAAACACCAAGATACACAGGAACATGGGATGTAATTTTTAGTTGGGGGGGGGGGGGGGGACAACCTAACAGATACAGACAAGTTTAGGCACGTAGCAATGGTTTCAATAGGGGGGGGGGGGGGGGGGGCAACCTAAAAAAAACTTATAAGCTGTCCTAAGCCTGGATTTGCCAGGCTCGACATAACAGCAACAAAAAGTGGGGGGGGGGGGGGCAACCAGCATGCATCTATAGGAAAAAATACTGTAGCAAAATACTATACTCAGAAAAAAGGTGGGACCCCCCCCCCCCCCGCGTTCTACGGGCCTGAAGCAGACATTCTTGAGGAGGCACAACCGCAAATTACCTCTGTTTTCTAATATGCATATTATTTTCATGTACTGGCAATATTATCGAGGGGGACAACACTGTAAATTAGCTCGATTTTCTAAAGTATTTTATATACATTGAAAAAATTATGGGGGCACGCCCCTCCTCAGATTCCTACCGAATTAATATCCCTGTTTTCTTTAGCGCGAATTTTTAATAAGTCTGCCAGCAATCTTTTTTAATCAGGCGAAATAACACACAAGTACCTCTAGCTCCGAGACTCTGTTATTTTGGAGCTTTAATTTCTTCGTCGCAATACTTTTACTTTGTTCAAATCTTTCTATGATAATAGATGTATCTAAATCTAGTTAAACATCACTGCCTTAATTCTCTATACATATCTGTATTTATACGGTGCATTTATACTGCATTCCTCGCCGGGTTTTTTTTTTTTTATTTATTCTTTATTCAGTTTTTCGCATACAAATGGGGGATACCTCCCAAACTTTTACCTTGATTTTATATTTAAATACTTCTGAAAAGAATTTTTAAAAAGCCATCGGACGAAACACTTTGAGAGAGGTAAATGGAGATGAAAATCTAAAAATTAATTCTATCTTGCCTTATCACAGGCTACAATTTACTACCCAGATTTTTTTTAGCGACTTTTCAATTTATAGGGCAATTTGCTTGACCGGGAAAGCAAATTAAATATAATCTGAAGCTAACAGCATTGTAAGCTGTTATTATAGAAGATCTGTGTCGTTTTTATGTTTTATGCTTCATACTTGAGCAGTTTTTCAATTGTGATATAGATATACATGTTTTGTTTTGTTTTTTAATTTCCTCTTTAAAAATAAAGTTTCAACTTTTGATATAACAGTTGTAACTGCGGTTGTTTATATAATGACGGTTTTTCAGTGAAACAAACTTTTTATTAAAATACGTCAAAGGAAAAAAAAAATAATCATGCAGTTGACACTTGTTCAGTTGCTCGCATCTTTTCGTGATACTGTTGTGGCCTCAATGTGATGATAAATAAACGCTTTCTAACGCTTTCGATTTTCGAACATTAAAAAAATCATTTAAAAAAAGTTTTCAATCTGTGATAACTTCAGTTTGTTGTATTGAAGAGTTAAAAAAATGTCTTACTCATTGTGATGTCATAATCAAATGTGCACAAGAAAGTCGCCCAAATCATATAAATTGCGTACTCAGTTTTAATGACGTCAGCAAACCCGCGACCTACGTTAAAACTGAGTTAAACACTAATTTAAGAAAAGTGAGGTCAAGGTCAAAGGAAAGGTCAAGGTCAAAAAATGTTGATGCAGTTACATAGCTTTCATCAATATCTATCAATGCAAGAAGTTTAAGTACACTATTTTGAATGGTATCTTTAAAACTGAGCTAAACACTAATTTAAGAAAAGTGAGGTCAAGGTCAAAGGAAAGGTCAAGGTCAAAAAATGTTGATGCAGTTACATAGCTTTCATCAATATCTATCAGCATATGAAGTTTGATAAAAATATCTTCGATAGTTTCTTTGAAATTGAGCTTTGAACAGAGCTAAACGCAAAGCGTGACGGAAAGACAGAAGGACAGAAGGATGGAAGGACGGAAGATGGACATGGCAATCACTATATGCACCGGCCATATTCATGGCTGGGCATAAAAACAAGGTAAAAAAATTTGTTTGCATGCACCCTTTCTCCATACCACCTCTCCATGTTCCAAGATTGAAGTTTTAATGTCAAAAGGTTCTTAAGTTATGGTTTGGAGGTGTTTTTCTCAATTTGACCTTGAATGAAGAAAGGAGTTAAGGTCAAAATTTTAGTGCAGTGCATCTTTTGTAAATGTCTTTTTTATGTTACATATTTGAAATCCTAATGTCAAAGGGTTCTCAGGTTATAGCCTGGACTATATTTTTATGTAAAGATTGACCTTGACCTTATTGAAAGATCAAGGTAAAAAAAGTTTGGTGGCCTCAACCCCAATTCCATACCATCTCTCCATGTTTCAAGTTTGAAGTTTTAATGTCAAAGGGTTGTTAAGTTAAGGCTTGGACAAAATTTGATTGAAGAAGAAAACTGACAAAAACAATATGTAGACTAGTATAGTCTACTTGTTGCATCAAACCTGTAGGAGGAGTAGTTTTGAAAGAACAAATTTGTTTCTACATTATGTATTGAAACTTTCACATAAGATTCAACTTTTCTTGCCTAGTGATTCTTGAGAAGGAATTTTTTTTCTATTACAGTAAAGCATGCTTATAGCGAAACAAGCCTATAATGAATTGATACTTACAGCAAAGAGATTTTCATTCCCCGTGACTTTAAAATATATTGTAAACTTAATGGATATAAGCAATTACACTTATAACAAAGCAAAATCGTCCATCCCAGGCACTTTGTTATAAGCGTGTTTTACTGTACATTCCCATGTTTACAAAACTTTGATCCCCTATTGTGGCTGCACCCTACCCCTGAAGGTCATGATTTGGACAAAGTTGAATCTACACTCAGTAATGAAGTTTCACATAATTTTAAACTTTTCTGGCCCAGTGGTTCTTCATCAGAAGATTTTTGAAATAACATTTAAATTTTCACTCATTCTTATCTCCCCTTAAAAGAAGGTTTGGCCCTTCATTTGAACAATTCTTTTACACAAGAAAGAATATTTTGCATGAGAAATAAAACTCTTTGTGTTTCTAAATATTTCATCACACCTCTAGTGTGTTTCTTCTTATTTTAACTAAGATGATGATTTAATTATGACTTCAATTTTGTACAGGCCTTTGTATGATAATTATACCCTGAGGGGTATGTTTACCTGTCTTCAACAAGTCAGGTGATTGTTCACAGTGAGTACTTTTCAAGCATAATTGATCAAGTTCATTTCTGCCTACTGAAAATACTGATCTTGAGCAAATTAATAGGAGTTCCAAGTGAAATTTGCAACAAATTACGTTAAAAGGCTTCTGGCTGTGTCCTTTTGTAAATATAGATATAGATCAAAGACAAGACAGTGAGTAAACTCATTTTTATCTGGGAGGGATAACATTCTTGCTGCAATATGAATTAGTGTAAAATCCTAAAAAGTCATCAATTAAAAAAAATTGTCTTATAATTCCACTTTAATTTTGACTCAAGTAGATGTTAGAGAGAGAGAGAGAGAGATATTACTCCAGGTATGTAGCCCCATGCAAAATATATATATCTGTGATAGCAAATTCTCAGGAGACAATTTTTGAAAAACAATTTTCCTTCATGCATTGTTTTCAGAAAACTCAAAGCTGAAAATTTAAAATTTATACCCATGTCAACATAGTGCAACTTTTATCTATAGTGATAAAAATGTACATTAAAAAAAAGTATGATTAAATAGCTAAATCAAAGTGTTTTGAATAGCAAAACCAAGCTATACCAGTATAGCTAATTCAACTACAGAGCTTAATCAATTTTAAAAGATTGTGCAAGACCTGTTTTAATTCTTAATCATTCTTAAAATATTTATATCACCATTCCTGATTCAAAGGAGAGCTAGGCATATGACCAAAAAAAGTCTGTGATCTATTGATTGAATAAAGACACATGTATGTTGTGGGAAGATCAGTAAATAATTATGACAAGTGGGAAACGACCGGGTTAATATTCACAAATTTTAGGAGTTTTCAGCATTTAAGACCATGTAGACATAACTCCTTCCCCTTTTCCCCCTTCCCAGCCCCAGGCTCGTTTATTAATACAAATTATTTATAACTTGTTTTGGTATAAAATAAATTGTGAATAATACAAAAATGTACATGTACACAAAGTATAATGGCGGGTCTCTGAATGATTTTCATTTTCTAATTCTAGGAGGGTGGACTGACCCTAGGGGGTCCTGAATAAAATGTCAAGCAGATTATCACTAACACACTTTTGACACAGGTCATATTGTGATCATTTCCAGTTTCAGGATGAGGATGACTTCAAGGGGTCATAACCTTTATACCATTTAATGCATATTGACTCGAGGGACAATATTATATATGGTTAAGGGGAGAGTTTTCAACCATTTTCAAGATACAATGTATATGATCATTTGAAGTTTTAGGGGTTGGGAATGATCTCTGGGGGGTCATGACCCCATATATCCTATTTAGTGTGTTATAATACAAAGATGACTTAGGGGCTTTTACTCTGATGAAAGCTATTTTATTGTTTCTGGTTCCAAAGATCGAGTGGAATAACCCCAGGGACTTGCCTCATTGTATAATTTGTATAATTGTGGCATTCCAATGATCTTTGACCCTTTTCCACCTAGTATAGGCTCTAACCATTTTCATTTCCGATTATTTTACCCCGTTCTAGTCACCCATGTGGTGCAGTGGTTAGAACGTCTGTTCTAGAGTCGTGGAGTAAGGAGTTGAACCTTAAGTCGCAGGATCGAATCCACTGCGGGACGTGGAGACCAGTTCTTCGGATGAGACTGTATAAACCGAGGTCCCGTGTTGCAGTAGTTGTTGGCACAAAAAAAGATCCTTCACTGCTCAATGGCCCTAAGTGTCGACCATAGGTTAAAATTTGCAGCCCTCCACCAGCAAGTGGTGGCGTCTCCATATGAATGAAAAATTCTCGAGAAGAACGTTAAACAACAAATAAACCCCATTCTATACTAAACGTTTAAATAATATATTCATAATGTACTTACCGCCTGTTATAGGCACTGTTAACTTGATAGAATAATAAATCCATTTAAAACACACACTAAATATTAATAATCCTAGTGGTTATAATGATGTACATACACCATGTGCAAAACAATAATGATAACGGTAAAAGTAGTGCTCGCAGTGTGGCGTAATTCCATGCACGAGTCTAGAAATTTTCCAAAAAGGTGTAGCCTACATTTGTAAATTTATATTATAATTACATACATTTTTTTTCATAAGTTTGTGCTATCTATTCTAAATATGACAGGAAAACGGATGAATCGTGGGTAGGGTTGATTTTTGACAAAGTTGATTGGGTCAAGATTTGGAAAGGGGTTCTCCGAGTCCTACCCAAATACTGATAAAAATCTGCACAAGTTGGCATCTATTTTTTTTTAAGTTCATCAAAAAAACTATGCACTAAAATAATATTTGTTGTTTTGACAATAAATTCAACAAGTTCCAATTATGGGTAGAAAATTAACCACCCCCTTTTTTTACACAAATCTTTCAAAAATTCTCTCTTTATCAGAATTTACATTATTAGGTAATATCAGACTGGTAATGAAATATTTACATGTGCGGATCTAGAGGGGGGAGGGGGGTCCGGAACCTATATACGAAAGCAACTAAAAGTGACCTTGGACACACACCCCCCCCCCCAGAAAACACGGACCCCTGTTAAGTTGGTATGAAAAGTTATACATATGAAGCTTAAAAAGTGATTGGCCAAACCCCCCTCTTCCCCACCACCACCATGAAATAGGTTTTCACATTTGGGAGAGGAGTTTAAGTGTTTTTTTTTTTTTTTTTTTTTTGCTTGTCAAGAAATTTCTTGGTTGGATCCCCCTGGAAAAAATTCCTGGATCTGCACCTGATTTACATAAGAGGCCCATTTGGGCTGCATGTTCACCTGAGCATTTTATGCTTGATTTAAATGTGTGCTTCTTCCCTGGTTACCAGAATTTGAAGGAGAGCAGTCAGAGCACATTTCAGGGACGTAGCAACGTTTTTGAAAGGGGGGGGGGGCTAAAATAGGCTGAGCCTGCTGCCCAATCCTATTCACTCTTACATCTGTGAATAAAATATTGTTTAAATTACAGGGGGGGGGGGGGGAGCCAGAGAAAAAAATATCAACTTACCTGAAAAAACTTGACAAGCCATAAAACTTTTTTTTCCAAAACTCAAAAGTCCTATTTAGTGGGGTGGGGTGGGGGTGGGTTCCAACTTCTTTCAGTACCCAATTTTATATATACACTACTACATTACCCTTATTTGACTAAAAGTTGGGGGGGGGGGGCAACCACCCTTTCATGAACATTTTCAATAGTAAAAAGTTATGTTTCGAAAAAAGTTGGGGGGGGGGGGCAGGCCCCCTCTTCCTCCCCCCCCCCCAATGCTATGTGCCTGCATTTAGAGGCAAACACATTAGTGCGGGTATTGCTGTCTTATGACAGCATCTAGTTATTTGTTTGTGAGTATTTTTTAAAGACGGGAAATGATTTTATTATTTAACTGCATAATTAAGTTTATTATAATAAACTATATTTTATGTGCCATGCCCATAACTGCCGATACAAAAGTTTATCAATGCAAAAAATCAAGCTCAAGTTTAAAACTCTAACATTGATGATTTAATCTTTAGAAAGTTGAAACTACCGTAATTTTTGGATGAATGGTCAATACTTTTTTTCTCAGAACCGTTGGGGTCAACCTGTTTAAGGAACCAACCTTTGTAAGGCTCAAGATTACGAAAAATGCTCCAAAACCATAAAATTAATGTCAATTTTAAAGCAAGTTTGTGGCACTTTCGAAACTTTTTTGATTATTTTACTGAGAAAAAATAATAAACAATAAAGAATCAAAGACATATTTCAATGACGTCTTACAAATTAAGTTCCATTACATATGTGTCAATGTACAAATCAAAACTCATTTAATCATCTTGTAAATATGTCTCATCAAAGTATATTTAACAACATGCTTTCTGTGTCCATCTTGTGAAGTTGGAAGTCGCAACTGTTCACTAAAAATAAAATAGCAACCATATTGCATATAGACATTTGAAATATGGATAGTTTTCAAAATAGCAATTGGGAAAATAATCGTCATCTTTTTTAACATTTATGTGTATATAACAATTAATGAAATAGTCTACCTAAACATTTTTTTTCATTGTTTTGTGATTTTTTTAAATGTAAAATGCGTTCACAAAATAAATTGTTGCCAGTAATTTTCTTAATTTATTTACCAAATATACCACTAGTCATAATTTTTTTTTAGATTAATAACTAATAAAACATGCTTATCTTGAATTTACTATTAAATGCATACATTTTTGGAAGTTATAAATTCATCTATGGCTAATCTAAAATAGGTTGACTTAGAAACCTTTACAAAATTGTAATATTTTTTTTTGAAGTGATAGAAGTGAAACTTCCTCATACCCAAAGGGTATACTGAAATATTCAACGATGGCTTCTGTAGGAATTATAATTGTCTGACCAATAAAGGGATATACACTGTGTACAAAAAGGTGTTGACACCAGCTGTGTTGGTTTAACCTCCTGTGGGGCATGATTAACATATCCACTTGCTGAAATAGGGGTATTCAGTGCTACACATCATGGCATACCACTAAAGCTGTGAATTTCATGATGACTGTTAAATAGCGAATGTACTCTCTATTAAATTTATTTTTATAACAATATCACATGCAAAATTATAGCATGAAAATATGATTAATTTCAATTTGCTTACTAGTGCATGTAATAGTCATTTGCCAGTGGCCGCGGATTCAGGGGGGGTTGGGGGGGTTGGGAAAAAACCCCCGCCCGATCAAAAAAAAATTTTTTTACAAGTGTCATTTTAACAATATATTGCATAAATGCGACTCTACCCAAGCCCATTGTTTTACACAAAGAGGTGAAATATACAGCCACCATGCGAAATCCCTTTCCGCTTGAGCGCACACAATATCCATACAGGTAATCAACAGTACTGTACAGTGATCATGATAGTTCCGTGCAGTTAGTGATGACACAACGTCATACACTAACTACCAAAACTGCATAGTTATTATGGTTTAATTGTTTTGGTATCGCTAAAGTAATATTGTTTCGAGAATTTTCTTCTTTCTTCGATAAATTGAATGTTACTTTATTGAACTACATGAATAAACTATGATTATTATTTAATAGAAAAAAAATTAAATTAATACATCAGGGACGTATACTAGTTGTTTACGTTGTGACCTGTACCAAAAAGCACGTTGAAAGTATTCCTTTTGTAGATGGAAGTTACAATGCAATTTTAAAAAGCAAAAGATCTGCATTTTTTTTTTAAATTACAGTTTAATGACGTTGAATAAAACCCAACTAACGGTTACAACTTTGTATAATGAATTGTGGTAAAACTGATACGTATAAATTAGAGGTCCTGTCAAAACAAGAATTGGCCACTTTTTCATTGATTGTTTTTCAAGACTTTTTTTCAAACATTGGGCAGGTAAGTGGGTAAAAAAAAAAAAGTAGAATTAAAGAGTGCATTTATGTTAGAAATTATAATTACCCCCCCCCCCCCCCCAATGAATAAGCAATAATTCCAATTATTTCCCAAAATAATTTATATTAATTCTTCAATATGAAATATCATTATTTGTTTATATTGCAAATTATATGAACAGTATAGTCAAGTAGTTGAAAAGAGTAATTAGGGTTTCTACACAGAATTCGAATTTTCTTAGTGAGGAATTGGATAAATAGCAAATGGGGATATTTCTAATTTTATCAGATTTTACATTTAATTTTTTCTTTAGAAAAGTCTCATTTTTCAAGTTAACATGGAAGTTGAAAATAATCCCAAAATTTTAATTTTTTGTTCAATTTCTTGAAAATTTGGGTAGGTCGGTCTTGAAAAACAACTAGAAAAAAAGTGGCCATAAACTAACTAATTCAATCTTAAATGCTGGAAAATGCACCATTTGGAGCCATTTTTAAAGAAAATTTTGAAAATACGAACCCCACCTATGGGACGGGGACACCCCCTCCCATGCCTTCCCCCTTTGGCCCTACGGGCCTCAAAACCCCCCCCCCCCCCCACATGGACTTCTGGATCCGCCACTGTTTGCATGCTTTAGCAAATCCCTAGACAAGAAAATACAAAAATGGCGGTCATAGATGTTGCTGAATCCATGAATATTGTAAATAATATCTAAATGAAATACATTAAGAATGTGTCCACGATGTTCTAAAATGGAAATAATTATTGTTTGGTCTGGAGTATTTCCCTAATTAATAGCTATTGTATACTACCATATTTATGGATATTGTTTAACAACAGCGTCAAACTACAACGGCATTGAACAGGCAAGTTGGAGAAAACCAAGTTGTACGTAGCACAATTCAAGAAAGTTTCAACAAAAAAAACATTTTATATATAAAACACAAAGTGTTTAACACATAACTACGACAATATCAGTTTATAAGAAGTTTGCATGTTCTGATACGTAGTATCTACATAAGGATTTCTAGCAAATCAATAAACAATGCCTCGTCCTATGTCCCAAATTTGCCCTATTTAAGGATTTAAAAAAAATTAAGGCTAAAAATGAGCCTTTCGACCTATATACCCCATCGACGTATAGTCCAAAAATTATTGTATAATATTCCTTAAAATCAAATAAACCAATAAACCGGAATATTTTTATCCTTAATTTATAATTCTTATCTACAGGTTTGTTTACACTGTTTTTTTTTTCTCAAACATTAAATTTTTAGCTTTTTTATTTATTTATCTACTTTTTATCTTTTTTTTATCAAATGGAGTGAATGTTCGACCACAAGCAGTATGTTGTATACACATCCAGTTTTTACATAGAATCCAAGTTTCCTAAGTGGGAAAAAATGCATTGGAATCTCTTTATAGCCATATATTTCAGTAACCAGAGGCAGTTGCAAAACCATGGATATATCTTTTTTTTTTTTGGTAATAAATAGAATAAATCATAAATAAATTAACAAAAAAATCTTGCTTTAGGTTTTTAGGTAAGATTGGCAATTCTAAACGGACAGGGCAAAAACTATATGCCCCCAAATCTTCAATTACGGGGGCATAAAAAAGTAACATCGGTGGTTTTCAGTTTAACCTTGGTCATCATGTACTACTGAGGCATTCAGTTTTCACGGTTGTAATGGCAGATGTGTCACATGACTGGTAATGGCTGCGCTCAGCAATTCTGACATAATTGGGGGGAAAAGTTGTGTGTACTCTCTCCTATGACTTAAATGAGCAAGATAAAAAGTGATCAAGTAAATTTTTTAGTTACCTTAATTTTGGAGTATTTCCACTAGCAACACATTGTAAACGTGTATTCTTTTCTTTTGGTAGGTACACATATACTCGATCTCCAAGTTCTGGGTTCCAACTTCTCATAGGGTAAGGTTTAGGACCTGCTGTAATGCTTGGAGGAGAAGGCACTAAAACAAAAATCTTCAAAATAATGCATCTGTATACTAGATACAAAAACAAGGTTTTCTGAACCAAAACACTGTTCTAGGGAGTAAGTTATGAAAATAATACTGTAATACTTCATGTTATTTTTTATCATCAATCTTAAAAACTGATTTTTTAATCTTTTTTTTATTTGGGATGGCAATTTGTAACTTGTTGCTCTGTCAAATGATGGTTATTAGTTAGAAAAACTGTCATTGGTTATTCCAAAAAAATTAAAATATATTTTACTTAAACAAAATCTCCTTAAAATTCAGTTTTTAAAAACTGAGAACATTGACAATTACGTAAGTGAAATTACATTGACATATCCATTTCATTAGTATTCTCCATAATATGTCAGAACATTTTGCAGATAACCAATTGACAATTCTGTACTTTACTACCATCACTAATTTTTTTTGTACAGTGTATTTTACATTTACATCTTTCTTTTTAACAAATGTTTACCTATTCTTCCTTGAAGAGACTTTCCTACATAGAGTATAAAAAAGAACACAAGTTGGAGAATGGCCATGGCACACTATTTCCAATTTCTTTGTTGACTTTGCAAATAAATTCTACAAAAAATGAAAAGTATATAAAGTTTTCAATCATATTTTTTTGGAATTCTCAATTTTGTGTGATTGCTTCAACTCAGAAGTAAAATTCTTCCCCATCATGACCATCACAAAATAACAAGGGCACAGCAAAGCAGGGCATCCCCTTGCAAAAGAGCATATTTATAAATCAAGGTAACATTTGACATCGATCCTGATGCCAATAATCTCACTTCTATTTCACACAAGGTCAAACTGTCACACACACAAATAAACACACCAGAGTTGGCTGGGAAATACCAGTGGTGGGAATTACCAGTGGTAAATACTGTTATTTCCCGTCCCGGGAAATATACAAATTTTCTCTAAACTGGGAAATACTGGGAAATACAAAGTTAAAGTTTTTTATTTCTTAAATTCATTCAATCTTATACAAAATTCCAGAAGATAAATAATTTGGAATATGTCTCAAGTTGCAATTTAACATATTCAGAATGTATCACTACTCCAGGTCCCATATTACCCATAAGCATTCTGAAACATTTCCCTGGCTGTTTTCCAATTCAAGTTTCTTTTCAGTTTAGAAAGATTATTAAGTTTATTAATTATAAAACCAAGAACAAAAAAAAAACAAACTTGTTTTAATCCTTCTATTAACACTGTAGTTGTTACAAAGAATCATGTTGTTTTAACAAATTGCTCTGGAGAGTTTTGTGCTCCTGTTTTGAGAGATAATTACCTTGAGTAGAACTGAAAGGCTTCTTCTTAGGTTTGATATTTATACCATACTCTACATTTAAGAATTTTCTTAGATCCTTCATTAGTTACATAAAAAAACCAACTGGGATCTTTGGGTTCATATCATGGACTTTTATAGACGACATTTGACTCAAGCATGAAACAAATGACACTCATGACTGGTATATGAGTATGATGTGTTATGATTATATAAACTGAATTACTTGGAAACCAGAATTTTTCAAATCAGGGACAGTGATATCAGGTAGATATCTTAGCCAGTAAGGTGTACTACATGTCAATATGAATGAAATATGCAGCTATTTCTTATTTCCCAGAATTTCCTGGGAATTACCAGTAATTCCCGGTAATTACCAGTATTTCCTACTGTCCTGGGAAATATGAGTATTTCCCAGTTTTTTGCCAACCCTGAAACACACACATAAGTGCATTACTATATCCCCTCCAACTCCAATCCCAGGGGATAAAAAGAAGTAACTTCCTATTTGTGTTTTGGAGGACACATAAAAGATCACTTCTGCCATCTCCAAATGGAAAGTGATAAAAACAAGAGGTCTATGGGCCACATTGCTAACCTGAGGACTTTGGCTAGGAAAAAGAAGAAAGGGGGTTATGATTTGAACAAAGTTGAATCTACACTACCTGAGGATGCCTCTGAATTAATATGACTAATCATGCCTTTGCTGTTCTTAAGAAGAAAATTTTTATTGATATTTCCTTTATATTCCTTTGTTTAACTATGATCTCCTGATATGGCCCCTCTGTACTCCTAGCTAGGGAGCCATGATTTGAACAAATTTGAATCTACACTATCTGAGAATGCTTCCATATAAATATGACCAATCATGGCTTTGCTGTTCTTAAGAAGAAGAGGTTTAAAGATTTTTACTATGAATTCCTTTGTAAAACTTTGATCCCCAATGTGGCCCAACCCATCCCCTGGGGGTCATGATTTGAACAAACTTGAATCTACACTACCTGAGGATCCTTCCAAATATATATTTCCAATCATGGCTTTGCTGTTCTTGAGAAGAAGATTTTTAAATATTTTCCCTATTTATTCCTGTGTAAAACTTTGATCAACCATTGTGGCCCCACCCTACCCCTGGGGGTCATGATTTGAACAAATCTGAATCTACACTACCTGAGGATGCCTCCACATAAGTTTCATATTTTCTAGCATAGTGGTTCTTGATGAGAAGATTTTTAAATGATGCCATTAATTTTTCATGAATCTGTAATTATCTCCCATTGGAAGAAGGCATGGCCCTTTATTTAAACTAACTTGAATCACCTTTACCCAAGGATACTTTGTGACAAGACTGGTTGAAATTGACCCAGTGGTTCTTGAGAAGAAAATGAAAATGTTAAAATCTTAAGACGACAACAAGCCAACTGACAAATTTCTATCAGCAGGGATTGAAATTAACTTTTTTGACCACTAGCAAATTTTAGCTAGTGGAAATTTTTTTTACTAGCAATATTAAACTTTCACTAGCATTTTTTTCTTCACATAATAATTAACATAGGAATTATTTGAATAGTTTCATAGAAAACTAATTTACAATTTGTTTGTTAATTTAGGTTGTTTTAAACAAGATGAAATCTGAACAAATACAGGGGTTTGCAATTAAAAAGATTGAAGCACTTGCCCACAGACTAGCTGCAGCAATAAAATCACTAGCTCCAAGTAAAAAGTTATTACATGTAGCTCAAACGTAGGGGAAAAAAGTAACAACTAACAATGAAAGAAAAAATATATTTTATCATGGAAAAAGTCAGGGTATTATTAAAGATCATTCTTTTTAAAATTAAGTTTAATTATCACTAGAAAAATTGAATCATATACAAATCAATAATTATGATTGAAAATTTAAAAAAAAAATGATTTTAAAAATAAATTATCTTCCTTTTTTGGTCATTGCACTAGTTCATTTAAAATGAAGCAAAAAATCTGTCTTTTTTTTCATCTGAAATCATCAAATACACTGGAAATACATTTTTTTGAAAATCACATAACACTTTTCCTCTAGTTGATTAAGTGATCGTAAATAATTAAATGAGAAATCTACATGCATGTATTTACCATAACAAAGAAACGGAGGAAATTCGGATTAGGAAAAAATGATCGTTTATGGAAGTAAATAAGTCAGGTAGTACTGCAAAATGGATAAAATTACGGAGATTAACGAACTATAGGAGCATGCTACCTGAATATTTTTCATTGTTTGGGGATTTAACAGCCAAAAAAGTCACAATAGAAATACCTGTAGTGCTTTTCATGTACATTGTATTACATGGGTAATTTTAACTTTAACTAGCCCGAGAGGCTACCTCTGTGCTTAAAATCACTAGTCCGACCCCCAAAAATGGTAGCCCCGATTGTGAGGCAATGCTAATAGCACATCCATGGAATAAACCGGGGAAAAAAATCCGAAAAAGACCATTTTTTTCTTACTTTCAAAAGTTGGCGACCACAAGTCTCTTTTAACTCGCAATTTCTGTTTTTAATTCGCTTTTAGCAAGTATTTCCCGTTAATTTCGACCCCTGATCAGAAAAGCTCACTTGAGTATTTGGTATAGGTGAGCTAATAAGTCATTTGCAGCATTCATTGTGTACATCATACAACAACAGTATTATTAGGGCTTGGCAATTACATCGATATTCTGGTATATTGGAGTATGTTGACAAAAAATATTGTACAGTGCGGTCTCGTTATTATGATGTTCATTTTGTCACAGGAAAATATTGTAATACCGAGGGCAATGTAATAAAGGTCACCAATAAAATCCATTAATTAAAACATCATTTTGAAAGCTTGTTATTTTTATGGGAGGTGTATTTTTGCCCTTTTGTTCCCTTCTTCTGTTCAAATTCTTAATTAAAAAGCTATACACATATATAATTTATTAACAACTTATCTTGAATAGATATCTTCATGATGATATTTCTTCTATTTCCTTCATTTTAAAAGAAATATGCATATTTTTTATAAAAACTTCGGCGATCATTTATCTACTGCCATTTCCTTTCACTTTTACTTTCGTTTCTGACTCTCTAGATAATGCGTTCATAAAAATTTCAATAAGCCGTCTTCATATTCAGTTCATAGTCGTTACTACATAAACAACAACAACATTTTTTTATTTTAATTAATGTACGGAATTTGACAACACACAAGCTATATGTCAAAATAAATTTGATTTTTTAAATTACTGAACAGAGTTCAATTAGCAGTTCAGCAATTATCGATTTGAATTTCTGCTGACACCTGCAGGTTAATCCAGGCTGTTAAAACATAAGTGAAGTTCATATTTGGCCCAATTATGTTTGATACCCAAGCTGTCCATTACCGTAGTTTAACTGCAAATGAAATTACACAGTAAGTGTTTAACATACATGCACAGGATTATATGTAACCTTTTATTTAATAAATTAATATACAGTTAATGTATATCATTGAGGGAGTTAGCAAGATTCCAGTTCCCCAAGGCCAGGACTATTTCTTGAGGCAAAGCCGAGGGAAATAGTCCTGGTCGAGGGGAACTGGAATCTTGCTAACTCCCTCAATGACATACTTTTAACTGTTTTATTATACCGATACAAATGTAAAATTTAGAAGATTCAGATAGCGTGATTTCATAGCAGGGATTAGCTCACTGAACGAACACACAGGGATTAGTCCATTCACGTATCATACCAATGTAAAAGTAAAATCTAGAGGATTACGGATAACCGGGAATTAGCTTTTGATGCAGGGATTAGCTCACTTGACTAACGCACAGGGTTAGTCCCTTCATAACGATTTCTAGGGAATTAGTCACATCTAACGATCTAATGTTATATAGGGAAAATTCAGTAGAGGTATAACAATTTTATTTATTAACCGAAGTATAAAAGATAAAACAAACTTTACAGAGATAGATAAACTAGAGACTACATTTATAAATAAACAGACAAGTTTAATTGTTTAACAAAGGCTTTGACATGATGTTTCCAGTTCTGCTGACCTTGCTAGAACAGTCAAGGTGTGAGCAGTCAAGCGTCACTAATCACCTAACAGCCTGTAAGTTAACACTGTCAGAGCACAGGTGTTTCAATGTTTATTTAGCGTCTCCTTTAGTGTCTATCGTCGATCAGCACTGAATAAACACAGAGTGAAAAATTTTTTGAAAAGAATTTTTACATCGTACTACCAAGTCCAGACAGTTTAGGACATCGTAATAAACGGTCCTATTTTGTATAGATTTCTTAAGAAATGGTTTTGTGCTTTGAATTTATAATGTAATAATTAAGCATTCTATCTTATAAAACCATATATCATGCTTGCACTCAGGAATTCCATAATAAAATCTAGAAAAGATTTTTTAAAAGAATTAATACAGATTCATTAAATGAGCCCACCCAACACCCGTCCCCTTACCCAGGGGCAATGAAATTCACAATTTTGGAAAATGCAACCTTGTTCATCATAATCATGCACTTATTTTGCTTGTTTTAATATCCAAGAGAAGAGGATTTTGGAAAAAATAATGCATTTTCACGATTGTATAACAATTAGAGCCTCACTTTAACAACAGAACCCCTGATCTAAGGACTATGAATTTCAAAATTGTTAAAGAGGTATCCTTGCTCAATCATAAGAATTTAATATTTTCCCTACATGATCAATAGAGCCCCACCCAGCTTAAGAAGCCATGTCTCAGGGGCCATCAATTTCACAATTTTGGTAGAAAGCTCAATGCTTATCACAATCATACCAACAGTTTTACTTCCTAATGTCCAGGATTAAAACAAGAGACCCAGGGGCCACATCACTCACCCAAGCACATTGGCTAGGAAGAAGAAATGAATTCGGTATTGAACGGCCATAGGGGGGGGGGGGGGCAAACTTTAATTTACACTACCTCAGGATGATTCCATATCAGTATTACTAATCATGGCTTTGCTGTTCTTAAACAGAAGAATTTTAAAGATTTTTTCCCTATGTTTTCCTATGTAAAATTCTGACATTCTCTCATTGTGGCCCCACCCTAAATTTGAACAAATTTGAATCTACACTAGCTGAGGATGCTTCTATATTAATATGACTATTCATGGCTTTGCTGGTCTTGAGCAGAAGATTTTTTCAAGATGATTCCTATATAATCTTGTGCAAGCCTTTGACCCTCTGTTGTACATGCCCTCCCCCAACCCCTTGGGGTCATAATATGAAAAAACTTGATTCTACAATACCTAAGGTTGATTCTGTATAAATACATGTATGACTAATAATGGCTTACTTGTTCTTGAGAAGATTTTAAGATATATCCTATGTAATGTGTATGATCAGGTTCTAACTGTAACAAGGGATATATATTAAGTTTTCCTTTAATTCTGTCTGAGTTAATGATTGAAATGATTATTTTAAGACACCTTTGTCTGAGGGTATATCACACAGTACTTTAATTTTCTCTTATTAAGAGACTGAGACTGGGTAAGGTACTACTAAGTGCACCATGTTTCTCCCCTAGGTTCCCATAGATGGATAAGAAGTGGGTGTCTCAATCTTCTTTAGATTTACTACACCCCAACCTTAAGGGTGTTTCTAATGGGCAATACTTCGTACATATTAGTACGGTTACTTAGATTAACTTATCATGGTTTTGTTGTTTTTTAGAAGATTTTTAAGGGGAAGAAGGACCTTGAGCTGAAAAAATACTTGTCATTCAATTTTTTTCATATTTTGTATATTTCTAATTAAGTATGTCCCACATATCTTAAAGCAGTTATATCATTAGGTTTCTTACCTTATTTTAGAGATATTGATTGACAAATACTATGCCCTACAGTATCTTAGTGGAGTTTTAGTTGTCCATGTTTCCAGGCCCATTACTCTGTCCATAATGGGAATTTTTAAGCATAGATAAAAAATATGTATGTGGACATGTATCTTTTAAAATATTTCAGAGAATGAATAGGGTTTATAATTCAAAAAAAGCAAGTTTCTTCTATCACACTGCATCTGGATAGGGAAAATTACGTACTTTTTCAGACAACTCAAACAACAAAAAACTTAATTTGCAAAAAATTCTATCATTCAATATTTTTAAATTTATGTTGAAATGCAAGTCCTTCATATTTTTGATTAACTGTAAAAATTTTGAGTGGTAAAACTGACCTCAATATTGCACAGGACATCGTTAAAGAAGCCATAAGCATGACAAAAATGTGTCATGTTTACATTTCTCCAGTATGGGAAAAACCAACTATGACTTCAAGCGTAAGCTAAATAAGATATACCTATATATACATAAGATTTCCATCATCAGCCACGCAAAAATAATTTTTGTGTTCCCCGTTTCTCAAAATGTTTCATCATATACTGAGTATGACCTATTTTTACATAATAATACCACCCCTGTATTCACCAAGTATGATCTTGCTGTACTAGTTAACAGATCGTGTATGACGTCACCAACTAGTTGGACACGCAATTTAAAGTAACAGAGGGGTGGATCAATCTATTTCATCATTTGTTAACATTTACAAGAATGTTTAAACTTTTTATTTTTTTATACAAGATGTAAATAAAACAAATTGTCAAAAATGTATACAAGAACTGATGGCTTACAGTTTTGCACTTATATAAACGGAGACTATGACGTAGTCATACAAAGTCATGTGACCATGTGTCCTTCTTTCCCTTAAATGATCTTTCCTATAAATTCCTAACTAAAAAAACTTTGATCATCTGTTGTGCCTCCTCCCTACCCCAGGGGGGTCAAGATATGAACAAATTTGAATTAACATTATCCAAAGATGCTTGCATATAAATAAGACAAATCATGGCTTGGCTATTCTTGAGAAGAAGATTGTTAAAAATTTTTCATATCTATTCATGTGTAAGTCTTTGATCATCCATTGTGGCCCCACTCTTTCCCCAGAGTCATGATTTGAACAAACTTGAACCTATACTATCTGAGGATGCTTCCATGTAAATACAACCAATCATGGTTTTGCCGTTTTTTGAGAAAAGAATTTTTTAAAGATTTTTCCTACGTATTCAAATGTAAAACTTTCATTGTCCTACCCCCGGAGATCATGATTAAAACAAGAGGCCCAAGGGCCTTAACAGTCACCTGAGTACAACAGAACAATTTAGAGGATCCATAAACTGGTAAATGAAGCTTTGTTGCCCAAAAGCAAGAAAAATAGTACGGTTACACATGTAGCATCAACAAAATAATTGGTCTTGTATCTATCTGTCCCCCATTTATCACTATTACCAAGTAGACTTAATTAACAAAATGTCAATTTTTTAACCCCGTATTATCACTTCTCACATTGGCCTCTCTTGGCATTTGAAGAACATTTAAAAAGCTAAGTTATTTTTGTCTCATTTTTATTCATCTATTATTTCCAAGTCTACCTGATCATTAAAACTATGAAAGTACTTTTTTGTATTATACAATATATATTCTTGCATAATTCTCTTATTCTATTAACCTTTCAAATACATTATTTACAGTGATTAATTACCAAAGGTGAATGGCAAAGGGGAATAACTTTTCTCAGCAGAATACAAGTTAATAGAGCCCTGGTCAGGACTAGAACACTTAACTAATTGGTCCAGGTGTACAAAATTCTGGTAAAAATACATTTGCATATTAAAACTTTTACTCTGTTTGCCTCGAATATGCCCAGAAGCATAGAAAAAGATTTTCAAAGAAATGCATTTTCACTATATTATTAAATACAGTCAAATTTGTCATAGCGGTCACCTTTATCCAGCGGTCACCTGTCCTATGCGGTCATTTTATTTCCTCCCAATAAATTTTCCTGTATAATGTAACTCTATTAAGCGGTCACCTGCGTAACGTGGTCAGCGGTCATCAAATTTCATGTAAAATCACCGTTTTACTTTGTATATAGCGGCCATATTGTCCCATCACGTGACCAGATCTAAAGTCAGGTGACTCCCAATTTTTGTCACTATGTAAATAATTGGTCTTTTGTAGCGAGATCATGAAACAAATAATTGGCCTTATTAAAACTATTTGAAATATTGAATATTTTATTTGTTTTTTTTTTTCAACAAAACTAAACAAGGCTGCTTCTTACCGAAAAGGTTATCAGGAAAACGGACTTACGAGAATCTTAATCTTATTGAATTGGAATCTGGTTTAAAAAATTCTGATTGATATTATAAAACAAGGCATCCTTATTTATCTATTAATGGATTCAATAATTAGGTGTTTCATAATTACTAGTTCATGTTTGGCATGCCCAACTCTGATAGGTGTAATTGTGAAAACGCATGGCAGGCCGTTTTTAACACATAGGAAACGTATTATTTGTAGAAAAACTAGTTAACTGTTTTGTATACTCAATGTGTCCTGATTATCTCATGATTTTCAACTAGGTAAGCATGGTAAGACGACCGTTAGGATTAGTCACACTTCATTGCTCACAACACCTGTGAATTGGATATCAATTTGTTTTATGCACTGCTTTGATAAACTGAGAATATTATGACTTGTCTGTTTAAATTACGCTAAGATTTATATGTATTATTAAACAAACAATTATCAGGACTAACTAAACTTGTTTTTTAGAGGCAGTTTAGATAAAAAATACATTATATTTTATTCATGGCACAACATGATAATGTTATCTGATAATAAAAGAAAATTTGTTGTTGTTTGGAGGGAGGATAATGCGATGTCCTATTAGACTCAATATATTTTTTGTTGGAGTTATCAAATTTAGCTTGAACTTAATCTTAAGACTATTTAAATTTTTAAAAAAATCTAACTGAGACCATTGATGTCCAAAACACATCTTTCTATAATATTCTATGATGTAAAATTTTAAAACACAGAACTTACATAAATTGGGAAAGAAATTTTCTTGAAAGAAGATGAACCTCTTTTCAAAGGTCACCTCTCTATAAAGGTCATATTTAATGATTCCCGCAGGTGACTGCTTAATACGGGTTTGACTCTAAATAATCTTTACACCAGAACATCCGACCCATTGGCCATGAACTCACAATTCTGGAAAAACACCCTTGCTCATCATAACTATACACTTGTTTCTTTGCTTTAAACCAGTAGTAGAAAAAATATTTTGAAAGAAATCATGCATTTTCACTATATAATCAATAGAGCCCCCTTTCTAATAAAAGCTTAGCTGTTCTTAAAAAGAAGATTTTTAAAGATATTTCCTATATATTCCTATGGAAAACTTTGACCCCCTGCCCCACCCCCAGGGGTCATGGCTGGAACAAACTTGAATCTAAACTACCTGAGGATACTTCTGTAATAATATGACTAAACATGGCTTCGCTGTTCTTGAGAAGAAGATTTTTAAAGATATTTCTTATATATTCCTATGTAAAACTTTGACCCCCTCTTGTGGCCCCACCCTACCCCCAGGGGTTATGATATGAACAAATTTGAATCTAGAGTATGTAATAAAGCTTTCACATAAGTTTCATCTTTTCTTGCCAAGTTGTTCTTGAGAAGAAGATTTTTTAAAAGATGCCACCAAATTTTCATGAATTCTTAACTATCTCCCCTTGAAAGAGGGCGCGGCACTTCCTGTGAACACACTTTAATTCCCTTCACCCAAGGATGCTTTGTGGCATGTTTGGTTGAAATTGGCCCAGTGGTTCTTGAGAAGTAGAAAATGTGAAAACTTTACAGATGACAGACGGACGCCGGACAGTCTGATCAGAAAAGCTCACTTGAGCCTTCAGCTCAGGTGAGCTAAAAATGAATTACACACATTTTTATGAATTTATCTATTAACTAGATGCTGTCATAAGACAGTAATAATGTACTAAGGTGTTTGTCTCGAAATGCACTCTCCTTTATTAATGGGTAACCAGGGAAGAATCCCTATAATTCTATAATTTAAATCAAGCATAAAATGCTCAGGTGAACATGTGGCCATACACAGAATTCATTACCAGTCTGACATTACATAGTTTACCGTATTTGGCTGAATATAATACGCACTTTTTTCCTAAAATAATTTTCTGTGAGAAAGGGGTGCATATTTTACACCACAATGGGATTTTGATAGGTTTTTCTTTCAGGTGAAACACGGCTATCATACGCACATACCGTAGTATTACCTAGAGACTTATGCAATTTCTTGCTGTTTATCGTCGTATTTAAAACTTCGGAAAGTTATTGTTGGAATGTAGGCTTGTTAAAAATGTTATATTTATAACCTTTTGATAGTTAAATTTAATTAAAAAGCAAGTTAAAATTAATTTGAGCTGCATGTTCATCGTCTCCGTGTAGGCCGCCATTAACGATGTTATTTATAGATGTTCACACATTCCTTTGCCACGTGCTTCCGTAGTCATAGTACACATGTACGTAATCAGTCAGACACTCAGTCAAAAAAGTAATAAGTCATTTTTTAATGAAATATAATAAAATAAAATTTTATTTTAGGTTTTAAATAACTTAGTGAACATTCATTTCAACATAAACACCCCTCTATACGTCCAAATGAATGGAAGCCAATGTTGTGAACACGTGCGCTTGTCACTTGATAATATTACCTCTCAACACCCCTCCAGGCAATTAAATTGTTTACCGACTCCAAAGCATTGTTTTTACAGTTAGAGCACTGATTATTTACTGCCCTTATTAATGGCTTTGATTTTTTTCCTTGTTAAAAATCGGGGGGTTGGCTTATGATCTTTCGTATGTATAAGCGTGTGTTGATTACGACAAATTAAACAGTTAAACGCTTAATTGTTAAATGTAATTTTACTTTATATTATATCGGCCTCGTGTTTAAATGATTGAGAGTTAAAAAAGGAAATATGAAGTATGTTGAAACTTAAGTGTTATCATTTACTCATGCTTTGTAGAAAATAAGATATTCATGAAGATTACCTCGATGTATGAAGACATATATCCCATTTTTGTATATCATTTTTCACAGCTTTGGAGGTGTGTTGATAACTACACTTTACACGCTTGTTAAATTTTGATTTTATTTTTATAACATCAGCTATTTATTTAATTAATTAATTTCAAGTTTAAAAGAGGAAAATTGTAGTCTACGAATACTTTGATGTTGCAATATCGCTTGACCTGTTAAATTTACATAATTTTCAACATGATTACCTTAAACTGAAAATAAATACGACAACTGTTAAACTTGCAACGATATCTCTTGCTTTGTTGAAATAAAATTATTTCCACAAAGAATAATTAGAATACGGCGACGTATAATTTCAATATCACCGTATGCTAAAAAAAAATTAATAATAAACTCTGTTAATACTTTAATGGAACATTATCTCGTGCTTTGTTAAAATAAATAATTTCCTCCAGATTGCTGCGATATGGAGTCAAGATTAAGAAATTTGAATAAAATACCATGTTCTGTAAATTTTCGTCACTTTATCTCCGAGCCAATTTTCATAGCAAATTACTGCGATTTTCAAAAGTTCAGAACACTGCATGGTAAAATTTTTTGTTGCGTATAATACAACTGAACTGCATTTTTCCCCCCAGTTTCAGGCTCAAAAAGGGGGGTGCGTATTTTACACCAATGCATATTATATTCGGCCAAATACGGTAATTTGATTTTTGTAAAAAAAAAAAAAAAAAAAAAGGTGGGGGTGGGGAGGGGGGTTGTAATTTTTGGCCCATAATTGGAACTTGTTGAATTTATTGTCAAAACAACTAATATTATTTCAGTGCATAGCGTTTTTGATAAACTTTAAAAATTTTGATGCCAAAATGACCACTTTGGGAAATGATCAAATTGTGCAAATTTTTTTCAGTATATTTGTCGGAAAAATACCCTTTCCAAACCCACACCCGATCAACTACATGTATGTAAAAAATTAACCACTAGCCATCTACAATTAATCTGTTCTCCTGTCATATTTCATATTTGGAAATGGATAACCCAAAGTTATGTTAAAAAAAAAAAAATCGTATAATTTTATACATTACACCTTTTTGGGAAAATTCTTCATCTGGCATTGGAATTACGTCACACCATGAGCACTAATTTTAACGTTATCATAATTTGATTGCACAGGGTATACAAACATCATTATTACCTGTAGGAATTCTCATGATGATTAATGTGTTTTAAATGGATTATATTATGAAGTTAACAGTACCTACAACTGGCTGTAAGTATGTAATGATTATATTATATTAAAGGTTTAGATCTGTATAGAACAGGGTAAAATAAGCTAAAGTGCAAATGGTAAGGGGCCTAATTTGAAAAGCAAGTTAAACATTGAAGCAAGTCCCTGGGGTCATTACTATTCTCTAGAACCAGAAACAATCAAATAGCTTTCATTAAATCAAAAGCCACTAATCCATCTTATGTATTATGACACATTAATTAGTATATGAGGTCATAACCCCTGAAGTCATCCCCACCCCCTGAAACTTCATATATATATATTGAAAATGGTTGAAAACTTCTCCCCTTATGCATACATAATATTGTTCCTTTTGTCATTATGCATTAAATTATGACCCCCCTGGAAGACATCTCCATATCTAAAACTGGAAATGATCACAATAGGGACCTGTGTAAAAGGTGTCAATGCTAATCTGATATTTCATTGTTCCCTTAGGGTCTGTCCACCCTCCTAGAATTTTTTGTATATTCACAATTTGTTTATGTCAGAACAATATATGAACGACCCGGGGACTGAGAAGGGAAAAAGGGGAAGGAGTTATGTCTGCATGGTCTTAAATGTTGAAAACTCCTATAGTTTGTGAATATTAACCCCATTACTCACTTGCCATCTTCATAATACCTGCACTTGCTATAGGAAGTTCAGGTATATTGTTGTTACCCTGGTCCATCCATCCGTCTGTCACACTTTCTTCTTAATCTAACTACTCCTACATTTTAAGTACAATTCAATTAATCTTGTCCTATAGATGTGCAATAAGGTTTTGGAATTTTCAATTTAACCCAGAGGGTTAAATGGGGGTCGGAAAATGATGTTTTTTATACAAAAAGACGCTGGTTCCCAGAACTCCTCCTCCATTTTACCCAGCAGCCTAATCATCTTTTGGAAGATGATTGGTGGTGTCCTGTAGATGTGTAATAAGGTTTGAGAATTTTCCTTTTCACTATGGGGGTCAAAAAAAGATGTTTGTTTTTTTTTATATAGAAAGACCCTGGTTCCCTGAACTCCTCCTACATTTTATACAGTAGCCTAATCATCTCTTTGGAAGATGATTGGTGGTGTCCTTTAGATGTGCAATAAGGTTTCAGAATTTTCATTTTCATCCTGGGGGTCGAAAAAAGGACATTTTTATACAAAAAGACCCTCGTTTCCAGAACTCCTCATACATTTTATGCAGTGGCCTAATCATCTTTTTGAAGATTATTGGTGGTTCCCTGTAGATGTGCAAAAAGGGTTTGGAATTTTCATTTTCACCCTGGGGGTCAAATGGGGGTCCCAAAATGACATTTTTTATACAAAAAGACCCTGGTTCCTAGAATTCCTCTTACATTTTACACAGTAGTCTAATAATCTCTTGGAAGATGATTGGTGGTATCCTTTCGATTTGCAATTAGGTTTCGTCATTTTCATTTTAACCCTGGAGTCAAATGGGGTTGAAAAATGACATCTACAGGACACCACCAATCATATTCCAAAAGATGATTAGGCTAATGTGTAAGCCCTTTTGATTCTTGGATTACTATGCCCTTTTTAGGGTCTAGATTTAATACTACAGTATTTATTTACTGTCATATTTTGTAGTACTCCATAAAAACCGGATAATTGTGTTTATTTTGACATTTTGAGATGCCTCCTCTGGAAACCAGATGGTAGAATTTTGTGTGTTTAATTTCTTTACATATAATGCACATTATAGTATTACTCATTACATATTATAATTTGAGCAAAAAGTCTATTGTAGTATTTGTTTAATTTGCTTTGAAGTGTGAACCAGAAGTCTCTGATGAGACTGTAGCTCTACTGGTCTGTACGTATAACAAAGGAAAAAGTAGCACTTGGATTTAGAACTTTGCAACATGTAGCAATAAATAGAATTATGTATCATAATGTAGTCTAATTGTGTGCCAAGTTACATTGAAAAACTGTAAGAGCAGTAGTGTTTTAAAGGAATTTCACAGAAATATCTATTTGTTTGACTGTATATTCCTATGTAAAACTTTTCTGTATATATTCCTATGTAAAACTTTGATGGCCCACTGTGACCCCACCCTAGCCCCGAGGGTCATGTTTTGAAGAAAATTGAATGTACACTATGTAATGAAGCTTTCACATAAGTATCAACTCTTTTGGCCCAGTAGTTCTTGAGAAGAAGATTTTGAAAGAATTTTTCCTAGTATGTATATTCCTATTTAAAACTTTGATCATCTATTGTAACCCCATCCTTCCCCCAGGGATCATGTTCTGAATAAAATCAAGTCTACACTTCATAATAAAGCTTTCACAAAAGTTTTCAACTTTTTTGGCACAGTGGTTCATGAGAAGATTATCAAAAGATGCCACTTAATGTTCACCAATTCTTAATTATCTTCCCTTGATGGAGGACATAGCCCTTCACTGGAACAAACTTGAATCCCCTTTATCCATGGATGCTTTTGTGGCAAGTGTGGTTTAAATTGGTCAGTAGTTAATGAGAAAAAGCTGAAAACGTGAAAAGTTTACAGACGGACTGTCAGACAGACAACAGACAAAATGTGATCAGAAAAGCTCAGTTTCAGCTCAGATGAGCTTAAAATGTTGACCCTAACCCCAATTATATTATATATTGTATAAGAATCACACAAAAATATTTTACAGATAATCATTACTACAAAACAAAAAAAATTAACATTCAATCTCATAGTATATATAATGAAAATAAAAGAAAAGGCTGATTTATTAGACATATCAAGATCGAATTATGGTATCTTGGCATATAATAGTGGTGAACATCAATCCTGGACACAATTTTCTGACCAAAACTTATTTGTCTGCCACACACTTTGTCTATCCTTTTGTCTGTCTCCCTCTCTCCATGACTTAAGTAAATATTCTTCAACACAATATATTGGCGACAATATGTCAAATGTTCACAGTACACATAACTGCTGAGGACAAAATGAGCCGATGCATGACTGTACATTTTGTCCTCAATTATGCAGGAGGAAAAAAAGGCTAGCCTGGATACATATAGTCACTGGCGAAATTACGTACCCATGGACGACAATATGTGCAGTGAGGGTAAGTACATATTGTCGCCGACAACATTATGTACAGAACGACAATATGTACCATCACAAGGTCTATTTACCTCAAGTCTATTCATATTTCCAAATGTAAATGATCAAAAACTGTCTATTTCTGTTGGAAACATATCAAACTTAAGTAAAAAAATTCAAACTTGGTTTCATTTAAGGATAAATATAATTTTTTTTCTATGATACCACAAAGCCTAGTTTTTAATTTATCATAAGGAATGGTTGTATGAGGTATAGAAAAGTTGCAAGTTTTGATGCAATAGACATTTGAAAATTTTGGTGATTATAAATTTTCTAAAAGATCTTACTCAATATCTATACTATTTCAGGAAGCTTCCACATAAGTTTCATCATTTCTGGCCCAATTGTTCTTGAAAAGAAACATTCAACTTGTGATCTTGATTGCTTGACCTTATAAAAACAACCAAACTAACAATTCTGATGCTGATAATACAAGTACATGTATTTAATGACCCTGCATGATCAAAGGTCATCTTGACCAATTCAAGATCACAGAGTTCAAGTGTCAAAATCTGAAGGTATTTGAAAAGTAAAAACCTAGAAGACAAAACTTTGTAATGCAGTTTATACATGGCACAAAGGTTGCTTACAACCAAGAGGTCTGTTGGCTAAATAAGTATCCAATTTTTCACAGTATTGCAAGCATAACAAAAAGAAGTTTAGAATAGACTTATTTCATGATTTCTGCAAGCTACTGTAAATCATTTTCCTCAACCTGTACACAGCAGATGTTACAAAAAAATCAATGTATTGATTAGGACTAACAGATAATTGTACCTCATTCCCTGCAAGAATTATCATTATGAATAATGCAAAGAAAAATCAATACTGATATTCTGACTCACACTCATTCTACTACATGATGCAGAACTAAACCACTTTAAGTATAAAATTCAATATCGTAACAATCTATTATTGTCTAAAGAATATTAAGATCTGTCAAAGCCATAGCTGTTTTCATTATGCAACACAAAACTTTCTAATTTTCCAACTAATTGTGAAGAATTTCCAAAATATTATAATTGTTTGCAAAAGCAAGAGCAAAAAAAAGCAAATGCACATATTTGTGCAAATGATTGTTATTGAAAGTTAGCTTTGAACATTACAATATTTGGTGCCATTCAGGCTATATAAAACCATTTCTGACTCTACCAATAGCAAATACACTGTCAACTTGAGTATAAAACAATCGATCCTTGTTATCTCAAACTCAATAGGAATGAGAAAAGTCTTCAAGATATCCAGGGGTTTCGGATACTGAGGGTAAAATACACATAGAAAAGGTGGTTGGGATTTCCAAATCTAAATGTATCAAATTTCAAACATAGAATTCTCAAATATTCCATTTATCTCAAGTTAAAGTTGCAGTCCCACCAGTGCTTATACAATGTAATTACCTATCTCAAGTTAAATTGATTTTTTTTTTTTGATTTGTTGAATACATAATAGATGAATGGTTTTTATTTATTTTTTTAATTTAATGTTCTGTTTGTCACATCCATTTAGAAGACCCTTGCCAGATGCATGACAAAACTGTGATATTTAAGACCTGGATGTTATATCATATCTTGATAGGCCTAAGTGACAGAATTAAATTCACCTTAGAGAATCATAATCTGGTCCCTATATATTTATGAGGTGGTTAGGTACGTCCAGATAGACATTACAATACGTTTATCATAAGCAGATGCATTATGTTACAGTAATGAAGTCTGTGAACCAATGCTCACTAGATATCATTGAGATGGTGGCCATCTCAAAGGGCCTCGCTTTAGCAACAAACATGAAAATGTAAGGTAGCTGAAAAGGGTTTATTTTGAAGAGGAACATTTGTGTACTATTAAAGGATGTGTTGTTCGAGTCTAAAGGGCTTCTATGTCATCCTTGTTATAATAAAAAATGGCACGTAAATCATGAGTGCTCCATACCCTCTATCAAAAAACAGCACAAAAATCACGAATGTCGCTTATCCTTTATGAAAATTGTTGCATATCCTCTATCAAAATATGGAAGGAAAATCACAAATGTTCCGTACCCTAAGTCAACTGGTAAAGTTTGAGGCTGACTGGACTTAAGGGAAAGAAATTATGCACCGAACAAAGATTCTAAACAGAGAGGCTATTTTTGACCTTGACCCTTGACCTAGAAACTTTGTTCAAGGTCACTGCACATCCATTGACCAGTGGCACTCTGTGAGTGAAGTATGAGCCACATTGGACCACAGAGAGGATATGATCCGGACAAGGATTTTTTATATAATTCTGCTATGACCTTAACCTTAGACCTAGAAACATGGTTCAAGATCACTGCACACCCTTTACCCAAAGACACTCTGTGGGTGAAGTATAAGCAAGATTGGGCCAAGGAGAGAGAAAATATGCTCCGGACAAGAATTTAAACAGAGAGGCTATGTTTGACCTTGACCCTTGACCTAGAAACTTTGTTCAAGGTCACTGCACATCCATTAACCAATGGCACTCTGTGAGTGAAGTACGAGCCACATTGGACCAAGAGGAGAGAAGATATGCTCCGGACAAGGATTTTTCATATAATTCTGCTATGACCTTAACCTTTAAGAAACATGGTTCAAGGTCACTGCACACCCTTTACCCAAAGACACTCTGTGGGTGAAGTATGAGCCAGATTGGGCCAAGGAGAGAGAAGATATGCTCCCAACAAGAAATCTCAGACAGACAGAAGGACGGAAGGACAGACTGATCACTATAGGGCACCCCCAGAGTGGGGCCCTAACTAGTAATAACCCTGCTCTGAAGTGAATATATGCTCTCATGAATCCCACCACATGGCATGCCTAAACAAAGAGTGTGCTAAAATTTCAAGCATCTGCCTTGAGTAGTTGCTGAGAAAATTGTGAGGGAAATTTGGTACAGACAGACACATGCATAAACAGGAAGTTGACATCAGATTTGTACAAAAATGAATCCCACCATATGGCATGCCTAGAAATGAGTGTGCTAAAATTTCAAGCACCTGCAATGAGTAGTTACTGACAAAACTGCGACGAAAATTTGGTACAGACAGACGCATGGAAAAACAGGAAGTTGACATCAGATTTGTACAAAAATGAGTCCCACCATATGGCATGCCTAGACAAAGAGTGTGCTAAAAATTTGATATAACTGTGTCTTGTTTCTATATGCCTTCTCTGCTGAAATATCTAGACGTCACAGGAAATGAGGATACAATAATACACATGTATATATTTAAGAGGCAGTCCACCGAAAAACCAGGCAGTATTGTATTAATAGGCGGCACATCGAATGTGAGGAATATTTGATATTTTATTAAAAACAATATCAATGTAGCCCAAAAGGAATAATGTAATTGAAGATTTGTTTGATAATTGCTTATTTAGTAAAATATCCTTGTGGTTTGTGTTTTTGAATGCCCCTATATAAACCATTGAATGTAGGTCAGAAACAAAGAACTGTAATTTCTAATACATTTTTAACAGGACTATAATTCACATTTAACTAAATCTAGAAATATTTCAAATTTTTGTTTAAAAAATAAAATCGGTGGGAAAAACACTTTTGATAGTAGTTTTCTGGCAAAATAAAAGGACGTTTTTATGAAATTTTGCGATGCAAGAGTTATCTCCCGTGGCATCGGTAAATCTGCTCAACACCTTTTTATCGGAATCCTGGTGAAATATTTAGAATCGATACCCTAAAGAAAATAATTAAACAAAAAACTAAATAATTTATTTTCAAAATATAATTCATTTTCGCCTCCAGACGTAATATTTAGATTAAAATTGGCTCTATCATTCAGGTTGAATCCACATTTTCCATTGATGTATCAGTGACGTCATATACCTGACTAATATTGCGTCACAATGAAATAGTTACAAGTTTCTAGAGAAGTTTGTAAATTCTTTGCGTAAAAGATTTTAAAAAAATGATTTCTCTCTTTCTGTTTAATTACTCTTCAGAGTGCATTATTCTAAATGTTAAATAATATTTTAATATCCAAATGTATTTTATACACGGGCGGCTTCTCAGCTAGATGACGTTTTGATAAGTAATTTTATACATGTCTGAGAACAAATTTTTTTTTTAACTGATTTACTAGGATATGCGTAAAAATAATTAATGAAGTGTTTATCATGAACATTTCTTATAAAATTGGGAATCAATGATGAATGTTTTAGATTTACGCAATACTTAATTCAACGAAGTTGAAATGTTTACTTCATGATATTTGTAAAAACTTAAATATATTTATCTATGCAGTCAAATCAAAATAAACAATCCGAAGTACGATTAAAAATGAAAAAAAAAAACCTGAAAAATAAGTTATAAAAATATATGTATTGAGTTAAACTACTGCTGAACTCCCCACTATAATTTGGCACTAAAACGGAAGATGGTTTAGTGAAACATTTCGGTTTTTTTATTTTACTTATTTATTTTTTTTAATTTGGCGATTGAAACAATCACACACTCACATTTAATATGGAGTTTAAACATGTGACTATTTTGGCCAATTCTAAAATGTTTTCACGTTCATGAAACCAATTTTTAAAAATAATGATGTCATGACACCCCCCCCCCCCCCCCCCCCCCCCCCCCCCCCCCCCCCGCTTTTTGCTTGCGATTTATCGGCTCTTGAATAATGATACTATATATAAAAGAACTTATTTTCTTATTTATATAAAATCAAATTTTGTAAAAGAGGAAAAGACTTTACAGATGACAGGTAAGAAAAAACTTGGATAAAGTCGAGACTGTACACATAAAAATATTTCCTGCATTTAGGCAAGTTTAATTTCGCCACTGATAGAATTTACTCTTTAATTCCTGAGGAAATAAAAAAAGAAATTTTACTTGGAAATAAGATAAATAATAAAGATATAAAGCTGTCTGCTCTCATTTGTTGCATAATGCATGTACAAATACTTTTTTTTAAATACCGAGTATCTATTAAGAATTCAATCAGATGTTTTACATGTAATCTTCATGTACGTAAAAGACTTTAGTAATTTAAATAATACATAAATTTGAATCTATGGTTACACTCATTTAAAAACAGTTAACTGACTGAAAAGAAATAAAAGACAAGCATATTTTTCTGATAAATTAAAATGAAGAGCCAAATTTAGGAAATGTTTCTAAATTTACAGTAAAAACCGATCCCGATCCAATCGAAAAGAATGCAAAATTAACAAATTTATCAAACTAAAGGCACCTGCCACCTATATAACATGTTAAAAAAATAAATCAAGTAAGTTTTTACTCATATTACAACAAAAGAGCCAAATTTAACATTACAATTATAGTATTTTTTTTCTTTATATAATTCCGGTCGGGATCGGTTTCATTTGGGAAAATTATAAAAAAAAAAAAAAAAAGGTAAATTTGACTCCTTTTATTTCTTTCAATATACCTGTTCCCACTGATTTTATTGAGTGATTCAAAATTTTGTACTTTGTATTCATAATAACATAAGAAAAAAAATCTGTCCTTGTAATGTATTGGGTTTTATAACGTAATGAAAATTGGATACTGAATTCAAAAAGTTACTTGCTTAACTCAAATTTGGACCATATAATTTTTTCTAAAGAAGTATAAATTGGAGTCTTATTCATTAATAAAATAAAAGATAAGAGTCTATGCTATAAATAATATTCATCGACACATCCAGCTTTTTGAGTATCTGTTACATATAAAACAAAATAAAAATGTAGTAATTTTTTTACCCTTATGTTGACCTTTTCGCACTTAAAATTAAGCATTTACCAAAAATAGGACTAGAGGAGCACTAAAATTTTTTTAATGTTGTCATATGTAAACACTTGCTTTAATAAGTCTACATGCAAAAAATAATTAAAATCCATGACATGCGATGTGCCACCCATTGCCTGGTTTTTGGGTGGACTGCCTCTTAAATTCATAAATTATGAGGGTTGATCCAAAAGTAATGTCGCAACTGCTATAAAATCTTAAATAATCAAATGTTAATCAACAAAATTTTACATTCTAATCATGCTAATACCCTTATCTATTTTGATTTTTGCCTTAAAATTTCATTTGTTTATATAGAATACTTTCTAAAGGTTAGGTTTTGTCTATCACCCCACAACATGAATGTTACTTACATCATTATGACATACAACATATCACTTTTCAGCACTCATTCTCAGTTTATCCGGATAATAAAAATTATCTTTTTTACCTCTCACTTGCTCCTATTTAATATTTACTGCCATTTTGCTATAAACCGTCTTGTTCTGAGTTGTAGTAATACAATTATTTGAACTTGGTCCAATTATTATTTCCAAATTCATTCCTTTTTTTTAAATAAATTTAATTAATTATTAGATTCAAAATGAGTGTGATTATGAGAAATGTCACAATTATGTCAGTGCATTCTTGCTGTGCGGCAATAGATAAATACTAAAGTTGAGTTTATTTTAATATTTTATGATGTATTGCATACAACTGAATGAAATTTTTTGGCAAAGGTCAAAACTGATAGAGAAAGTAGTATATAGAGTTTTATTGAAAACTTTCCATTATTTAAGATTTTAAAGCAGTCGTGACATTACTTTTGGATCAACCTTTAAATATGAAATAAATGGAATTTGAAACAAGAGCCCATGGGCCACATCGCTCACCTTAGCACACTGGCTAGTAAGAAGCAGAAATAAGTACAGTATATTGAAAAGTTTTAAGGGGGGGGGGGGGGCAAACTTAAATTTACACTACCTCAGGATGCTTGTATCTCAATATTAATAATCATGGCTTTGCTGTTCTTAAACTGAAGAATTTTAAAGATTTTTTTCCTATGTATGCCTTCGTAAAACTCTGATTGGTCATTGTGGCCCCACCCTACCCACCGTGAATTTGAACAAATTTGAATCTACACTACCTGAGGATGCTCCTATATTAATATGACTTTCCTGTTCTTGAGCAGCAGATTTTTTAAAGACGATTCCTATATATTCTTATGCAAAGCTCTGACCCTCTGTTGTGCCCCAACTCCTGGGGGGGGGGTCATGATTTGAACAAACTTGATATTACAATACCTAAGGTTCCTTTTTACACATACTGTAGTGAAAAAATGCACTAAAAGACATTAGAAATAGAAATTGAAAACAATTTTTTTTACCAGGTACAATTTTCAAAATTGATTTTTTTTTTTTTTATTAATTAAAAACAGAGGGAGATAACTCTTACCAAAATTCAAGGTCATAAATTAGGACACATCCCACCCTTAAATGCTAATAGTAATAAATGGGAATTATGTCTACATATACTGAGTATTCAACACCTACACATCTGTTATTTATTCAATTCCATTGAATCTTTTGCTATTAGGATGGAGTAGTTTAACTTCTTTATTGCTGATTCATCATCCAACTTCTTCAGCTAGCTTCTGAATGCCTGATTTCCCAAAGCTTTGCCTTATATATCCTTAGGCTAGTCCATTCCAAGGGTTGTCAGGTCATTCCACTATTTGAAGTCTTCAATGCATTTTACTCCAATGCCCTTTAACCATTACACCTATATATTCATATGTAAACTTTGACCCACTGTTGTGACCCCAACCTACCCCCAGGGGTCATGATTTGAACAAACTTGAATTTACACTAACTGAGGATACTTCTGTAATAATATGTCTAATAATGGCTTAGCTGTTCTTGAGAAGAAGATTTTAAAAGATATTTCCTATAAATTCCTATGGTAAACCTTGACCCCCTATTGTGGCCCTACCCTACCCCAAGGGGTCATGACTGGAACAACTTTAGTCAACACTACCTGAGGATTCGTCTGTAGTAATATGTCTAATAATGGCTTAGCTGTTCTTGAAAAGAAGATTTTTAAAGATATTTCCTATATATTCCTTTTGTAAACTTCGACTCCTCTGTTGTGGCCCTGCCCCACTCCCAGGGGTCATGGTTGGAATAAACTTAAATCTACACTACCTGAGAATACTTCTGTAATAATATGACTAATCATGGCTTTGCTGTTCTTGAGAAGAAGATTTTTAAAGACATTTCTAAAATATTCTTATGTAAAACTTTGACCACAATTTTGTGGCCGGCCCTACCCCCAGAGGTTATGATATTAACAAATTTGAATCCAGAGTATGTAATGAAGCTTTCACATAAGTCTCATCTTTTCTTGCATAGTGGTTCTTTAGAAGAAGATTTTTAAAAGATGCCACCAAATTTTCATGAATTCTTAATTATCTCCCCTTGAAAGAGGCACAGCACTTCCTGTGAACAAACATGAATTCCCTTCACCAAAGGATGCTTTGTGGCAAGTTTGGTTGAAATTGGCCCAGTGGTTCTTGAGAAGAAGTTGAAAATGTGAAAAGTTTACAGACAACAGACGGACACCAGATACTCTTTGACCAGAAAAGCTCAGGTGAGCTAAAAATCTTATGGTGAAAAATTGTGTAGGTCCTTTTTATCAACATTGTGCATAGGAAATGCATTGAGAATTGTAAAAACATTGATTTGACAAAATCTAAAAAAGAAGGTTGGCTTGGTGTACTGTCCAGATCATATTCTGATATGTGGAAGCACCATCAGGTAGTGTAGATTCAAATTTGTTCAAATCATGACCCCCAGGGGTCTTACAAAGGAATTTTTTGAAGTTTTACAAAGGAATAAATAGGAAAAATCTTTTAAAATCTTCCTATCATAAACAGCAAAGCCATAATTGGTCATATTTAAATGGAAGCATCCTAAGGCAGTGTAGGTTTAAGTTTGTTCAATTTATGACTCCCCGTTTGGGGGGGTTTGGGGGTAAAACCTAGAGGAATATAATCTTTCAAAATTTTCTAAAGCCATTAATAGTCAAAGAAATATTAAAGCAGTAAAAGTGAATTGTACATTTAAGTTTGCTCAAATCATGCCCCCCCCCCCCCTTAATAGGTTGGGACACTTACAAATTTAAACTTTTCAATACTGAACTTATTTCTGCATTTTCCTAGCCAAAGTTGCTTAGTTGAGCAATATAGCCCATGAGCATCTTGTGTGGATGATGCATCTAAGGATGTACACAGCCTAACCTGCTTCAGATGCTGGATCTGACATATATTTTCCAGATTAGTGAATTTTAGCCATACTTCAACCAAATTAGCATGGATAATGTATCTAGGGATGGACACTACCAGACTTGCTATGGATGCTGAATCTGACCTAGATGAGTGACCAGGGTAATGTTTTTGGAGTAGCTGTTTTATTAGTAATGTATAGACACTTAGAGGGGTAATACAGAAATATATGGGGTCGACCTAGCAGACACGGATTCACCTATAGATAATAAGGATTTATCAGTGCCTTCTCAGGGGCCAAAGTTCGGCCCATTCCCAATTGAAAATGAGTTCAGTTTTTTCCCAGTTTGGCAGTATTTTTAACAATGCTTTTATTTTTAATTATTTTGGGAAAACACTAAGTAAAATTGTCAGATTGTCTGTAATTTTCATATATTTTAACTCATTTAGCAAAGCTACAGTCATAACACATGTTTGAAAACACTGTAAAAAACATCGCCAACTTTTAATCCGAATTTCCGCCGTTTTTCTAAAAATGATGATATTGTGTAATTATATAGATTTATGAAGTTATTTCCACCTACTCATTTGATCTGCGAGTTAATGGTAAGGACTTAAGGCATTATTTCAAATAGAAAAATATATTTTCAATGCATTAATACATATTAAAAGAGGACTTTTAGAAAATGTGTACTTAGTATAATTTTTTGCAGGAGGTTTATAATCTCCAGAAACAGATACTATAATGATCTAAATTGAAATCTCATACACACATGTACATGATGTACATGTACTACCTTAAGTTGTATAAATGCTTTATACTAATTGAAGTCCATTTTACTTTTATTAGTCTATTATTCAAAATTGATTTTGTACGAATAAGATGGTCCATATTTAATTGTCATTTGGTTGCCCAAATTAGAGTTCGTGCTGAAATGTTATTACCCCTGAGTACATGATTTAAGCAACATTTTAAAAAAATTTTGCAATTTCATCAAATAGCCGATAATTTTTTCCCAATTCCCCAAAAATGGTGTTTCCCAAAATAGGCTGATAAATCCATGGATAAAAGTTAGGCCAATTTAGTGTTGAGAGATACATCTTAGTTGAAGTAACGTTGACTGGTATTTCACTGGATAAATTCAAATGTGTATAAAACATTTGTTAGTTTATAGAAGTAAATTCAATATACAAATCTTTGCAAATTTCATACTCAATTGAGATTAAAGCCCTTTGAATTACTAATAAATAATGAGCATTGCCTACTGTGCAAGTACATAACAAACATTTAAAGAAGGACTTGATTGAGAAATTATTAGGCTTTTTGCCGCAGGTTGAACATTAAATTTGATAGCTGCATGATCAAATTATTATAACCTTTATTTCAACGTCAATTACTTTTAATATTGTTAAACACTTAAATTGTATTTTTCTTCAATCTAAATTTAACTTGAATTTGGATCCTTATATTTTAGTTTGTGGGGATACCAAGGTTTATAACACATCACATATCACTGAAGAGCACAAAATGTTGAACATCATGAACCATAAAGCACTGATTGACAAACAAAAATCAGAACTATATGTAAATGAAAATGACATTCACTCTTGTTAGAAATGAATTAAAATTAAATAAAAAGAGTTATGTGATCTAGACAATAAAACTTAAAAGTACTATTGACGTGTATTATTTTTATTAAAACAAACATTGCTGTTATTTTAAAATAAAATTGTTGAATCCTAAATTATTTTTATTTTTATTTTTCGACCACCCAATGCATTTTTTTGAGACAGAAAATCGTAAACCAAAAAAAATAAAAACTTTGGCCTAAGTTATATATTTTCTGGCCCACTGGTTTTTAATAAGAAGATTTTTAAACGATGCCACTTAATTTCCATCACCCATATTCGCTAGATCTTAGCCATTATGATATCTTTTTATTCCCAAAAGGTGAAAACATTCATAGAAAGATTGTACAATATCAGATATGTCACTGGAAAGGATATTCATCAGTGTCTTTGGGGCATCCCTAAAGATGAGTATACTGAGGTTTTCTGTTTATTGGTACAAAGTCCTAAGACACTTGTAAAGGGTAACAGGGAATGCCTTGAGGGATTAAAACTAGTAAGAATATATATTACAGGTGACTCTCGATGGCTCGAACTCCGATCTCTCGAAGTTCTTGATCTCTTGAAAAGAACCTCCGGTCCCATTTTTTTCTCTATATAACTAAGCAAATTTACTCCTGATCTCTCGAACTTCCAATCTATCGAAGTTCTCTATCTCTTGAACCAATACCTGGGTCCCGTTACACACATTTCATTGTTTTTTACTCTCGATCTCACAAAGTTTTGATTGCACATGTATACATGCCAATCAAGTGTAAAATTAATGCAGCTTGGACTAACCTGGATAACTGAACATGGACGTGTAAATTGGGTGTTTACACAGATGACGCTACACCTGTTAGTCGTTCAAATGTTGATACAATTAATCAGTTAATCGGTAAATTATAAATAAATCCTTTCCTACTTATTTTGACTTGACAGCGAGACGATAATTTTGCGAAAATAATTAAGAGAAGTGTCAAAAATTGGATTATGAACTTTCATTAGAATTTAAACAATTCCAGTATGGCAAATATTGCAATGTACATGTACAAGAAATCCTATCTCAATTTAGAACTGAATACCGGTTACGAGAAATCTGGTGAAGGACCCGATTAAGCCCGGAAAATAGCCACATCGACAATTGCTATTCAGGTTTCATGTAATCATGAAATGAGAACAGATAAATATTGAAACTTAAAGAAATCATTTTATTTATTCAAAATACGATCATTGTTGTTGAAATCAAGTGATATGAATGAAAACGTGCAATGACATTATCAACATATACTTAGGTACCTATAATAGTAAAACAATGATGATCGGAACTGAAAATTCCGGATTTTATCCACTTTTTATCTCTCGAACCCCTCGATCTCTCCAACTTTTCTTACGGTCCCTTGAACTTCGAGAGATCTCGAGTCACCTGTACCTACTTTTCTTATTTTTAAATAACATTTTGCATTATTTATTGAATGACCCTCGTATAGGTCAGATCTAGCATCTGAAGTATATCTGGTAGAGTCCATGAGGATGCTTCCATATAAGTTTCATATTTTCAAGCACAGTGGTTTTTGAGAAGATTTTTAAATGATGCTATTAATTTTTCATGAATTCATAATTATCTCCCCTTGGAAGAAGGCTTGGCCTTTCATTTGAAGAAACTTGAATTCCCTTTACCCTAGGATACTTTGTGGCAAGTTTGGTTGAAATTGGCCCAGTGGTTCTTGAGAAGAAGATGAAAATGTGAAAATATTACAATGACGACGACAACGATGACTACGACAACGACGACAGACAACGGATAAATTTCAATCAGAAAAGCTCACTTGAGCCTTTGGCTCAGGTAGGCTAATTAAGTAAATTTACAGAATTAAATAAACTAGAAGCTATAGATATGCAAACTTTCATAGTTTATCAATGGCTTGGATACAACCTTCTCTTCTATGAACCCCAACTGAGCTGTCAAAGTGCGATCAGCCAAGCTCACTAATCACCTATAAGGTCTGGTAGTGTACACATGGGCACCCGTCAGACAACAGGTGTTCCAACATTTATTTAGCGTCTCCTAAAGTGTCTGCAATTATCAATCAATACAGAATAAACATGGATGGAATTTTTTTGGTCAAAAATTTTACATCGTAATAATCGGAATACCGAGTCCCAGCACTTTTGGACAATGTAATAAATGGTCCTATTTTGTATAGATTTGTTAAGAAATGGTTTTGTGATTTGAATTTACATTATCGTATAAAGTGTTCTATCTTATAAAACCGTAACCGTAATAACGAGATCCCACTGTAGTTACTTTGGAGTAGACCTGCTCCAAATACTTTAACTTGGTCACTCAACTGGAAAATGTAGGTCAGAACCAGTATCCGAAGCATGTCTGGTAATGTCCATCCCTAGATGGATTATCCATGCAAGTTAGATCCAGGTAGGGCTTATACAGTACCAACCAGACCCAACCTGACATCCAAGCAGTCCCAGAAAGCAGTCCCCGGGACTGCTTTAGGACTGCTCTGGGACCGCAGTTGGACCGCTCTAGAAAGCAAACCCAGCAGTCCCAGTGGTCCCTGGGACTGCTTTCTGAGACTGTTTTGTTACCCATGCGTGAAAATGATTCTGAGTGACAAGAAAGCTCCACCCCTTATGTATTCTGAATTTGCAGGTTTCATTTTGTACAGTAGTTTTGTTTACTTTCAGCAGAGAAGCTGTAAAAGTAAAATCAACAAGGATTAGCTACTGAAGGAAAATGGGATATTAATATGCATCAACCATCGATTTTGCACCATTGCAGTGTAAAATCAAATTAGAAAAATTAACTAAATGTTGGTAATAATAAAATGTTCTTTTGCCAGTTAAAAAAAACGGAAGTCAGAAAATGATTTTTTTTTAATTCTTGTATTTAATATAAATGCAGGTGTTTGAAACTAAACAATTTATTTGATTAATTAAAGCTGTTAATTATGTACTCAAAGATATGGCACGCCAAATTCACAAAAATGAGCTAATCATAGTTTCACAGTTGATAAACTAGGTTTATCAATCGTAAACTATAATAGTTTACGAACTGTAAACTATAGTTAACGATTCGTTAACTGTAGTTTGCATTTGTAAAACCATATTTAATGGTTGTATAGTGTAGTTTACGAATGCTAATCTATGTTTATCTGTCTGTAAATAAACGTTAACAATAGATTTTGCTGATAAATATAGATTCTCATATGTAAACTATAATTTACATTCGTTAACCATAGTAAAGAGTTGTTAATCAAAGTTTTACAAATCATGAAACTATATTTATCAGATAAAATATGTTTTACATTCGTTAACTATAGTTTTCGGTCGTAAACTATAGTTAACTGTCATTTATACTCACAAATTATAATTAACAGACGTAAACTATACTTATTGATCGTAAACTGTAGTTTTGAGAGCTAAACTATGATTCACATTTGCTAATCATAGTTTATCGTCATAAACTATAATTCACACTCGTAAACTATAGTTAAGAGTTGTTAAATATATAGTTTATGAATCTAAACACCTGTTAACAATAGTTTTTAATTCAAAATTTCCTGGCACCAATCGCGAGAAGGAATAATGGGATCAGTGCAGAGAATATTATGGACACGTGTTGGGCATTATCTAAAGCAAAGACCGAGTTATATATAATCAATATTACTTTCTCTATTTAAACAGGATCAATTGTATTTGTTTTAAAATGTCGTGTATATATACATTTCCTATGGGAAATTTTTTTAAAAATATGATAAAATTTTATTTCTTAAAAGACAGAATATTACGAGATTTTTGCTCAAGCAGAGGAGGGTGAAGCGTGTTTTACAATGTGCCAAGCATTTTCCCGCCACATCTTATCACCAAAACAAAGAAACTGAAAGAGAGGAAATGCAGTGGCGGATCTAGATGGGGTTGTGGGGGTTTCAACGTCCTCCTTTGAATTTGAGAGAGAGAGAGAAGTCCCAAATATTTGTTGTGTTTTACTAAAGTAAATGTTCCGTAAAAGGCCACTTTTATTTATGCATGCATGAAGAAAATTCGGTAAATTCCGCGCCTGCAGTGTTACATATGCACTGTGTTATGTCTATATTTACAAATTAATATATAAAGATATACATGCATTCTATTAATAACAGATCACGCATTTCAATTTGTTGCCTCATAAAAGGAACAATTGGCCGATTTGTGGCCCATTTTTGACACTTGCGTCAATATGTTTCTTGTTCATTAATTATTGTTTGATCAGCACAGAAGGTTGGAAAGACGGCAAGGATAGATATCAGCGATTTCTTCCGTTGCTAATGACAAATTTGGTTACAGACTGTTAACATGCATTTCCCTCTATTTTTTTTCTCTTTTAAATTAAAAAGAATAAAATTTTAATCAATAATTTTCCTGTCATTTTTCTTTTTATTTCCAACTAAGATTTGCTTTAAAATTATTGAACATTTACTTTTAATGCCAACAAAAAATATACATGCATATATATTTAACAACAATTGTCGTTACATAGCAAAATCTTATGCAGTAACTAGGCTTAGCCGATATATAATTTACAGAAAAACTATTGTTAACTATAGTTTTGATCGTAAGCTATGGTTTAGAGTCGTGAAATCTAGTTTCACGGAAAATTGTGCATCTCCGATACAAAATAAGAGATTCTGTTCCTAAACTGTGTTTCTCAATGTAAAACTATGTTTATCGCATTTTTGTGAATTTGGCGCTTTGTACGTCTGTAAAGTATACTTTACAAACCCTAAACTATAATTTACGTTTGTTAAGTATAGTTTAGAGTTGTAAATCATAGTTTACAAATCATGAAACTATATTTATCAGATAAACTATATTTTGCAGTAGTAAATGATTGTTTTCCGTGTTAATTATAGTTTACGCTTGTGAAACATAGATTATCATGTAAACTATAGTTTACAGATGTGAAATATAGATTATCATCGTTAACTGTAGTTTACAGTCTGTAAACTATAGTTTACAGTCGATAAACCTAGTTTATCAACTGTGAAACTATGATTAGCTCATTTTTGTGAATTTGGCGTGCCATACAAAGAATACACTATTCTTTTTCTTAAAGGAGGAAACAATCACGGCATTAATGTTTTAGAAAATATTCAAAGCTATATGTAACACTGGAAAGTGATTATTTTCAAACTGGTAAAGGCAGCTATCACGAAAAAAAAAACAAACATTCAATGCTTGTTTTTCTACTGCTTAAAAATAAAACCTAATAATTAATTCAAATAAAGACAATTCTTTTCTATGAAATAATCTCCTGTCATATAAATAAGGTGAGCAATTATCCTTTGATTTTTTTTCCCGAATTAATTTTTAACTTATAAAAAAAGTTTTACTTAATTTATAAAATTATATTTTTAAATAAGTAAGGTTGAATATATCGAAATCTGTGTTTTATTTCTGATTTCTTTTTGTGTACGTTTGAGGAAAAGCAAGATATATGTAACAACTGCATTGTCTGGCCGATTAAAAGCCTTAAACGGTGTACAAAATGTGTAAACACCTGGCGAAGTTTAAAGTTTTCAATCGCCTTTGGGCATGAATATATATATATATATATATATATATATATATATATATATATATATATATAAATATGAGTCCCCGGGACTGCTTTGGGACTGCTATCTGTCAGGTTGGGTCTGGTTGGTACTGTAGTAACTTGGAAATAGACTTGCTCCAAAAACTTTAACTGGGACGCTGACGCTAACAGCAATGCTGACACTGAAGCCAATGCCGGGGGTATAGGATAAGCTCATCTTGACTTCGCTCAGGTATGCTAAAAGGAACTGAAAAAACTATAGCCATCACGAAAAAATATTGCAAACATACTATTTAGCATTCACTCTGAACAAGAATAGCTTATTTTCTTTAAAAAGCGTAGTTTATAGAAATAAGATGATGTTTTGTGGGTAAATTTGGGAGAAAACTTAGATATAGATACTTTTACAACAAATTATATCATTTAAAATGATCAAGTACATTTCAAATAGTTCAAAATAAGCAAAAATCCCATACTGAGTAAGTAGAGCATGGTGTTGGATTCCTGAAAGGTCTTCATTATAAAGTTTACTAATGCAGATAAACCTACATTATGATTCCAGTAATTCAAAAGGTTTCCTTTCAGATGGAACTTCATCATTAAAGTAATGTTAAAGATCTCATGAATATTTTACAAATGACAAAAAAAATGATATAATGCCATCTGGTATCAAAAAAGGTGTGGACTGTAACTTTATGGCTGATGAAAATAAGCTAGCTTTATATATTGCTCGATTAACAAAAATAAAACGCATACCGTATAATCCCTATCAACCACCCCTGCCCCTATAAGCGCCCCCTAGGTCTTTTTCAATTGTCAGAAAATAAGGGCCCCTGTACAGTGATTAAAATCATCTAGAATCGTATCGAAAGCCTGCCATAATTTGAAAAAAGTGAAAATGAAACTTGGTTATTGGGTAACTCGTACATAAAGTATTCCTGAAAGTCAAAGATTTTTTAGAATGACCTAATCATTATGCATCCTTAAGTGAAAGTTACCTACAAAATTTGTTCTCCTTGTCTATTCTCTAATTTCTCAGTAGAAAAATGAATCATTTAGCATAATTTGGGTGGATTATCTTAAAGGAAAGTTAGACAATCTTTTAGTGGTTCTCTGAATTTATTTTTTTTCAAAAGATTTTCTGAAGTTAAAATATGACATTAAATATGATAAAGAGAATACCAAAATAACCGCCCCCTTTTCGCAATTTTCTAAGCGCCTGGGGCGGTTAATGGGAATTATACGGTATTCTTCAAAAAAAATTTGTCCTATCATCTCTTTTTTGTGCTTTCATTTGGGTTTATATATTGTACTGCTGACTATTTTGTATTACACTGTCACAATATGACTACAATCATAGTTTCTTAATTTTGTGAAAATTCTCCATGGAAAACAGATGAAGGTGGTATATAGCACAAGGGAAGTAATCTAAATGCACTTTTGGTTTATTCCTTCACCATCAATTTGAAAATAAATTTATTCAAAGTATCACAACTGGAAAGAAAAAAAAACATAAAAAAAGAATCTTACACAAAATTGTATTTCTAGAAATTTTCTCCAGAAAATATTTTTATAATCTTGGAAACTGTACTAATGAATGGTCTGCTCTAACTTTTTATGGTCAGTTATATCATCTATAAACTGTCAGACACCAATTCCAGAGATCATTCATGCCAAGACACAAGGATTAAACAAGCTCCCAAATTAGATTTTTTTGCAATGATACAAAACTCAAGAAAATGAAAGAGCTTGGGTACTTTTTTTTCATCTTATATGTAAGCAATTTTATTTATACATAATACTGTCTTCAAGATCATTATAATTTTTGCCTAGATTGTAATTCACTTTCTGATTTATTGTTTAAAACAGGATTTTACATCCATAGACATATATATCATTAAAGAATTCACATCTTGACTCTTGGTTTTGATAAAAAAAAAAAACTTATAGTTTGAATCAACCACCCACATAAGTAATTTAAGTTAACTCACCTGAGTTGCAATATCTGAGCTACAAGCAGGCACTATAAATCACTTTTTTTGTGAGCATTTTATTTTGGCATAAGTATATGCAAGATGGTATGTTAGTGAAAATTTCATTCTTCATATACATTTGTATTTTTAAATATTTTATATGACAACTAACATTCATGAAAATTTTAATTGTCTCACTTTTAAATACCAAATAACTATCTTGCTAAGGTTTCATCAGAATTCAGTGATCTACAATATATCATTACAAAACATACAAAAAATTGTCAAATAGACAACTTATTTTGTTCAAATTAAGGTTAACTATATAGATCTAATGAAATATATATACAGTGGCGCCGCGTTTATCCGGACGCCATTTATCCGGACGCTTCACCTTCCGGACGATATTTTTGGGGAACCGATTTTTTCCACGTTATTCTGTCTCATTAATCCGGAAATTCGCGTTCCGTATCCGGACGGTCGATTTCTACTACAAAACGTAATAGTTCGTTGAAAAAATGACTCGTTTATCCGGACGGTAATTTTTCAAGAAACGGCTTTTCTCACCCATCTTGCAGTAGTGTTAATTGTTGTAAAAACATTGGCCATGTAGTCAGTTTAAAGGCGGTTACCTGTGACCTACAGACAAAAGCGTCTATAATTAATCTATGTGTTTACCCCAATTAAATCACACGTCTATTATGAAACTTGAAGAATTTCGCTTACACTGTGCATTACTTAAATTATAATCCGTTCAAAATCATATTGCTAACCGTATATACATCGGTAAATTCATGAGAATTTTGGAGAGTTGTAAATAAAAAGAACAATAAATTACGAGCGATTTCGTAATGGTCTTGATCATGTTGACTGTTAGTTTAAAATATGATTTTCTATTTCTAAAAACGTAAATGTATTTGAAACGCTTTTTTCTACATTAGGCAGAAAAGAAATATCTTTCTATTTAATGTACTACCGTCTATAAACGTACGTTACTTTAGAAAAGAAATATAAAGCTGGCGTTACGTATAGAAGTTGATTACGTTTTTTCAAGGTATTTTTTGTGATCGAAATTCAAACTTAGAGTCTTTAGAAAAAAATAATTGATAATCATTAAGATTGCTTGTGTTTATGTTGAATGTTTACAATACTTTCACTGATTGCGCGTGTTTGAGATAGCTTGAAGTGTTCAGTTACTATAGTAGCCCTGTGTAAAGAATATACGGGAATATACAGGTATCAAATGTAAAGGCAAAGGGAAAAAAACTGATATTTTGGTTTAAACTTTTTATTTTTTAGCTTTAAAAGAAGTAATTAAGTAAAGAAAAAAATATATTAAAATGTAATTTATGCGATAAAAAAATTGATACTAGGCAATTTTATGCTGAGACCTTTTTTAACGCAGGCTATTTTATTCGCCTTCTCTTTTGGCGTGAATTCATGAGCTGAGAAAATTTTGATCTACTCAGCATGTGCATATACACATGCTTGGAGAAGGTTTTTTTTTTTAGAAGCGATTCACTTATCCGGACGATTCATTTATCCGGACGTTTTCGTTGGGAACGGAGGCGTCCGGATAAATGAGGCGCCACTGTAAATAAATTATAGTTTAAGGGTAAATACATAGATCTACAGAAATATATATAAATGCAAAGCCTTAATATGTACTGTTTACATTTCATGTACAAACACATAATGTATCTTTTTTATCATTGATATATTAAATTCTCACCAACAGCTTATGAACGGTATATCCTAGTGGTTGCCAGAAATTAAAATAATCCTGCTTTACTAAAAAAAATCTAAAAGCCTCAACAAATGGCTTCACTGTCAAACAATTGTTCAGTGCTACAGATTCCAGAAAATGGTTGACTGCTCAATATCTCTCACTGTAGGCACTGAGGAGAAAATCAATAAATTCCCAGGATAGCAGAATTCAACTGTTTTTCCATTGGTATAAAATGTCATGTGTGATATGTATTAGTCAGTTGACCCACATTGTAATTTGCATTCTAACTGAAGAAAGGCAAAAGGGAAAATTAGACAATGAATCATAGATATTTAAATACGAGTACAATTCATATAAAAATTAAAAAGCGTAATTTATGGACTTAATTAGGATGATACTTTTTTCTCAGAACCATTGGGGTGCTCAATTTAAAGGAATCAACCTTTATAAGGCCCAAGTTAATTACAACTATAATCACTAAATAATATAATAACTAAATAAAACTATGCTGATTTAAAACATAATAATGCAATTTTCAAAACTTTTTTGATCATTTTAAAGAATGATAAAAAAAAAAATATAAGAAAATCATTTTAAATGTATTTTTATTGATGTCTTACAAATTAAATGCCATTATGTATTCCTGTACGAGGGGTTATCAAAAAGTTTGTTGACTGATGCGATAAAATTAATACTATCATACATGTGACAGAACTGAAAAATCACTACTGGAGATTTGAAAATTTTCAGCTGGAGTTTGGGTCTCAAAGCTGGAGATTTTTTATCGACATTTTTTCAAATCGCAAAAGACCATCCAACCCCCAAAATTCAGGAAAAAAATACCTTCTCCCATTTTATTACTTTACAAATTTTATTTTATAAAGTTGTTGTCTATAGTTTTAAGAAAAATATGATTAAGTTTTTCTTCAAATGACGTGAAATTGAGTATTCAAAATGAAATCAACTCATTTCCTAGTAAATTAATTAAGAGTTAACAGCATCATTAAAACATCGGATAAAATTTTATTTTTGATTTAGTATTGATATATCAACTAGTAAGTGAAGTAAAACATAGCTAGGTTTTATGTAACAAATTCTATGTCAGTAATTTGTTTTTAAATAGAATATGTACAGATGAAAAAAAGTACCCTCTAAAAAAAATAAACAAATTAGAGTCAGGTATACTTTAGCAACACCCTGTAGTGTGATCTATTTTTAACTAGAGTGTGACCTACATTATAAGTGTATCTTTTAATGACCAAAGCAGCATTAGAAGATGGCAACTGGGTATTTTAGCAACTAATTACAATGTTTTGCATTCATTAATAAACATCAATGGTCTTTTATCAAGTTGATATATCAATAATTTTTACAACATAATTATACAACCTCATGTTGATTCCTACGAAGCCTACCGCTGTGAAAATTTATTGCACTGGCATTGTTATCTCAATTTCTTTTCATTCTGAGCAATTATATGAAACACGATCAAAAAAATATTGCAAATAATATTTAATTTGAAGAATTTTAAAACACGGAAGATTTAAAAATTAATCGGGAGGGGCTGAAGGGGGGTGAAATATCGGGAGATTTTGTCTCCCACCGGAAGAATCACATGTATGTACTATGTATTCTGTGCTTGCAAAATTTATAGGGAACATAAAACAACAAAAGTTTAAGAAATGTTGAAAATTTTAGCTT
>NW_026889778.1:31847500-31862500 GCF_033153115.1 Saccostrea echinata
CTGGTGTCCGATGATTTCCTCTAGAAGCATTTTGTAGAGAGCTGCCGACTCCAATCCCTCTTGTAAACTTAGCGCTTCGGCTGCAAAAGTTGATCGTACAACTCACTTTATTTGTTTGCCAATTAAGTTACTGGACAGCAGTTTCCTTCTTTGTCTTTTATCCACACTACATGAGCTCCTGTGCTTCCCACACCATCATTGAGGTTACCGAGAGAGGCATCCGTGAAAACCATCATTTTCCAATCTATGTAATTGTCCTTCAACTTCGAAAAACACAATATAGATTTCATATCCTTCAATCGGTTGATCACCTTGATTGCATGAAGTAGATCACTGACGTGGGCTTCTTTCAATTTTGTACTAAGATCCACCATTTCAAAGGACATACCTGGTCTGGAACTCTGCACAACCCAGTTTAACTGCCCAACAAGTTTTCTAAATAAAGTTTGTTCTTCAGGAGTGAGAATATCCTGTTTTTGTAAAGCTCTGTCAGGATCCATTGTCATACTTTTAAGTGATTGGATATAATCTGTGTGATCCAAAGTGATTCTATCTTTTTCTTGATTTATTTGAAAACCAAGGTAGTTTAAAGTTTTCTCCTCTATTTTTCCTGCTAAGAACCTTTGATGTAAATGCATCATGACCTTTTCTAGTTGGTCATCCCCAGCATGCAAAAAATCATCTACGTGACAACAAATAATTCCATTAAGTTTTTGAGTCTGTAATACGAAGACTGCAGGATCCAACTTGGACTGTTTACATCCAAGTTTAAGAAGTTCCTCTTTCACGCTCAGGTAGAACTGTCTAGCTCCATCCTTCAATCCACACAAGCAGTGTCTAAGTTTCCATAGCGTACTTCTGGAAACTCCACTCTCAATAGGAGGCTTGAGATAAACATCACGATGCAATTCTTTACCTTGTAAGAAAGCAGATTTTATATCTGTAGTCTTTATGATCCATTGTTTATTTGCTGCAATGGTGAGTAATATGCGTATAGCCCCTTTGCTTGCAGTGGGACTATCCCGTTGTACCATGTCTTTTTCTTCAAAACCCCTTGCGACAAGCCTTGCCTTTACTTTGCCTTCTTTTTTAGTGATGACCCATCGCATTGATATAGTTGACTGACCTGTATCGGGGACCTCATCATATGCATTAAAATCTAGAAGCTTTTGTAACTCCTCTTCTTTAGCTGCCTTTATGAGAGTCTTTTCTTTTATTTCATCCTCATCAACATTACTTAATTGACTTCTTGTTCGTCAACAGATATTTGGTCATCTACTCTGTTTTCAACATTTTTCCATGGTAGGTGACCAAGATCAACACTTTTTCTGTCTTCACTTTCATATCTTGTATGTTGTACCAGTTCTTATTGGTGCCTGTTGCTTTTCCCGCTCTCCCAAGAACAGATGCTTTTCTCCATTGTTCTTCAGAATCTAATTTGTAAGCTATTTTATCATTTGGTTTCAGATGTACGTTTTCAGAAGCACCATCTTTGTTTCTGGTAGATTCTTTCTTGACTATGATTTCTGACAACTCATATTCACTTTCTTTAGAGCTAGTTGCCTTTCTGACATTGCATTGCTCACTTTCAGTAGTTTTCTTTGGCTCTTCATTTCCCGTTTCCTTTGGCTCTTCATTTCCCATTCTAGAAAAACTGTCCTCAATTTTACAAAGTCTGTTTGGTGATGCACGGACAAACACACTGCCATGACGTATAAAAACCACTTTACCGTCTTGGAACACAACTTTTCCTGGTCCTAACCATCTTTCTTTTCCTTCTCCTTTATAAAATACACTGTCTCCATTATTGAAAACTTGCTCAGATGCTCTAACTTTAGTTCTTAGCGCACGTCGTATTCTTTCCTCAGCTTCTGTTTGAATGTAAGCTTTTCTAGCTGAATGCAAGGAGTTCAGATGTTTTGCAAATACTTCACTGGTTGTGGTACCCATAAGTGCTGGTAGTTTCTCAGTCATAATGTTAGGTAGGTTTGGAATGGTTCCAAAAACAAGTTGATGACTGCTGAATCCGTTCCACATCTGAAGGGAACTTCGCGCCATATTTGCCCAACATAGTACAGTGGCTTCCATTTTATCGGATAGCGGTTTAACGAATATTTCGGCTATTTCAATATAATATCAGAGCACAAAACCATTTCTTATATATTTATTAATAATTTCACCTGATATTCTGATGAGAAAATATTGGAATTTCGTTTTATCCGATACAAAAATTTGGACTATCATAAGGTTTTTTGATAATCAGCACCTTGTTCACACCTCCAACTTCGTATGCGAAGCCTTTGTTTACACAGTTTGACACCAATTACCTGGACTGGCTTGAGTACGACAATGAGGGGATTAGTTACGGCTGGACGCACACAGGCACCTTACCTGTGTCAATAGTGGGCATAGTAAATAGATATGTTTTGATTACAGTTGTGGTGATCAGCTTGGGTTCAATGATGCACTTGTTAATTATGACAATTATTTGTAATTTTTTCAGCGTGAAATTTTAATTATTGAACTGATTAGCTTGTGTATGACAATTTGCTTGGATAATGAAATAAGCCTATTCAATCGTTTAACTTGGTCAATTGGCTTAATATTTATTCACTTTTTCAGCGCAAAATTTATGGTAAAAATCACACATGGCCCATTCTATAAAAATGCGTCTCAAAATTCATACCATCTTTCTCCACATGGCTCTCAAAATCTCTCTTCAGCAGACAAGAACGAGACTGGTAAACTCACACACAGTATAAAATACATAACCGTATTAAAGAAACAAATAAAAACGAAACAATTACATATATTTAATATTTTTGTTTCATTTTAATTTACAATCTATCCAGGGAAAAATAGTTTACGGTTATTAGTCAAGCATTTAGTCTACTTCCGTTTCCAAAATGGCAACCATCGAAGAAGGAATGTAATCATGTGCTGAAGAAAGATGGCAATACAAAATGTAACTATCAAAGAATATATTCTATATGTCAATTTATTTGAAAAAAAAAAATTATATTAAATTCATAAGTAAGTGAAATAAATTATTTTTAGTAAAGTCATTAAGTAAACATGTCAAAAGAAAACGAAAGTGCAAGCTTGAAATTTGCTACGATGTATTATCAATACATGTAGCTCTATACATCTATCTTTGGACTCGGTATGGAGCAATCGGCTATTCTAATTTTCGGCTATTCGGATAAAACTAGGCTGACAACTTGACTATTCGATAAAACGGGAACCACTGTACTGTAGTGTCTGACAGTCTTTCTTCCAATACTCCTCTTCCAGCTTGATTAACATGCTATCAGTAATTGCATGGACCCTTTCACACAATCCATTCTGGAAAGGACTCATTCCAGCCGTTGTACAAGTGCGTACATTGAGAATGGACATAACTTCTCTCATTTCCTCTGAGCTGAACTCTCCTCCATTATCGGTAAAGATAGCACCCATTACTCCAAATACCCCTATCCAATGTGTCATCAAAGCATCGATTACATCACTTGGTTTCTTTCTACTGATGAACACAGATACAGTATACCTTGACCACATATCGATGATGTGTAGAATCCATCTGTCGTTCCACTTTTCCAGGTCCATTGCAACTTTTTCATTAAACTCTGTTGCTAAAGGTAAAGCTACAACTGGCCATGCTGGAGTTTTTGTAAATAACTTGCAAATGTCACATTTTCGCTCAATATCTGTCAATATCTCATATTTTTCCTTCCAATTCTTAGCATCTTTCAAAAGAGCTACTAGCTTCTTCACTGATGGATGAGCAAACTGTCTATGAAGTTTGAGAAGTTTTTCCTGAGAAAGTTTTTCACCATCTATTGACTCCACCTTGCACACATCTGCTACTGCTACAGTCTCAGAATTATCTATAGGGACACAATAATGACCAGCTGTTGTCAAGTTTAATGCTATTTCTTTTCCAAATATTGTGGCTGTATCATTCTCCAAGTCCATTTTCACACTAGCCTTTTTCATGGAATCTTTGGACAAAAGTAGGGGTATGTCAGATTCTACAACATCTGTTTGAATGGTTACAGATTTGCCTGCTAGAACAGTGGGAATACTGAACTCTCCTGTTGACTTGAGACAAGGTCCTCCTCCAAATTTAAACACCTTCTTACTGTCATTACACTCTATCTTCTTCCTGTCACTATCACTTAGGGACTCTATATAGTTGTTGAACCACATCTGACCAAAAACTGTACTACTACATCCACTGTCAAGCACTGCACAGTTCTGGGCATCCACACACAAACAGATATGTCTTCTCGTTGAAATCCAGTAAACAACACTGCATGTTCTGTGGTACACATATTAACCTTTGCCATGTTTTCCCAGCTATATGGACAATCTGTAATCATATGTCTGTAAGAACCACATGACTTACAAGTCAACAATTTACCATCACTACCAGTAGGACTAATGTCTTTCTTAAGTCCTCCCTGTTTTTTACTGGGTGTTGCTTTGAATGAGTTGTATTCTGGCTGACGATATCCCTGCAACTTTGTGCTATCATAAGCTCGACCACGTCCACCACGTCTGCCTCCAGAAAATCCACGGCGATATGAATGGTTTTGTACATACCCAGCTGCTAACAAGGCTTCCTCATTCTCGACAATGAATGCAGGCTCTAACTTGATACATGGTCCTGTTGAATTAGCAGAGCTGGCCACAGACGCTTCACCTTTGAACTTTTTCAGGGAACATTTAGCTTGTTCATATAAAGTTTCTTTTTCATTATAGTTCATTCCAGTTAACACAAGCATTGTCTCTTCTTTTGAGATGTTAGCTCTACGTAATAACTTGAATGCCAATATTTCAGGTGGCAATCTCATCTCCTTTTTTTCTATTTTCCTATATTTAGCATCAAACACACTTACGTATTCTATAATAGACTGATCCTCTGCTCTTCTGTAATCTTCAAAATCTTCAAACTTTGTTAAACTATCAGACAAATCATCCTTTGCAAGATGTTTATCAAGAAATTTAATCAATGTTTCAGCCCTGTCTCCTTCTTTAAGTCATCCAACTTAATTTGATCAAACACTTTTTCTCGAATTTTTGATTCATCGTCTTCTGGTAATGTAAGGGCAATTGCTACTCCCTGTTTTTTCTTTTCTAATTCTGTAATTTCTTTCCATGCAAGCAACTCTTGTTTATAAAGCTCATAGGATTTTGACTGGCTATATTTTGGAGGGTTATAATTTTCGTTGCCATTTTTTTTTTCTATTCCTTTAGGAAACTGCTTTAACACTTGTAAATCACTCACTCACAGTTTTTAGCCTTTTCTTTTACATTAAAGGAGCATCCTCTCTCTGTATGGAACCACACTCTGCTACCATTTTGTTAATGCACACAACACAGTAAACACCAGTAAACTTCCCTCCACTTAATGTAGGAACAAAACTAACTCCCCAAACTGAAGAGTTCCATAATCACAAATAAGAGTTATCTAACTTAGTCTGAAATTAACAATATGATCACCCGGCACTGACGCCATTTAGTTTCATGACTTCCAACAAAGTCATTGTTTTGCAATGGCTGCTCCCTCTACCTCATACACTTATCTTGATGAGTCTTGTTTATATGATTTTACAATGTCATGATTCGCTGCTTTCAATGCATATAATATTGTAAATAGATCTATACATAGGGAAAAATCCTCAATTGATAATGCCAGCATATAAATTAATTACTATCAAACAACACTCATGTAAATTTTGCTGAGTGTTAAATGTATGATTTATTTGGCATATTTTATTTATTTATGGCTAATATGTCCGACAGTAAAACCGTTAGGGCGAGCACAGACACCCAGTTCAATGCCGTAACTAGGCTCAAATTTTTTAGTAAGGCAAGGATTCTGGGGGCCACCAGAGTCCCAAGCGGGTCGAGGGTAGTGCCCTGATGGGGAGGGGGGGTCTCAAAACATGGGTTTTAGTACATAAGAGACTTAATCTTTGAAATTTTTCAAATGTTTTGAATTATTTTTTACATGCTTTCTAAACTATAATGAAGCACCTGGTGAGATGATCAATTTTCAGAAATTGAAAGTAAAGTTGAAAGTATTATAATGAATTTAGTACAAAAGACACAAATAATTTCAGATCAAAGTAAAGCCATTTTCAATTTTCAGAAAACTCTAAAATTTTAGCGAGGCATTTGCCTAACTTGCCTCAATGGTAGTTACGGCCTTGCAGTTTCATTTTTGTAAAAATATCTATTTACTGTACAACGTACTCCCTTCACCTCTCAAATATTATGATTTTTCATTCTGCTTATGGGTGAATTAAAAAAAAATGACCACCAAACTGAATTTTTTGGAAAAAATCAACTACTTATAACAGTCATATTTTTCACTTAAATATCATCATGTTGCACATGCATTCTAGTTTAAAATCCTGAAGTGGCAATAGAATAGACAATTGGATTAAAAAGTTTCAGAATTTTTATTAGTAAAATTTCTTTTGAAAAAAGAAAATATCATTACACCTTAAAAGACTTTCTAAAATACATAATCACAAGAAATTATAGTTTTTTTATGCTTCAAAATGGTAAAAGGGGTATAAATGATTAAATCTAGACCTTGATTGAGTATCTTCTCTTGTATAAAAGACAAAAAATTGGCTTTTTGATCGTTATTTTACATTATTTTTTCAATTCTGGTGTGAAAAGTTTTAATATGAAAAAAATATGAAGCAATAAAATTCCCCAAAATTCACTTTTTTGTCCGTTTAAGTCAATTCTTTAAATCTAAGGCAAAAAAGAATTTTTATATACAAGTTCTCTTACAAAAAATACTAGATTTTGAAATGACCCTATGTTACATTATTGTGTTGCACTCCTGACATATGATATGTATTATGTTTAACATTGTTTTAAAAATTATAACACACAATAACCCATTCTTACTTTGAAAATCAATTTGTCGATTTGATATTTTTCATCGTTTATGGCAGGTTTTTCATACTTTGAAGACCTTACAACATGATCATTTGCAAAGTGTAATATATATAAATTGTATTTATAAAAATATATGTGAAATGATGAAAACTATTCCCTGAACTGACTGTAAAATTTCTGTAATTTGTTGATAGACATAGTGTTTTGAACATCAAATAATATCAACCATTTTTTTCAACTTATTTTTTAGCAAAGATAGTTAAAAAGCATTGGTAATTATAAAGCTGTTTTGTTGCACTCCTGACTGCAGTAAAATTTAAAATTAAAACCATAGAACACAAAAATTCATAAAGTGTTGGCAACATCAAGTGGTAATGAAATTGTGCAATATTTATAGTCTAATACTTCATAATTAAAACAGATGAAAGTATTTAAAATTCACATTTTATCTGGAATTATTCCCTATTTATGCCAAAAAAACTAGCTTAAATGTATATTTAGAAGATAAAATATATTTTATGGCATATGTTTTCCTATAGAGGACAAACACAGTAACCCACTAGAAAATCTCTACTCATCATTTTTTCTTTATTTTTATGATTATTGGATGATTTATACTTCTAACATACTTGTTGCACTCCTGACCAAAAGCATTGGGGCCTTTAAAGTAGAATTGTGAAGTGAAAATTACATAAGAACTTGTTCTGTTGTTTCAGTGAAGTTGAGGAGGAATTACTTGAATTTTATGACAATTTTTTTAGTGTGTTTATTTTTAACATTCATTAAAAAAATCACAAAAAAGATAAAAACACATCTGAATTGATAAAATTGAAAAAGGAAGGATTTTAATAACAAAACTGTCAATAATTTAGTATTAAATTATACAAAAAGATCATTATTAATTAACAAATACTTCTAAGCATGAAAAGAAATGTTTTCGTCACTCAACTTGAATCTTTAAAAAAATGTGTTGCACTCCTGACCATAGAAATATAGATCTGAAGCACAGACAGACCCTGTAATTGGTAAATCTATTTGGTAAAAATGTTCTTTGTGTCTTTATTTTCCAAAATAAAAATCAGAAAATCATATAATATTTATAGTTTTTTATGCTTGGGGGCAAAATATCAAATGTTGCACTCCTGACATTATTGGGTATGCACATATACTTGACTCTCATTAATGCTGCTTGTGATTTATATAACATTTTTAAGTTTTAAATTGTATATCAGTTATTGTTTTACACTTTGAAAATTCTTTTTCATCTTAATTTTCTTTCAGAATTTTATAATTAATCTTTTTTAGGCAACACTACATTTTTTCTGTTGCACTCCTGACATGGTATAACATTTTTTTAAACATCAGTCATAACCACAACTTGATTAAATAAAAGTTACAACAGTCCACATTTAAAGCTCAATACTTTGATAATATCAGGAAAGTCTTTATTTTCAACATAAAGCATTATTATTTATTTCACAGATCTCCAAAAAATATTGAAATTTCAAAATGTCACAAAAAGGTGTTGCACTCCTGACAATTCTAGCATCATTTTTGGGCATAACTTTTTTGTTAATTGAGATATCAACAAGATATTTGGCAGGTATTTAGACACTATCTAAAGACATATGCTGGGACACAGATATCTATTTTCATTGCCTGTATTTTTAGTGTGGGTTGATAAATATGCGTTTGGTCAATTTATTTTTAATTCACCCTTATAACGTTACACTCTTCAGTTAACTCTTTAAAAATTTAGTCTGCATTTTCTCCATATCGTAAGTTTATTTTAAAAAACTTAGGCCTAAAAGGAATATTTTTTATTTTTACCTAACTCCTCATACATCAGGATCAATATTCCAAACTTCTCAGATTTTTCCAACAAAATCGGAAATACCCAAGCCTTTGAAGTGACGAAAATATGACATCACATACAAAGTCATGTTTACTGAGGATGCAAATGATACTTTTGTTGCATGGAAAATGCATTCATTCTTGTTTGAATATTTTTCCTAGTAAGTTGTTGCTATGCATAAGCCACCATGTTGCTATGCACCACAAAGGATTATTGGGAATTTAGAATTTTTTCACATGGCCCAATAAAAATTTCTTTTGAACAATGTGCAGATTTCAACCCGAATTTCCTCTGTTCATACACATTGTCTATAGAATTCGCTGCGCTCACTATAATCTTTAGAATAAAATACATTAGTAAGTAAGTGTGTCATCACAGGAATGTTCTTATTAAAATTTTAACCATCAATTTGAACAGATTACAAAGCTTGTATATCTCTAGAAAACCTACAACAATGGTTGCAACCTGGTCTCTTTCCTGGAAAATGTAGGTCAAATCCAGCAACTCTGGTAGTGAGCAACAATAAACAATCTTCAGTGAAAAGTTGGTTAACAAACTTAACATACGGTTAATAGTCACTTTAGAAAAAAACGGCTCCAAAAACTTTAACCTAGTCACACATCTGAATGAGGTAGGTCAATTTCGGCATCCTAAGCAAGTCCAGTGTGCATCCTTAGATGTGTCATCCATGCAAGTTTGGTCCAGTAGGGCAAATAGTTACTTTAGAATGAACCTGCTCAAGAAACTTTAATTTAGTCACTCTTCTAGAAAATATAGGTCAGAACCAGCATCAAAAGCAAGTCTGGAGGCATACATCCTTAGTCTGGTAGTGAGCAACAATAAACAATCTTCAGTGAAAAGTTGGTTAACAAACTTAACATACGGTTAATAGTCACTTTAGAAAAAAAACGGCTCCAAAAAGGTTTGATTCCCCAATGTGGCCCCACCCTACCACCATGATTTGAACAATTTAGATTCTACACTACCCAAGGATGCTTCCATATAAGTTTCAGCTTTTCTGGCCCAATGGTTCTTGAGAAGAAGATTTTTAAAGATTTTTCCTACGTACTTCAATGTAAAACTTTGATTCCCCATTGTGGCCCCATCCTACCCTGGGGTCATGATTTGAACAATTTAGAATCTACACTACCCAAGGATGCTTCCACATAAGTTTCAGCTTTTCTGGCCCTGTGGTTCTTGAGAAGAAGATTTTTAAAGATTTTCCCTATATACTTCAATGTAAAACTTTGATTCCCCATTGTGGCCCCACCCTACCCCCAGGGTCATGATTTGAACAATTTAGAATCTATACTACCCAAGGATGCTTCCACATAAACATCAGCTTTTCTGGCCAAGTGGTTCTTGAGAAGAAGATTTTTTTTAATGACCCCACCCTATTTTTGTCATTTCTTGATTATCTCCCCTTATAAGGGGGCTTGGCCCTTCACTTTTACAATTTGAACTCTCCTTCACCCAAGGATACTTTGTAGCAACTTTGGTTAAAATTGGCTCAATGGTTCTTGACAAGAAGTTGAAAATGTGAAAAGTTTACAGACGGACGGACAGCTAGACGGATGACGGACAACAGGTGATCAGAAAAGCTCACTTGAACTTTCAGCTCAGGTGAACTAAAAAACAGAGGGAGATACCTCTTACCAAAATTCAAGTTCATTGAATCTGTTCCTATCAGGGATGAAATACCTTAACACCTTTATTGCTGATTCAACATCCAACTTCTTCAGCTAGCTTCTGAATGCCTGACTTTCCCATAGCTTTGCCTTATGTACCCTTTGGCGAGTCCATTCCAAGGATTGTCAGGTCATTCCACTATTTGAAGTCTTCAATGCATTTTACTCAAATGACCCTTAACCATTACACCTATATATTCCAATGTAAAACTTTGACCTACTGTTGTTACCCCCCCCCCCTACCCCCAGGGGTCATGATTTGAATAAATTTGAATCTAAACTACCTGAGGATACGTCTGTATTAATATGACTAACAAGAGGCCCAAGGGCCTTAATGGTCACCTGAGTATAATACAACAATTCAGAAGTTAAATACATGGATAGATGAAGCTTTGTTGCCCTAAAGCAAGAGAAGTAGGAAGATCAGGATCAACAAAATAATTAGTCTAGTATTCAGTATCAACTTATAAATTATATTTAATCTGTCCCCCACTTGACACTATCCCATGCAGACTATAAACAAACTATTAGTGTTTCTGTACTATTTTTAAACCCATTTTTAGACCTCTAACATTGACCTCTCTTGGTCTTTGAAGAACATTTAATAAGATAAGTTATTTTTGTCTCATTTTTATTTATCTATTACTTACAAGTCTATCTGATTATTAAAACTAAAAGAGTACTTTTTGAATCATACAATAAAAATTCTTGCATAATTATCTTATTCTATTAACCTTTAAAATACATTATTTACAGTGATTAATTATCAAAGGTGAATGGAAAAGGGGAATAACTTCTCTCAGTAGAATACAAATTAACAGAGCCCTGTCCAGGACCAGAATGCTTAACCAAATGCCCCCCCCCCCCTTATGCCAGAACCCCTGACCCTAGGACCACAAGTTTTAAAAATTCTGTTCGAAGCTCCCTTTTTCATCATAGCTATGCAATATATTTATCACCTCAACACTAAGGAGCAGACAGAGTTAATTAATGATTAATTAATAGAATTAATGCTTTTTCACTATATAATCAATAGAGCCTACCCCCCGCCCCCTACCACAAGAACCCCCAACCCTGAGGCAATATATTTCAAAATTTTGGAAGAGGCATCCTTGCCTATCATAATCATGCACTTAGATTGTTTAAATAATCTCCAGTAGCAGAGAAGAAGATTATCAAAAAAATTAATGCATTTTCACTATATAATCAATAGAGCCCCACCCTAACACCAGAACCCCTGACCAAGGGGACATGAAATTCACATTTTGGAAGAGGCATCCTTGCTCATCATAACTATGTACTCAGTTAGTTTGTTTAATACCCAAGAGCAGAGAAGAAGATTTTCAAAGAATTAATGCATTTTCATTATATAATCAATAGAGCCCCACCCTAACACCAGAACCCCTGACCCAGGGGCCATGAAATTCACAATCTTGGAAGAGCCCCCGCCCCCCCCCCCCTCCTCATCATAACTATGTACTTAGTTTATCACCTTAATGCCCAGGAGCAGAGGAGAAGATTTTCAAAGAATTAATGCATTTTCACTATATAATCATTAGAGCCCCGCCCTAACACCAGAACCCCTGACCCAGGGGCCATGAAATTCACAATTTTGTAAGAGGCAACCTTATTCATCATAACTATGCATTTAGTCTGTTTGCATAATACCCAGGATCAGAGGAGAAGATTTTTAAAGAAATAATGCATTTCACTATATATTCAACAGAGCTCCACCCTAGCACCAGAACCCCTGACCCTGGGGCAATGAATTTCATAATTTTGGTAAAGGGCTCAATGCTTATTACAATCATGCCAACAGTTTGACTGCTTGATTCCAGGAGTAAAGAAGAAGATTTTTAAAGATTGCATTAATTTTGATGGTTTTGGCCCCACCCCTCAGGCCCCAGGGGGGCAGGGGCCACGGATTTCACAATTTTTGTTCCTCTTCACCCATAGATGTGATATGCCAAAATTGGTTGAAATTGGTTCACTGGTCCCAGAGAAGAAGTTGAAAATGTTCAAAAATTTACGACCGACAGACGACACACGACGACGGACGAAAAGAGATAGCAATAGGTCATCTGAGTAACTCAGGTGACCTAATAATGGCTTTTCTGTTCTTGAGAAAAAGATTTTTAAAGGTATTTCCTATATATTCCTATGGTAAACTTAGACCCCCTGTTGTGGCCCTGCCCTACCCCCAGGAGTTATGATTGGAACAAACTTGAATCTACACTACCTGAGGATACTTCTATATTAATATGACTAATCAAGGCTTTGCTGTTCTTGAGAAGAAGATTTTTAAAGACATTTCCTATATATTCCTATGTAAAACTTCGACCCCCTCTTGTGGCCCTGCCCTACCCCCAGGATTTATGATATGAACAAATTTGAATCTAGAGTATGTAATGAACAGGCATGGGCATGATTACTGAAAAATGTAATCGATTAATAATTGATTACTTAGAGGAATTTGTGTAATCGATTATTAATAAATTACATTCATTTTTGTCCTGTAATCAATTGTAATCGATTACTTTGGAAGATGTAATCGATTAATAATAGATTACTTCCAAGTTTTTATCCACTCAAATTAAATTATTTAAAGTTATATGGTAATGTTATGATATCCACTAAGTTTGAATGTGTTCCTGCAGATTCAGTGCAGATTCCTGTAAGGTTTTATTCTGGTTTCATTTCATATTTTAGACCTAACATTTTCACTAAATGCCCAAATGAGGGATTCTCTACCTAGGACATTGGAGACATGGTTCCTGCTATAAAGTATGAGAGGAATAAATTATTACTTTCGACACTGGATCTGAAACTCCACATTTATTGACTTCGGTTGTTGAAATTATTTAATATTTTATTGTGTTTTGAAGGATCTGGACTGCCCGCATGTTGGTAGTACACATTAAAATATTCCTATTATGTCTTCCCTCAAAAAAATAAGTTTAGAACTCTTATTAATAAACCATACATGTGATGTGTACCGACTGTATACAAAATGTCACATATTTTTTACCCCATTCACGGGCTCACTGGGGTACACCAAAATTTACGGGAAATGAAAATTTGTGCTGTTTTTTGAATTGTTTACCCAAAAACGCCATTTTTCCTTAAGTCTCGCTCTTGCAGCACCAGAAATCTCATTTGATGTGTGACTTACTGCACTTGATTAATGTAAACAAATCATCATGATCGAAGGCGTGAAATATTCCTGCGATAATTACATCATAATTAAAACGTATCAAAGCTTTTTGTTAGACAGAATATTTTTTCATAAGACCCTTATTATGGGGTTTTTCAACTGCAATTAGTTAAAATTTTGTCAGTAAGAAATTAAAGACACTTCAAAGAGAAAAACGACAATGTGTGACAGCAACATGAAATTTAATCCATTACTTTTTTTGCTCTGCTTAGACATAAGTATTGTCCATTCTAACACAGACTAAGAGAAATGCTTTTAGTATCATCAAAAAGAAATGCAGATGACTGGAGACGATCAGACTCTAGCATTAAACACTGTACTATGGAAGTCCTTTTACCAAATTCAGCATTGACCATGGGGATTGTTGAAATTCTAAAAGCTGTAAAAGTTTCTTGAAATGAGTAATTACATATAACACTGCATGCAGTGATACACTTGTTAGCTGATTTGAAATTTATTAATAAAAAATTAACCTCTTACATTGATTTTTGGTAGATATTTTGTACAGTTTTTTGATGAACAATGTACAGTATTTTCACCCAAATTCCAGTATTTTGAAGACTCCTGTACAGTATTTGGGCCTAAAAATTATCACATGTATGATAAACATGTAAATTAAATGTGCCTTTACGTAAAACTAATATCACAATTGCATTTTGTGTTGAAATATTTCAGTGTTTTGAGAGCTATTAATTGTTCTAATAATATTGTTTGTCTTTAAAAATACAGACACTAACAACTGTTCACTGACAAAACAAGTATCCTTACAAATTTGAATGAAAACATGAGAATGATTTTAAGATTTTAAAGTTACAAAAAACATAACAAAACAGAAATGAATATTAAGTATTTTCATCTTCTTTTTTCCAAATATAATGTAGTTTATTTACCATATTATTTATATTTAATACAGCACTTTAAATCTGTTTTTGCTAATTTAATAATATGTATTTAAAGCTAGAAAATCAACACATATCACTGGGGGATATATATATATATATATATATATATATATATATATATATATATATATATGACTGACCGGAAATAATTCTCCAAAATAATATTCATTTATGTATAAAGTAATCAAAAGTAATCAAAAAAGTAATTATAATTACGTTGAAATTTTTAGCTGTAATCGATTAAATTACGATTACAAGTAATCAAAAATCTCTTCAATTACAAATTACTGTCAATTACTTGAAAAAACTAATCATTACAATCAGTTACGATTACCCCATCCCTGGTAATGAAACTTTCACATAAGATTCATCTTTTCTTGCCCAGTGGTGCTTGTGAAGAAGATTTTTAAAAGATGC
>NW_026889778.1:31865000-31875000 GCF_033153115.1 Saccostrea echinata
TCAGGAGGTTCAAATAGCATGTATAATGTCTACAAAGAATACAATACGTATGTAAAAAAGAAATTAAATAAATAAAACTCGGGCGTGTTATTTTAGGATGACACCAACGTCGACGTCGGAATGCATTTTTTTTTTACTGATATTCAAAAACCACATACGGCCGTCTGGAACCGTTGAAAGGTAAATAAAGTATCAGGAATATGAGTAAAATATATGGTTAATTATTGGATACTGTTTTTAAAGTGGGGAAAAGCATTAAATACAAGAAATAATACCCGAAGCAAGCGACAAAAAAGCGGCGGCGTAAATCGAAGGTTTTTACAATGCTTGGATCTGTAGCTCTCTGCTTTGTCTGTCCGAATTTTCTCAAGCAGAGAGCTACAGTTCTGCAGCTAAATTTACCACATGCATAAAACAACACCTACTTACAAATTTTAATGAACTTATATTTGTGGAATTGATATAAGATTAAACATTGATGACATACCCCAAAATATACTTTGAAACACTTGTAAATACAACAAAATATTAGTCTGAAATTAGTAACAGTTTCTGGCAAATATCTTAAGTTTACCAACTTATAAGCGGGTCAAGGGCAAATTCACCCAAAATATGCTGAAAAAGTACAACCGACTTATAAGCCAGTATATACGGTAGGGTATAATCATAATTGAAGCAACACAGTTGAGTAAATTGTAAAGTTAATGCTAAGTCAGCAAGGTGACAAGAAGACCATTTATGACCAGAGGTAAATTTCATTTAAGGATAATAAATAAATATTTAAAGCTTTAAACATGACTGAACAATTCTTCCCTGGCTTTAGATATTATTTATTATTAAAAGACTGTGGAAGCCTGTAAGAGCCAGGATTTATAAAAGCTGATCTAATTAGAATCTAACTGTGTCTCGGGACAGGCCCTCACCACAGTTAGAATGCCTCCCATATACCCGCTAAGTAGCAAAAAATTGCAGAATCACTCCAAAATGGTTTTAGAGAAAATAAAAGAGGTTGCATTGAAAACAGCTATCAAATTAATTGTAACAACCCTTTCTGAGATTGTGGATACCTTTCAATCAAAAATTTAATCCATAAAATGGAAGAATTCAACACTTTTTCCTCAACTTTTTTGCTCACTTCAAATTTACATGATATATGTTGATATCCGAATAATGAATTCCTTAAAGCAAATTCGCAATATAGATTTCTTTTAAACAAGTATGACTACCAAATATGTTTAGGGGAGTATAAAATACAAAATTTACCTTGGAGTTCAATAGTTTTTGGATGAATTGAGTTTCAAATACAAATACTTACAAAATTAAGGTCAGTTCAATATTTTAAAAATTTAGACCTTTGAAAATTCGCTATAAATGATGTAAATTTCATTATTTATAACTTCTAGGAGGCACAAAATAAGTTAGCTATAACAGTAAACTTGCTATATCCAAGTTTGTTATATCCATAAAATTTTACAAGGAATTGTTAAGGATTTCGCTGGGGATTGCAAAAAACTTTGCTATATCCGTAAATTCGCTATATCTGTGTTCTTACTATACAAGTTTTACTGTAGAACATTCTATCTAGAGCTGATTGCGCTGTATTAAGAGCCAATCACTCAAGAGTTAGAATAACTTTGAATTACTGATTAAAGAAAAGTAGTCTGAACATTTATCTGTATAGTTTGCTCAATCATACATTTTATCGTCGAGGGTCCTAAATCGGTGGGGTTCCTAAATCGGTGGTATTTCCCGTTGGGCACACCTGTTTTCTTATAGTGCGAGATCTGATGTCATCAATTTTTTGGTAGTGTTTGTAAACACAGAAGCTTATGACTCAGTGAAACAAAACTCAAAATGTCTAAGAAATGTATAAGTAAATAGCTGTTATTGTCATATCTACATAAAATACCTTATTTTCTTAATGCTAAAAATATCCAAATGTAACTTCCTTCTAAATAATATAGACTTTTTAGAAATATTTAGTTGAAATACAAACTCCAGACGCAGTTTACTGTCTGCACTTTCAAGTCATGTGACTATCATAATTTAGTTAAAATACAGAGGATGCCCAAAAGTCGATGTCCGTTGTATCTTTTTGAGTGTTTTGACAAAAAATGGTTTAATAATATATTGTGTTTTTGGTAAAAAGTTAGTCATTAAACAATTACATAGAAAACTAGTTCAGAAATCTAAAAAAAAACATTTTTAAAGTATATATAGTATCATGTAGATAAGTAGAATAAATAAATAATAAATCAATAAATAAATTAATTTATTATTTATGATTGCATCAGATAAAGTAGCATAAAAATACAGACCATACTCCCCAACGTCTATGACGAATTAAGGAGCATCGGATGTGTGTGCGAAAAGCAGCTAGGGTTTACTGTGTTCCAGACACCACACTTAGACAAAGGGCATTGGGGAGAGTTGACCCTGGGAAATTAACGTCTGGAGTTTCTCCTGTTCTTTCGCTAGAGGAAGAAGCTGCATTTGTTGACCATCTAAAGGTTATGGCTAGTTGTGGCTATGGCTACACTAGATCAGAAGTAGTTAACATGGCCTCAGAATATGCCTGAAGTTTGCAGAAACATGATAGAAATCATCTATTTTCAATGAAGAGGTTCAAGGGCTTTGTGATGCCGTGGCCAGAACTGAATGTTTCAAAGCCTTGTGCATTATCAGCTGCCAGGGCAAAGTCATCCTCTGAAGAAGTAGTCTCAAATTACTTTCAAGAATAAGACACCATGCATTCTTAAGAAGTATGACCTATTCGATAAACCTCGATCAGTGCATATATAACATAGATGAAAAGGGGCTACAAACAGAACACACACCACCCTGCATCATGGGTTCTAAAATGTTAACAACACCTGCTATAACATCGGCCAGATCTTCTACAGTAACTGTCATAGGTTGTGGCAATGCGTTAGGCACACAGATGCCTCTGTATTTCATTTTCCAGAGGGCATAAATGAGACAGGAATTGATGGATGGTGCGTTTGAGGGTCCTCAAAACACGGTTACAGACAGTGGTTGATCGAACTCGGAAGTCTTTCAAACTTATTTGTCTGAACATTTCCTTGAATATGTTCAAAGACCCAGTGAAAACCAACCTATCCTCATTCTTTACGATGGACACAAGTCGCACATTAATCTCATGCTTGTAGACTGGGCAAAGTAACACACCAGTTTTGCCTGCTCATACTAGTCATGTTCTACTATCTTTAGACCTTGGATGTTTTGGAAATGAAAAACTACTCAGCAACAAAACAAACATCAAAAAGAAAAGAACAAACACTTCTACAGGTAAGGAATTATGCAGCAAGAAAAGAAAAAATGGTGTTTCCGAAAAGCCTTATCCATCATGTGTGCGGAAAAAATCATCTGATACTGATGATACAGAAGATGAAAATGAGAAGTGCTGTGTTTGCAAACACTTTTGGCCAGAGGAGATTAAGGACTGTGACTTAGTTGTTTTTGTGAAGTGAGCCCATGCAGTGTAGCTTTGAAAAATGCGACCACTGGACCCACTTGCAGTTTTGCTGCACAACTAAAGTAATGAGACACAGGGTAATGAATTTATCTGTCCCTGCCATAAAAATGAATAAAACTTGAATAAAATTGTAATTTATCCCTTTGTTCATTTGTACAATTTAATGTTATACATAAAGTTATGACTGTGGTTGATGTTATTCAGGTAAAAACTTTTGACAAGTACCATACCATGGATTTAGGTACCTCAGCGGTTGTGCTTACGTAAATTAACAACAAAGAATAAAGAAATCGCAAAAAAAAAAAATTTTTTTTAGTTAGACAATATGGATATAATTTGATCAAATAAAGAGTCCTTCAGAGGTAAGTCACATTTGTTTTATTTTAATCAATCTCGTTAAGATTATTTTATCACGTAGTTTGCTGATACCACCGAAATAGGCTTCTCAAGGATATATTTTGAACCTGCCATGTCCTCAGAAAGTTAACTGAGGAGATTCAGCCGCCTCTGCTATTTGTTTCTAATATTATTATGGTTCAGCTACAATTTAGCAACTTCTCCTTCTTCTCTTTTATATGAACCTCATCACCTTGGTAATCTACTTTTAAATACAAAAATAACAAATACACTTACTTAAGGCTTATTATGTTGTCATGGCAACCTGGAAACTATCCTTGATAGAGATGTAATATAGCAGCGGACATCAAGATCATGATAATGACCGATGAATAAGCTTGCTTTTCAAACTGAAATTAAAATAAAGTTTCTGTTTGTGAAGCATTTTTTAAACTAAAATTACATTTCAGTAACTATGTTAATCACTCACAATGCTGGGACTACCATTAGTACCAAGAAAACGCTATCGATTTCTGGAAACAATTGATATCATGATAATAAAATATTGATAGCTGCAGACACTTTCGGGTTTTTGAGGATTCCGATCCCGAGTTGTTCAAATGTGGGACGGTTCGCCCTAAAGACCAATCGCACTGAGACATTTCGTCCCATGACGATTCGAGCCGAAGGCAATGTAAAGATGAGTGATAATTATATCTCTTGTTAATAGTAATTATTGAGTTTTAGTGACTTCTGTATCATATTTTATTATTCCATGAACCATTCTGGATTACTTTAATTGTATATATTATTGTTTTCATTAAAAAAAAAAAAACTATTTCCCGCCATTTATATTTTTTCTTTAATTGTTTTATTAATATAAGATACTTGTCTTTTGAGCAAAATGGTAAGTAAATAAACGATATTTTATAGTGATACTAATATAGCGTACTGTATTTAATATTCAGTTTAAATCTTCAAAATAATAATGATAATAAATAAATAAATAAATAAATAAATAAATAAATAAATAAATAAATAAGTAAAATATACATGTTTTTCTCATTTCTAGAGACTGCAACTGGAGCTTTGTCGGATGAAAAAAGTACTTTAAAATTTAACTTTATAATTTAAAAAATAATAAAACAAATGTAACTACTAGTTTGCCAAATTATTACCCGACTCCTAATTAAGTTATCTATCACTTGACATGGAGAGCCTCCAAATTAGACCTTGATTAGAAACCTTTATTCGGGTACTTATTGGATGGGTATTGGGTGGTTATTTTCAATTCAGTTTTCGACCCGCGTAGTTACGACCCCAGTGGTTTCGTCCCACTTTTACATAAGCAAACAGCAAACTTCCGCCAGAGTTTGTTTGCTCACAAACCAATCTCTCTAGATGAGGCCTCGACGGGGAGTTTGAAGCAAACAGGTGTAAACAAGTTAAGGTAGTTAGACGTCACGGCCCAGCGACATCTCGGCCCGTCATGTCTGACACCTCGGCTCTGATACCTCGGCCTAACATCTGAGATGGTTAATAATCGGTGAAAACATATGTATGGACTACATTTTTTTCTGTTAATGCAGAATTAACATTTGCATGCAGCCGTATTGCAGGAAAAGTACATAAATATGGTTAGCAGGATATATAAATAATTCTTTTTCTGCAATATGGTTACAACCGTTAATCTTTTGATTGGTTGAAGCTATGGCTTTAATATTCCACATGTGTATTCCTTGTGAAAAGACCTTTCTTTGGGTAAGAATATATCTGACCTCTTGACTTTGATCTTGGAGTTTGACCCACTTTTGCAATATATATATATATATATATATATATATATATATATATATATATATATATATATATATATATATATATATATATATATATATATATATATATACAACCTTTTTATTTTATATAAACTCGTTTCTATGGCATTAGGAAGGTTTTCCGTCTCCTCACTGTAACCAGAGAAGTTTTAACTCTACACTTCGTTCCATGTGTATTGATGCGCTTCAGTTCCCGTAAACTACTTAAATGAAAATAAAATGAATTGTTTGTAATGAATTTGGAAAATGGGCTGGAAAAAGAGCATTTGAACAGTGTAATGTCAAAAATCTGCAATGTGTTTTTAAGCGCAGCTAAAGAATCGTTTGGGATTAAACATAAAATAAAAAACACAAAGAAAAAACCCGAAAAACCGTGGTTTAATTGTTATTGTTACGTAGCACGGCAAGAAAAAATTTCACTTAGCTAAACGTATGTATAATAGAATTAAAACCCAAGATTCTAAAGAAAATCTAAAACTAGCTAGCAAAGAGTATAAAAAAAGTAATGGATTCATCAATAAACAACTACAGACAAGATCTCTCTCAGAAAATTAAAAAATTGCGAACAAACAACACAAACGAATACTGGAAAATATTAAATAGCCAAAATATAAATAACAAATGTACAGCTGATTTAAATAATCTCTATACCTTTTTCAAAAATATTAATGAAGCCAATTTAGAGGAAACTGATTCAATATTAACATAACTGAACAAAGTAGATATAATGAAATACTTGATTGTCCAATTACGCAAGATGAAATTTTGGCCGCCGTAAAAGACCTAAAAAAAATAACAAATCTCCCGGAAGTGACCATATTCTTAATGAACATATTAGTACCACAATTTCACTGTTTCTGTCTCTATACGAGAAGTTGTCTACTCTAATTTTTAACTCTGGGACAGTACCGGAAGAATGGATTATAGGCATTGTAAAACCTATTTATAAGAATAAAGGAGACCCAACACAACCCGAGAACTACTGCCCGATCACATTGTTGAGCTGCCTTGGGAAACTTTTCACTAGTATTTTGAAAAAAACGATTAGAAGTCTATGCAGAAAATGTCAGTCTGATTAACGAAAGTCAAACAGGTTTCAGAAAAGGGTACTCTACTTTAGATAATATATTGATTTTGCATTTTCTGTCACAAGCACTTATAAATAGCAAAAAAAGGTTATATTGTGCGTTCATCGACTTTAAACAGGCTTTTGATACTGTTTGGAGAGGTGGTCTTTGGTACAAATTATTTTCAAATGGTGTTAGTGGGAAGTGTTTCACTTACATTAGAAATATGTATGCAGGCATAAAATCAAGAATAAATGTGGATGGTATGTCTTCTAAATATTTCACCTGCAATGTCGGGGTCAGACAAGGTGAAAATCTATCCCTTTTTTTTATTTTCTCTGTATATCAATGACTTAGAAAATTATCTTACAGAAAGGAATGTTAACGGCTTAGAAAGTTTGTCTAAAGAGATGGAAGATGATCTTACCGTTTTTATCAAACTGTTTATATTATTTTATGCAGATGATACTGCAAATGATTTACAACATGCATTAAATGAATTTTCTGTATACTGTAAAACATGGAAACTCCATGTTAATGTTAAAAAAACAAAAATTGTCATTTTTTCAAAAGGACCATCACCCAATCATACATTTAAATACAACAACGATGTTTTAGAAACTGTAAAAGATTTCAATTACCTAGGTATTCTATTTTCAAGATCAGGGTCATTTTCAAAGACTAAGAAACACTTATGTAATCAAGCACAAAAAGCAATGTACAGCATTATAAGAAAAATTCGTTTATATAATCTACCTTTTGATTGTCAGCTAGATCTGTTTGAGAAAGTTGTTGTTCCTGTTTTGTTATATGGGTGCGAAATATGTGGATTTGAAAATATTGATATTATTGAACGTCTTCATTTAAGATTTTTGAAATATATTTTAAACCTAAAATCTAGTACACCTAGTTTTATGGTATACGGGGAGACTGGACGTTACCCGATGTACGTACACATTTATACAAGAATGATATCTTTCTGGGGAAAACTGTTACATGGAAATGAGAATAAGATTTTTCTAGAATTATTTATTTAAATCTTTATAATAAATATACCAAAATGGGATTAATAATCCATGGATATCTTGCATACAGAATATTCTTAACACTGCAGGACTATGTAATGTTTGGAACAAGAGGCCCAAGGGCCTTGAATCGCTCTTCGGATAAACTGTACAACCTATCACTTCTATTTGAAGCCTCTAAGTATCCTGTATATGATAGATAAAGCCTTGAAATTCCAAAGGTAGGTCATAATGACCTACATTTTAGATGAAACACTCTGAGAACCCAAGATGATTCTAAGCCAATTAGTACCTGAGAGTTGGTCAGGGTGACCTACTTATCACTTGTCGTTCTCTGAGGACCCAGGATGCATCAACTAAGTTTGATGATTCTTAGCCAATTAATAACTAAAATATTTTCAAAATTATAACCATAAAATTTCAAAAGTAGGTCACAGTGACCTACTTTTCAGATGACATACTTTGAGGACCCAAGATGCATCAACTGACAAATTTTGATGATTCTAAGCCAATAAGTACTTGATATATTTAAATAAAGCCATAAAATTTCTAAAATAGGTCACACAGTGACCTTCTTTTCAGTCGACTAACTCTGCGGACCCAAGATGCATCAACTGACAAAGTTTGATGATTCTAAGCCAATTAGTACCTGAAATATTTAATTAAAGCCATAGATTTTCCAAAGTAGGTCATGGTGACGTACTTTTCAGCCGACTTACTCCGAAGACCCAAGATGCATCAACTGACAAAGTTTGATGATTCTAAGCCAATTAGTACCCGAAATATTTAATTATAGTTAAATATATTGAAAAGTAGGTCAGGGTGACCTACTTTTCAGTCGACCTACTCCAAGGACCCAAGATGCATCAACTGACGAAGTTTGATGATTCTAAGCCAATTAGTACCAGAAGTATTTCATTAAAGCCATAAATTTTCAAAAGTAGGTCACGGTGACCTACTTTTCAGTCGACCTACTCCGAAGACCTTAGATACATTAACTGATAAAGTTTGATGATTCTAAGCCAATTAGTACCCGAAATATTTAATTATACATGTAGTTATATAAACTGAAAAGTAGGTCACGGTGACCTACTTTTCAGTTGACAATTTTTGAGGACCCAAGATGCATCAACTTACAAAGTTTTATGATCATAGGCCTTAAAATGTCCAAATTATGCCTCTAAAACGCTTTGAAATCGAATGCCTGCAAAGTTCAAAAAGTACGTCACTGTGACCTACTTTTTAATAAATATGTTTTATGGCCCCAAGATGCATCATCTTACAAGATTTCATGATTCTAAACCTCTCAGTATTCGAATTAATGACCTTAATTGTTTTGAAAAACATTAGCTATAAAATTCAAAAAGTAGGTCAAGGTGACCTACTTTTTAGTCGACGAATTTCATTACTTACTGGAATGTAATGTATTATGTAATATTCCAAAAGATTTTCTGTTAAAGAAATACTATGTACATCCAAATGTTATAAAATTTTGTAATTTATTGACAAATACTGATCCATCATTCTTAAGAAAATTGTGTATATTTATCACCAAAATTTTTGACACTGTCTGTCCTCCTGTAATCTTTGCTTGTCCATAATTATTGTAAATATGTATATATATGTACCTCTTGTACCATTCATATGGTTTTTGAGAGAATAAATGAATGAATGAGTAGTGTTTAAGAAACGTTGGTCCTACGTTTTATTTGGAAATGCTAAGATATTTTATTTCTTCTTAATCATATCAAGAAACTGGTAATATATATAAGCTGTATATATTAGCCTTAAAGTACCCTAGGAATATTAGGAAAAAAGAAATCAGGAAGACAAAGAAATTGAATAATTTATAGCTTTAAAAAGTTAAAGCATAAACGTTTATACAACGTTTTTGGCCGCTGGTATCAAGAAACTGCAAATATGAATTTTTCAGTTTTTAAATAAACATCCTTTGAAAATTTAATATATATCCGCACGAATGTAGGTGCTGACCTTTATTTCTGTGAAGTTTCATAAAGATTTTCTAAGCCTTCTACGAGAACGCTCCAACACAAAAGTAAGGTGAATAACAAAAAAAAAAAAAAAAAAATTAGTGTTCCCGACTTCCTTCCGCTGACCATCAATTCCATTTTATGCAGAAACCACTTTGAAATATTGAAAGGATTAAACCAATAAAGTTTTGAATAGTTTGCTTTGTTACGTACAGAGAAAAATGAAAATAAAAAAAAAAGAAAAATA
>NW_026889778.1:31880000-31915000 GCF_033153115.1 Saccostrea echinata
CTTATTAGGAGATGTTCCTAATTTGGTATTCCCTAATTACGAGATACTCCATGCTTGGAAAGCGTTGATCCCCAAATTTCTCCATTTCCAAAAATTCAGTTTACATGATTCGAGGACTGCGTATTCCTTGTTGCAGAACTGCATGAAATTTATTAACGCACAAAATTAAACTAAAATTGTCTCCTTTATTCAAACATATTTTAAAAAAGAATTGAACTAAAGGAATCAGTCTACATAAAAAATTTAGCATGTTTTATTTCATAAATTTGACGATCAACATTTCGATTGACCAACGCGCGAAATTAAACTATGTCTTAGGAAAACATTTACAGGTAATATACAGGTAACATCCTGTGTATATAGGTAGGTATACACAAGCCAGCTTGGTTCCCTCGGGGCGTCACAGCCGTTTCAATTAAGCTCCACCCCACACCAAACTTGCCTGAGGAAAACCGACCGGTTGAAAACCTCGGCCTTTAAATGTTTTATTTGAGACGTTTTGTGGAATTTTTATACAATAATGCTTATACAGTTTATTGAAATTTTACGTGTCTTTTGATTATTTGAATTTCTAGTATCTGTTGACGATACTATATTAGAAAAAGATATATTTTCGGAATGGAAATAAAAATCACGTCCTCTTAAAGTTTACATAAAAGAGAGTTGTTGAAGGCAGATACGATGCCATTTTGCAAAGTTTATTACGGTTCTATCTAAAAACAAAAGTCATTGCCTAATTATCTCGGACACAAAAACTACTGAAAGGATGCTAATTTATCAAAGCTATAATTATAAGACTGTAACGAACAAAAGTTACCCATATATTTCATTTGTATTTGAAAACTCTATCGTGCCTCGAATAAAATTTACCCTTTAAAAAGTGTAAGAAAAAAAGCAACACAAATACATGTACATGAAATATTAGGATTTTCTTGCGAATTCAGTTGACTTAATATAGGGCAGTCTTCTAGGTGTGTTTTCAAAACTTCGTATTACGCAATGACAAGCGGGGTCAGTGCATATTAAGATATTAAGAGAAATAGAGGGTGAAAGATATTTTGTTAGTCTGTTCTTTTTTTTCTTTTCGAACAGTATATTATATCAAACAAAAAGGTAAAACTACTGTACAATTCTCAAAGTCTTTCAACCTTATAGAAATAAGTAAATTACTGGAAATTGGCAAAAATGGGGATCCAAAGATAAAGTCTATTTCATTATCTTTCAGCATATGATTTATGTCGCACAATCTACAGTACAACGTCAAAAGTGATTCATCATTTCCCTTTTTACCATGATATATTTTAAGAAAAGTTAGTTTTTGTTTAAAAAAAATATTCTGAGTTCAATTTTATTCCAGATTAGCTAAATTTGATAATTAACCACTGAGTATAAGATTTTAAATTATAAAATCACAATTTCTAACTTCAAAACACCACGATTTCATGACACTTTTTGTTGTAAATTTTAACTTTTTCATTTGATACTTGATATCGCTGAAATGCATGCTGATAAGATTATTTTCAAATTATGCGAAGAAAGTACAGTGAATTCGGAATTTACTGATACTCGCTCATATCTGCAACTCACAATAGGTTTATTAATTGTTCCTCAAATATCTCAAACAATTTCTGCTAAAAAAAAATGCACATCTAACTTGGAAGAGCACCTAAATGGAACCACACATGCATGTATAGAAAGCTATCTTAAAATAAATATGTTCGGTCACCACATGAATATATTAGAACCTTTGAGGGAATGGCATTTCAGCGCATTTTTTTAAACATTATTTTATAATAAAACTAAATAAATGTAGAAAATTTCATGCAATAAATTGTTTAACAACTTCAATTAATACATGTCCTCATCATACTGACGCAAATATAAAATAACTCATCAAATACATGTATTGTGAAAAATTGCAACAAACTTTCATAATTTCCGTATCATTTTACAGATTCTCATATCATCTTATTTAATTTAATTCATTCATGCCAGTGGCCAGTAATTAGAGCGTTTGCTCTAGAGTCAAGGAGTAAGGAGTCGATCCTTAGGCCGCAGGTTCGAATCCCAGCGGGACGTGGAGACCGGTCCTTCGGATGAGACCGTTAAACTTAATCCGAGATTCCTCTGACTCTAACCCCTGCTTTTATATTTTGACATGTGCAGGGGAGAAACAGAGCGGAGGCCATATTGAAAAGTGGGAATTCAGCGACACCAGCTGGTGTCACGACTCTGCCTACCTTTTACAACTTTATTTCGCGGATCTAACTTCCGAGACGCGAGAACTCAGTAAAGGGATGATTCTTCTACAACTTAATCATCACTAATACGATGCTTTCGCCATCGCCATCGATTTTATTAAAACTGAGCTAAACACTAATTTAAGAAAAGTGAGGTCAAGGTCAAAGGAAAGGTCAAGGTCAAAAAGTTGATGCAGTTGCATAGCTCTCATCAATATCTATCAGCATATGAAGATTGATAAAAATATCTTCAATAGTTTCTTTGAAACTGAGCTTTGAACAGAGCTAAATGCAAAGCATGACAGAAAGACAGACAGAAGGATGGAAGGATGAAAGGACAGAAGACGGACATGACAAACACTATATGTACAGGCCATATTCATGGCGGGGCATAAAAACAAGGTAAAAAATTTGGTTTGCATGCACCCTTCCTCCATACCACCTCTCCATGTTCCAAGATTGAAGTTTTAATGTCAAAAGGTTCTTAAGTTATGGTTTGGAGGTGTTTTTCTCAATTTGACCTTGAATGAAGAAAGGAGTCAAGGTCAACATTTTAGTGCAGTGCATCTTTTGTAAACGCCTCTTTTCTATGTTACAAATTTGAAATCCTAATGTCAAAGGGTTCTCAGATTACTAGTATAGCCTGGACTATATTTTTAGGTAAAGATTGACCTTGACCTTATTGAAAGGTCAAGGTCAAAAGAGTTGTGTGGCCTCAACCCCAATTCCATACCACCTCTTCATGTTTCAAGTTTGAAGTCTTAATGTCAAAGGGTTGTCAAGTTAAGGCTTGGACAAAATTTGATTGAAGAAGAAAACTGACAAAAACAGTATGTAGACAAGTATAGTCTACTTGTTGCATCAAACCTTAGGAGGAGTAGTTTTGAAAGAACAAATTTGTTTCTACATTATTTAATGAAATTTTCACATAAGATTCAACTTTTCTTGCCTAGTGGTTCTTGAGAAGGAATTTTTTTCTTACACAGTAAAGCATACTTATAGCGAAACAAGCCTATAATGAAGTGACACAGCAAAGCGATTTTCATTCCCCGTGACTTTAAAATATATTGTAAACTTAATGGATAGAAGCAATTTCACTTATAACAAAGCAAAATCGTCCGTTCCAGGCACTTTGTTATAAGCGTGTTTTACTGTACATTCCCATGTTTACAAAACTTTGATCCCCTATTGTGGCTGCACCCTACCCCTGAAGGTCATGATTTGCTTCCAGTTGAATCTACACTAAGTAATGAAGTTTCACATAATTTTAAACTTTTCTGGCCCAGTGGTTCTTCATCATCAGATTTTTGAAAAAGCATTAATTTTTCACTCATTCTTATCTCCCCTTAAAAGAAGGTTTGGCCCTTCCTTAAAAGAAGGTTTGGCCCTTCATTTGAACAATTGTTATGTTTTACACAAGAAAGAATATTTTGCATGAGAAATAAAACTCTTTGTGTTTCTAAATATTTCATCACACTTTTAGTGTGTTTCTTCTTATCTTAACTAAGATAATGATGATTTAATTATGACTTCAATTTTGTACAGGCCTTTGTATGATAATTATACACTGAGGGGTATGTTTACCTGTCTTTAACAAGTCAGGTGATTGTTCACAGTGAGTACTTTTCAAGCATAATTGATCAAGTTCATTTCTGCCTACTGAAAATACTGACCTTGAGCAAAATAAAAGGAGTTCCAAGTGAAATTTGTAACAAACCACGTTAAAAGACTTCTGGCTGTGTCCTTTTGTAATTATAGATATACACTGTAGATCAAAGACAAGATAGTGAGTAAACTTATTTTTTCTGGGAGGGATAACATTCTTGCTGCAGTATGAATTAGTGTAAAATCCTAAAAAGTCATCAATTAAAAAAAAATTGTCTTATAATTTCACTTTAATTTGACTCAAGTAGATGTTAGAGAGAGAGAGAGATTACTCCAGGTATATAGCCCCATGCAAAATATATATCTGTGATAGCAAATTCTCAGGAGACAATTTTTGAAAAGCAATTTTCCTCCATGCATTGTTTTCAGAAAACTCAAAGCTGAAAATTTAAAATTTATACCCATGTCAACATAGTGCAACTTTTATCTATATTTTAATAAAAATGTACATTAGAAAAAAAGTATGATTAAATAGCTAAATCAAAGTGTTTTGAATAGCAAAACCAAGCTATACCAGTATAGCTAATTCAATTACAGAGCTTAATCAATTTTAAGAGTTTGTGCAAGACCTGTTTAATTCTTAATCATTCTTAAAATATTTATATCACCATTCCTGATTCAAGGGAGAGCTAGGCATATGACCAAAAAGGTCCATGATCTATTGATTTAATAAAGACACATGTATGTTGTCAGAAGATCAGTAAATAATGATGACAAGTGGGAAACGGCCGGGTTAATATTCACAAATTTTAGGAGTTTTCAACATTTAAGACCGTGCAGACATAACTCCTTCCCCTTTTCCCCTGTCCCAGGCCCAGGCTCATTTATTTATACAAATTATTTATAACTTGTTTTGGTATAAAATAAATTGTGAATAATACAAAAATGTACATGTACACAAAGTATAATGGCGGGTCTCTGAATGATTTTCATTTTCTAATTCTAGGAGGGTGGACTGACCCTAGGGGGTCTTGAATAAAATGTCAAGCAGATTATCACTTACACTCTTTTGATGCAGGTCATATTGTGATCATTTCCAGTTTCAGGATGAGGATGACTTCAAGGGGTCATAACCTTTATACCATTTAATGCATAATGACTCAAGGGACAATATTATATATAGTTAAGGGGAGAGTTTTCAACCATTTTCAAGATACAATGTATATGATCATTTCAAGTTTTAGGGGTTGGGAATAACCTCTGGGGGGTCATGACTCCATATATCCTATTTAGTGTGTCATAATACAAAGATGACTTGCTCTAATGAAAGCTATTTTATTGCTTCCGGTTCCAAAGATCGAGTGGAATGACAGCAGGGACTTGCCTCATTGCATAATTGTGGCATTCCAATGATCTTTGACCCTGTATAAACCGAGGTCCCGTGTTGCAGTAGTTGTTGGCACGAAAAAAGATCCCTCACTGCTCAATGGCCCTAAGTGTCGACCATAGGTTAAAATATGCAGCCCTCCATCGGCAAGTGGTGGCATCTCCATATGAGTGAAAAATTCTCGAGAAGGACATTAAACAACAAACAAACCCCGTTCTATAATAAACATTTAAAATAATATATATATTCATAATGTACTTACCGCCTGTTATAGGTACTGTTAACTTGATAGAATAATAAATCCATTTAAAACACACACTAAATATTAATAATCCCAGTGGTAATAATGATGTACATACACCATGTGCAAAACAATAATGATAATGGTAAAAGTAGTGCTCGCAGTGTGACGTCATTCGACGCACGAGTCTAGAAATTTTCCAAAAAGGTGTACATTTGTAAAATTTATATTATAGTTACATCCATTTTTTTTTCACAAGTTTGTGTTATCTATTCTAAATATGACAGGAAAACGGGTGAATCGTGGGTGGGGTTGATTTTTGACAAAGTTGATTGGGTCAAGATTTGGAAAGGGGTTCTCCGAGTCCTACCCAAATACTGATAAAAAAATTTGCACAAGTTGGCATCTATTTTTTTTAAGTTCATCAAACAAGAGGCCCATGGGCCACTACGCTCACCTGAGTAACTTTGGCCTTGCTGTTTTTCACCCGATTTCCCCCTTGTAATACCTATTGTGGCCCCGCCCTAACCCAGGGGTCATGATTTGAACAATTTAGAATCTACACTACCCCAGGATGCTTCCACATAAGTTTCAGCTTTTCTGGCCCAGTGGTTCTTGAGAAGAAGATTTTTAAAGATATTTTCTACATATTTCAATGTAAAACTTGGATTCCCTATTGTGGCCCCGCCCTACCCCTGGGGGTCATGGTTTTTACAATTTAGAATCTACACTACCCCAGGATGCTTCCAGGTAAGTTTCAGCTTTTCTGGCCCAGTGGTTCTTGAGAAGAAAATTTTTAAAGATTTTTTCTACATATTTCAATGTAAAACGTGGATTCCCTATTGTGGCCCCGCCCTAACCCAGGGGTCATGATTTGAACAATTTAGAATCTACACTACCCCAGGATGCTTCCACATAAGTTTCAGCTTTTCTGGCCCAGTGGTTCTTGAGAAGAAGATTTTTAAAGATTTTTTTCTACATTTTTCAATGTAAAACTTGGATTCCCTATTGTGGCCCCGCCCTACCCCCGGGGGTCATGATTTTTACAATTTAGAATCTACACTACCCCAGGATGCTTCCACGTAAGTTTCAGCTTTTCTGGCCCAGTGGTTCTTGAGAAGAAGATTTTTAAACATTTTTTCTACATATTTCAATGTAAAACTTGGATTCCCTATTGTGGCCCCGCCCTACCCCCGGGGGTCATGATTTGAACAATTTAGAATCTACACTACCCCAGGATGCTTCCACATAAGTTTCAGCTTTTCTGGCCCAGTGGTTCTTGAGAAGAAGATTTTTAAAGATTTTTTTCTACATTTTTCAATGTAAAACTTGGATTCCCTATTGTGGCCCCGCCCTACCCACGGGGGTCATGATTTTAACAATTTAGAATCTACACTACCCCAGGATGCTTCCACATAAGTTTCAGCTTTTCTGGCCCGGTGGTTCTTGAGAAGAAGATTTTTTAATGACCCCACCCTATTTTTGTCTTTTCTTGATTATCTCCCCTTGGAAGGGGGCTTGGCCCTTTATTTTAAGAATTTAAACTCCCCTTCACCCAAGGATGCTTTGTACCAAGTTTGGTTAAAATTGGCCCAGTGGTTCTTGAGAAGAAGTTGAAAATCTGAAAAGTTTACAGACGGACGGACGGACGGACGACGGACAACGGGTGATCAGAAAAGCTCACTTGAGCTTTCAGCTCAGGTGAGCTAAAAAGCTATGCACTAAAATAATAATATTTGTTGTTTTGACAATAAATTCAACAAGTTCCAATTATGGGTAAAAATTAACCACCCCCCTTTTTTTTTTTACACAAATCTTTCAAAAATTCTCTGTTTATCAGAATTTACATTATTAGGTAATATCAGACTGGTAATGAAATATTTACATGCGCGGATCTAGAGGGGGGGAGGGGGTCCAGAACCTATACACGAAATCTATATATGAAAGCAACTAAAAGTGACCTTGGAACACCCCTCCCTCCCTAGAAAACACTGACCCCTGTTAAGTTGAAAAGTTATACATATGAAGATTAAAAAGTGAGCGGCCAAACCCCCTCTCTCTCTCCTCCCCCCCCCTCCCCACCACGAAATAGAATTTTTTTTTTTGCTTGTCAAGAAATTTCTGGGTTGGATCCCCCTGGAAAAAATTCCTGGATCCGCACCTGATTTACGTAAGAGGCCCATATGTGCTGCATGTTCACCTGAGCATTTTATGCTTGATTTAAATGTGTGCTTCTTCCCTGGTTACCAGAATTTGAAGGAGAGCAGTCAGAGCACATTTCAGGGACGTAGCAACGTTTTTGAAAGTGGAGGGGGGGGGGGGGTAGCCAGAGAAAAAAATTTCAACTTACCTGAAAAAATTTGACAGGCCAAATTTTTTTTTTTCAAAACTCAAAAATCCTATTTTGTGGGGTGGGGGTGGATTTCAACTTCTTTCAGTGCTCCAATTTTATATATACATACACTACTACATTACCTTTATTTGACTATAATGCAACAAAAAGTTGGGGGGGGGGGCACCCATTCATGAACATTTTCAATATTAAAAAGTTATGTTTCGAAAAAAGTGGGAAGGGGGGGGGGAGCAGGCCCCCTCTGGCCCCCCCTGATGCTACGTGCCTGCATTTAGAGGCAAACACATTAGTGTGGGTATTACTGTCTCATGACAGCATCTAGTTAAATATTCGATTTCAATAGATTTACTTTGCATCGCGTGCGATATTTCACTAGTTCAATTGAATATAGCTGTGAATTAATATACCTTATATTTTGCTTTTAAATGGCATTTGTATGATATTCTATTTACAAATGGCAGTCTTATGTACTTTTTCTTATTTATAAGGGTATAAGTCAATTAAATTTCAGAAAGTATTTTCAAAGCTGCTGTCAGAAAAAAAAAATATTTACCTACCTACCTACCCAACTTGAGATTTTAGAGTCGGGTTAGGGGATATTTTTAATGATGGCCTGGTCAACGCAAACATGCGTGCATGTGTGTGCGCATGCAATAGGTGGAATGACAGATTTACTTGACAAAGGTGTATTTTTTAAAAAAATTTTTGATGAAATGCTTTGAATCTAAGACTATAAAGATACACATGTATTTATAGTTTAGACAAGATAATATGGCCTGCATTCACACGTGCTGAAATCGGATAGGCTAAGCATGGCCGTAGGAACCGGGGGGGGGATGCCTCCCAATAATTTTGCCGATAATCAAATGTAGAATACTATAGAAAACATAGCTACTACATGCTTGTGCCCCCTCAATAATAACGTCTGATGATTTTTTTTTTGTTTGTCAAGGAATTTTGGTAGTCGATAGTGCCCCCTCAACTGAAAATGTATGGTTGTGCCCCCTCAAAGTGAAATTGCTTCCTACGGGCCTGTTAAGACTGTAAGTATTTATACCTTTCTAAGTTTTTTACAAAAGAAAACAAAATTCAGAATGTATGTAAAGAATACAAAACCATACATAATGAAATCATCAGAAATAAATGCCATGGGAATGCATTAATGTGTGCTGTGTGTGTTCTGTATTCTGATTGGTTAATATTTGGGTTGCTTTAGCTATGTTTTCAGTGGAATTCTTTAAAATGTCAAATATTATACAGGTAAAGTATATCATTGAGGGAGTCAGCAAGATTCCAGTTCCCCAAAAACAAGTCTTTTTCCCGAGGTGCAGCCAAGGGAAATTGGCTTGCTCGAGAGGAACTGGAACATGAATCTTGCTGACTCCCTCAATGATATACTTTAACTGTTTTATTATACCGATACTAAAATTAGACTATTTTTAAAATCCATAACTACAATTCTATTTTATACGCAGGGCAATTACATATATAAGGTACAATGAAACTCAGAATGTAGATAAAATAAATAAATTCAATAGAAGGTCTTTAATTGTATATGAATCAGTGGTCTATAAAATACATGTAACTGCAAGCAACATTCTTTAAACAATTTCATTTACACAGTGACAAAGCTGAGTGATCCGTCTTGCTCTTCATGCACATATTTAACCATGCATGTTGACGCCACAATAAGTTCTGCATACTCATTTCCCGTATAAACTAGGCACCGCCTCCATATATGTAACATAGAGCTGCTTTATGAATATTCATTTTATTTGGAACATATCGGTACCTTTCGTAAGATTAAAAGAAATTGCTAGGATTTCCGAATAGTTGTGTATCAGTTCATCAAACTGACGCACCTATTTGCAGGGAATCAGTCTTTCTACGGAGATTTTCAGGGAATCAGCAAAATATATCGATTTTAAAAAAAAAACAGTAGAGGTATAATAAATTGAGATGATATATATTCAAAATATTCAAATGTCAAGCATGAGCATGCAATATATGTGATTGATTGTTATTTTCCCAAAATGCTCTGGAAAATCCAAGTCTATAATACAAAGATTTTGCATAATTAAATGAAGTTTATAGGGCATATGGCACCAAAAGGGAGTGGGGAGTGTTTGGGGAACATCTGTAATGGTGTCCATTACAATTAGAACTAGTTATTAATAATGTTTTTATTAGATTGTATATTTGTGACATGGTGATCTGCAATTTGTTTGCTGATATTTTAAAAAGAGGCACACAGGCCTTTTTGGTCACCTGAGTATCATGTAACAATTTTCCCACAATTGAATTGGGTCTATGTTTTAAACCAGAGACCATGAAATTCACAATTTGGAAGAGGCACCATTGCTTATCATAACTATACACTCAGTTTGATTACTTAATTCCCAGAAGCAAACCAGAGGATTATCAAACAAATAATTTTTTGCATTTTCATTCTATAATCAAAAGAACCCCTACCCCTGGGGCCACACATTTCACAATTTAGGAAGATGCACCCTTGTTCATCATAGCCATGCACTTAGTTTATCTGCTTAATACAAAGGAGCAAAGAAGATTTTCAAAGAATTAATGCATTTTCACTATTTAATCAAGAGCCCCATCCTAACATCAATATATCTCCCAGGGGCCATGAAATTCACAATTTAGGAAGAAGCACCCTTATTCATCATAACCATGCACTTAGTTTATTGGCTTAATACCAAGGAGAAGGGGAGAAGATTTTCAAAGAATTAATACATTTTTACTTTATAATCAATAGAACCCCTGACCCAGGGGCCATAAAATTCACAAAATTGGAAGAGGCACCCTTCCTCATCATAACCTTGCATTTAGTTTGTTTGATTAACACCCAGACTCACTAATTGCATCCTCTGATTCTGGGTATTAGGCAGCTTAATACCCAAGATCAGAGGAGATCTTTTTAAAAAAAAATAATGCACTTTTACTATATATTCAACAGAGCCCCATCCTAGCATAGGAGCCGCTGACCCTGTGGCCATGAATTTCACCATTTTGGTAGATGGTTCATTGCTTATTACAATCATGCCAACAGTTCAACTGCTTGATGTCCAGGAGTAAAGAAGAAGATTTTTTAAAAATTCCATTGATCTTGATGCCTTTAGCACCAACCATCAGGTACCAGGGGGACAGGGATCATGAAATTGACAATTTTTGTTCCTCCTTCACTTACGGATGCTACATGCCCAAACTGGTTGAAATTGGTTGAGCAGTTCCTGAGGAGAATTAAGGAGGCTGGGGGGTCAACAAATCAACCATCAGATATAACTTAATTTTTTAGATATGATATCTTAAGCTGTCAACTATCATTTGGCAAACAAAAATTTCATACATTTTATTTTTAAAATTTGATCATTTTTGTATATCTTTATATGGAGCTCTTCTTCTAAAGGAGATCAATATAGTCTGAAAATGGCCACAACCACCCAGCCCTCTTAAGTGAAAATGTTGAAATGTTAACGCACAATGGATGAAAACAGATAGCAATGTCACCTGAGTGACTCAAATGACCTACAAAAATGAAATAAAAATATCATAATATCAAACCAATCTTGAAAACTTAATTTATACCAAATTAATTTTGAAAATAAAAGGCTGGCCATCAAGTTACACATGCTATTAATTGCAATTAAGAAACATATTTTATTTTTTGGATCGAGGGTTGTGCTGTGCTCATATTTGAATTCTTTGCTGAAGGTACTCAAATATCCCTTTTTTTTGAACAAGAGGCCCAAGGGCCTTAACGGTCACCTGAGTACAATACAACAATTTAGAGGATCCATAGAGTATAAAATGAACTGAAAGGTGAAGCTTTGTTGCCCAAAAGCAAGAAAAATAGGGTGACCAGGATCAACAAAATAATTAGTCTAGTATTCATTAACAGTTCATAAATTAGGTTCTAATCTGTTCCCCTTTTATCACTATCACTATACAGTATATCAACAAACTATCAGTGCTTCTGTACTATTTTAATTCCTTGTTGAAATCTCTTACATTGGCCTCTCTTGGTCTTTGATGAACATTTAATAATACAAGTTGTTTTTGTCTCACTTCTATTTATCTATTACTTACAAGTCTACCTGATCATAAAAACTATGAAAATACTTTTTGTATTATACAATAAAAATTCTTGCATAATTCTCTTATTCTATTAACCTTTCAAGTACATTATTTACAGTGATTAATTATCAAAAGTAAATGGCAAAGGGGAATAACTCCTCTCAGTAGAATACATATTAAAAGAGCCCTGGCCAGGACCAGAACACTTGACCAAATGGTCCAGATGTTCAAAAATCTGGTAAAAATACCCTTCCTTATTAAAACTTTTACTCTTTTTGCCTCTGATATGCCCAGGTGCAGAAAAGATTTTTAAAGAAATAATGCATTTTACTACAGTTTCACTATATTTTCAATAGAGCCCCAACCCTCCCCACCGAGAAACACCAGAGCCTCTCACCCTGGGACCAGAAGTTTGCTCATCATAAGTAATCACTTTGTTTATCTGCTTAAGACTAAGGAGCAGACAGGATTATTTAATAGAATTAATGCATTTTCACTATATTATCAAGAGCCCCCTCCCCCACCCTTACACCAGCACATCTGACCCAGGGGTCATGCAATTCACTACTCTGGAAGAAGCACACTTTCTTATCATAACTATATACTTAGATTCTTTGCTTTTTAACCAGAAGCAGAAAAGAATATTTTCAAAGAAATTTTGCTTTTTCACTATATAATCAATAGAGCCCCCCCCCCCTTTTCACCAGAACCCTTGACCCTGGGGCCATGAAATTCACAATTTTGGAAGAGGCATCCTTGCGTATCATAACAATGTACTTAGTTTGTTTAAATAATACCCAGGGACAGAGAAGAAGATTTTCAAAGAAATAAATCACCTTCACTATAGGATCTATAAAGCCCCGCCCTAGCACCAAAACCCCTGTCCCTGGAGCCATGAATTTCGCAATTCTGGAAGAGGCATCCTTCCTTACTATAACAATGTACTTAGTTTGTTTAAATAATACCAAGGAGCAGAGAAGATTTTCAAAGAAATAATGCATTTTCACTCTATAATAAACAGAGCCCCGCCCTAACATCAGAACCCCTGATCCAGGGGCCATGAAATTCACAATTTTGGTAGAGTCACTCTTGCTTATCATAACTATGTACTATTTAATTTGTTTAAATAATACCCAGGAGTAGACAAGAAGATTTTCAAAGAAATAATGCACTTTCATTATATGATCTATATAGCCCAGCCTTAGCACCAGAACCCCTGACCCTGGGGCTATGAATTTCACAATTTTGGTAGAGTCACCCTTGCTTATCATAACAGTACTATGTATTCAATTTGTTTAAATAATACCCAGGAGTAGAGAAGATGATTTTCAAAGAAATAATGCACTTTCACTATATGATCTATATAGCCCCCCGCACCAGAACCCCTAACCCTGGGGCTAAGAATTTCACAATTTTGGTAGATTCACTCTTGCTCATCATAACTATGTATTCAATTTGTTTAAATAATACCCAGGAGTAGAAAAGAAGATTTTCAAAGAAATAATGCACTTTCACTATATGATCTATATAGCCCCGCCCTAGTACCAGAACCCCTGACCCTGGGGCCATGAATTTCACAATTTTGGTAGAGTCACCCGTGCATATCATAACAGTACTATGTATTCATTTTGTTTCAATAATACCCAGGAGTAGAGAAGAAGATTTTCAAAGAAATAATGCACTTTCACTATATGATAGCCACGTCCTAGCACCAGAACCCCTGACCCTGGGGCCATGAAATTACAATCATGTCAACAGTTTGCCTGCTTGATGTCCAGGAGTAAAGAAGAAGATTTTTAAAGATTGCACTAATTTTGGTGGTTTTAGCCCACCCCTCAGGCCTCAGGGGGGCAGGGACCACGAAATTCACGAATTTTGTTCCCCTTCACCCATAGATGCTATATGCCAAATTTGGTTGAAATTGGTTGAGTGGTTTCAGAGAAGAAGCTGAAAATGTTCAAATGTTAATGCACATCGCACAATGCACATTGCACGACGACAGACGAAAACAGATAGCAATAGGTCACCTGAGTGACTCAGGTGACCTGAAAAGTGACATAGGACAAATAGGAATAAAGACACTATACCCCATACTTTGGTACAACTAGCAAGAAAATAATCAGCATCGGTGGCATATTAAATAAACTTTTTAAGTATGTTTTTTTATACAATGCAGCTCTTTCAACTTAAGAAAAAACAAAATATTACAAGGAATGTCTTTATGAGAATATTAATATGTACAGATTTTTTATGTTTTAAGATCAAAATATAACAAAAGAAAATATAATATGAAACTTATGGTAAAATATTGAGTATACTCTTCTGAGAAATAACATAACTAATGACATATGTTTCACTTCCTCATTTCTAGCTTGACATGATATATGTTAGTGTAATGCATATATACTAAACAGTTGTGCACATTTTATTGTCAGTATTTTCATTACGCTTACAAATTAAAATTTCAGACATGTAATGTTTTCTATGGATGTTTATTAAATTTGTAGAATATTTCTAAGATGTTTTCTTCAGTAAATCAATTTCAGCATTAGTTCTCACTTCATCAAAGGTGTAGTCTTTAAGCAGCTTTCCATTCTCAAATACTGTTACAAAAACATCCTGAAAATAAAAAACAAAAAAAACCCCATAGGTAATCAGAGATTACAGAGCTCACCTCAACGAATGTTGTCTTTAAGTAAGGCAAAGTCCCACACTAAACTAATAATCTAGTAGTGTGCATCCCTAGATGCAACATTTATGCAATTTTGGTCTGATATGGCTTGCTGCTTGGGAATGGACTTATCTAAAAGCTTAAAGCTAGTCACTTATCCAGAAAATGTAAGTCAAATCCAGCATCTGAAGCAAGTTTGAGAGTGTTCGTCCCTTGATGCATCATCCATGCAAGTTTGGTTCAGATAGGCCTTATAGTGACTTGGAAATGAGATCTGCTCCAAAAACTTTAACCTGGTCACTCATCCGGAAAATGTAGGTCAGGTCCAGCATCCGAAGCAAGTCCAGTAGTGTGCATCCTTAGATGTATCATTCATGCAAGTTTGGTCAATATAGGGCTTATAGTTACTTGGAAATGAGATCTGCTCCAAAAACTTTAATCTGGTCACTCATCAATAAAATATAGGTCAGATCCAGCATCTGAAGCAAGTTCAATGGTGTGCATCCTTAGGTGTATCATAAATGCAAGTTTGGTCAATATAGGGCTTATAGGTACTTGGAAATGAGATCTGCTCCAAAAACTTTAACTTGGTCACTCATCCGGAAAATATAGGTCAAATCCAGCATCTGAAGGAAGTCCAGAAGTGTGCATCCTTAGGTGTATCATCCATGCAAGTCTGGTCAATATAGGGCTTATAGTTACTTGGAAATGAGATCTGCTCCAAAAACTATAACCTGGTCACTCATCCAAAAAATGTAGGTCAAATCCAGCATCTGAAGCAAGTTCAGTAGTGTGCATCCTTAGATGTATCATCCGTGCAAGTTAGGTCAATATAGGGCCTATAGTTACTTGGAAATGAGACCTGCTCCAAAAACTTTAACCTGCACCAAAACCTTTAACCTGCTCCAAAAACATTAACCTGGTCATTCTTTAGCTGAAATTTCAGCATCTGAAACCTTGACTGGTACAATGAAACACACTAGAAGCATCCTCCATGCATCTCTGATTGATATATGGCATAGAAGTACTTGAAAAGAAAACTGCTCCAAAAACTTTAACCTGGGACGCCGACACCAACGGTATTACATAAGCTCCCCCAACTTCGTTGAGGTAAGCTAAAAAACCTGATTGTCCCATTCCCATATTAACATGATAATATTGTTCCCAAATGATGTTCAGGATATCATTCCAAATACATGTATTGTAAGAAGTCAATATAAGAGACCAAAAAATCCTTTCTCTTGCACTTGAAATTAGTTCTAATAAACACAGAACCCATACCACAATGCATTCTCATTAAATAAGAGGCCCATGGTCCACAATGCTCATCTGAGTACCTATGGACCTGTCTTTTTTCATCAGCAGAATTTTTTCCATATATATTCCTGTGTAAAAATTTGATCACATTGTGGCTCTGTTCTACATCCTAGGGGTCCTGATTTAAATAAATTTTAATCTAGACTACAGACCCTAAAACATGCTACTACCCCACCTGCACGCTGCACAAACGGTACACGCTCACTACACGGTTTGCATGAAACGCTACATGGTTTACAATGAAACACTTTGCACGAAAAGCTGCACGGCTTACATGAAAGCTGCACGAAACACATTGTACTCATTCTTCACATGCTTTGTACACAATGCTCGCACACTTTGACCTCGATTTGGATTTTCTATTTGGAATCTCTTGGAACATTATCTAAATAATTAAGGATTAAAAAGATCAATTAAGAATCAAAATCTTTCACAATATGTTGAAATTAAAACTCGCAACCCCAGTACTATATAGACCAATAGAAATACTCAATGGTTCAGTTGTAATTAATTAATAATTGTCATTTCGTATTTAATCAGCTTGTTTTAAGGTGAAATGCCTATCATCGTCTATGTACAAACATTTTTTTCCCCTGCTAGGTCTAAATTACTCACTGCATGAAAATATATGTAAATGTATATATTATAATAATTATAGTTTTCTATATAAAACAAGAGGCCTATGGGCCAAAACGCTCACCTGAATCACTTTGCACTGCTGTTCTGCATCCCCTCAATAAATACATGTATTTCTCTTTATTTTTTATCCCCCTTTGTGGACCTATCCTGTACACAGGGGTCCTGATGTGAACAAAAATGGATCTACACTACCAGAGGATGCTTCCACATTAATTTGATTCATCAGGAATTTGCTCTTGAGGAGTTTTAAAGATTTTCCCAATATAATCCCTATTGTGGCTCCATCCGACCCTAAGGGGCCATAATTTGAACAATTTCAGTCTTCGCCTAATCTTTTTTTCAGTACATGCCCTTTGGGCAGGTTTAACCACTTATTATGCTAGCCCAAACAAATATTTACATGCCCAGAATTTTATCAAGTAATTTTATTCTTATTTGCCTTTTCATGCCAAGGAAATGATCCGAAATCCATTTTTATCGATCTATTGTCTCGCCATTAATATTGTTTTCAACCTGTACACTTTTTGTGTCTCCTTTGCGAAAAAGAGTTCCTTGGAAGTCACGTATTATTTTCAACGTGTACACTTTTTGTGTCTCCTTTGCAAAAATGTTCCTTCGAAATCGCGGTAAAATAAACTATCGTTAAAATTTTATTTGGTGCTCAACTTTAGATGAAAACTCAGACTTTTAAGTACATTTTATGTTATTAGTATTATTTAATTTGATAATACAGAGGCTTAGGCCTCAGAATTTACATGCCCTCCGGGCTTGTAAGTATGCAATTTCCACATGCCCCCTTCCAATTTTACCAGGTCCCGGGCTTCGGACTCCCGGGATTTGTCAAAGACTGCAATTTACAATCTACATCCTACCTCAGGAAGCCTCCATATAAGTTTTCTGGAGAAGAAAATTTTTAAAGATTTTCCCTACGTATTTCAATGCCTAAACTCTGATTCCCTTTTGTGGCCTGCCCTATCCCTGAAGGCCATTAGTTGAACAGTTTAGAATCTACACTATCTCAGGATGCTTCCACATAGGTTTTTAGTTTTTCTGGTCCAGTGGTTCTTGAGAAGATTTTGAAAGATTTTTCTTGTGTATTTCCATGTAAAACTTTAATTCCCTACTGTGGCCCTAACCTAGCTGCAATAATGTAGCCCTCTCCGATTTTTTTTTAATCTGATATTTTCAGGAGAGGGCTACAATTCCACTGCATCTCCGTAATGGTGCAAATACATTTTTTAGATACGGGCGACTGCAGGCAAAATAAATTGTTTTTGCATTCAACTTACTTCCAATAAGATGGAATTTTTATTCACTATCAACATCATACCCCTTTATACGCGAAAACCAAGTAAAATAAATCTCCGTGTTTTCCAGTCATTCTCCTCAGCAGCCATGACAGTTCTCGCGTGATGTAATGAGACTTGCACTTGAAATTTAAAATCACTTGATAATGTAAATGTCGGTGTTGATAAATGTTTGTGTTGTATGATATCACCAAATATCGATAAATAAAATCATTCCATGTGATATTTTTTTCATATACAGTGATATTTATGCTTATAATAAGGGAAATCCATACAGATCCGCTCCCCTAGATCCCGAATTCTCATTGGTTGTCCCAAAATAAAATCGATCAAGGTCAGTAAACATGGCGGATAAATTCAAGTTGTGATGGTGACATAAAAAAAAAATAACCGATATACAGATTGTTCTGTATATTTTTGGATCAATTCATGTCCTGCATAACTACATTTTATGAGTTCAGGTAAGATATGTTAATAAAATACCCCCTTACTGATAATTTGAGCCGAAATCTGTGCGGTAGTGAATCACTCCCGCACTTGCACCATTACGGAGATCCTAAGGAGTTGTAGCCCTCTCCCCCCCCCCCCCCCACCCCCCCCAAAAAAAAAAAAAAAATCGGAGAGGGCTACATTATTGCAGCTAGCCCTAACCTACCCCTGGGGCATGACTAGAACAATTTAGAATCTACACTACCCCAGAAAGCTTTAACATTAGTTTCAGCTTTTCTGGTCAAGTGCTTCTAGAGAATTTTTTTTTTTTAAAGATTCTTCCTTTGTATTTTAATGTAAAACTTTGATTCCCTATTGTGGCCCCAACCTACACCCAGAGGCCAGGATTTGAACAATTTACAATCTACACTACCTCAGGAAGCTTCCATATATGTTTCATGTTTTCTGGTCCAGTGGTTCTTGAGAAAAGTACTATAAACCAACTATTATTCGCGTCAACTTTCATTCGCGATTTGTCACTTTGAAATCAATCCGCGACAATTAATTTTCATGACTGAGGAAACATTCTCTACAAATACAAAAAGCAAAATAAATGGTTTTCGGCGATTAATATTTGCGAGTTAAAGTAGGTTGTGAAACTTGCGAATATTTTTTGCACATGAATAAAAGTTGGTTCACAGTATTTTAAAAGATTTTCCATATATATATTTCAATGTAAAAATTTGATTCCCTATTGTGGCCCCATCTTACCCCCAAGGGCTATGAGTTGAACAATTTAGAATCTACATTACCGTATTTGGCTGAATACGCACTTTTTTCCTAGAAAATGTTTTTGTGAGAGAGGGGTGCGTATTTTACACCACAATAGGATTTTGATAGTTTTTTTCTTTCAGGTGAAACACTGCTATCATACGGACATATCGTAGTATTACCTAGAGACATGGGCAATTTCTTGTTGTTTATTGCTGTATTTAAAACTTCAGAAAATTATTGTTGGAATGTAGGCTTGTTGAAAATGTTATATTTATAATTCTGTTGATAACAATAATCTGTTGTTAAATGATATGAAAAACAAGTTACAATTAATTTGAGCTGCGTAATCATCATCTCCATTAAGGCTGCCATTGACGATGTTATTTATAGACATTCAGACATTCCTTTGCCACGTGCTTGTGTAATCATAGTACACATGTACCTAATCAGACACTTGGTTGGAAAAAAAATAATTGAGCAATTTTATAATGAAATACAATGAATCAACATTTATTTGGGGTTTTAAATAAGGCTGTGAAAATTCATTTCAACATTAACACCCCACTATACCACTGTATACTATATGTCCCAATCGAAGCCAATGTTGTGAACATGTGCACTTGTCACTTGATCTCAACATCCCTCCGGGCAAATAAATTGTCTACCAACTCCTAAGCATTGTTTTTACAGTTAGAGCACTGATTACTTACTGCCTTTATTAATGGCTTTGATCGTTTTCTTTGTTAAAATTCGGGGGTCGATTTTTCGCCTTTGTATGGACTTGTGTTGATACGACACATTAAAAAGTTAAACGCTTGTTAAATGTAATTTTACTTAAATTATCTTATATATATAGGCCTCTTGTTAAATTATTTAAGAGTTTAAAAAGGAAATATGAAGTCTGTTAAAACTTAAGTGTTATAATTACTCGTGCTCTGTAGAAAATAAGATATCTGCGAAGATTATCTTGACGTATAAAGACATGATTTATACAGTGTCGATCTGTTCAAGCTAAAATTCGACAGTATTTCGTGCTTTGTTGAAAAAAAATTATTTCTGCAAGGATAAAGACAATGTCTAATGTCACGATTGCCGTTAGCTAAAATGAAAAATGCAATAATATTTCGTGCTTTCTTGAATAAAATCATTACCACACCAAGATTTAAACAGCAACGTTGAAGTGCAAGATTTATATATTTAGCCTGATACAGTGTATAAATTTAATGGGACGGCATTTTGTGCTTTTTAAAAATTAATTAAATTATACCGCGATTTTTAAAGACATTTCTGTTAGCTTAAAATATGATTTATAATGCAAAATTTAATTATTTCTATGAATAATACGGCCATGCTTAAAATCTGGAGTACCGTAAGCTCAAAAAACAAAGTCTGCGTATGAAAAGTTACCGTGCTTAAATTTCCAGTACATTATTTCCACAAAGATTTTAAGTTAAAATTACCCAGATGTAAAAAAAGACAACAGTACTGCTTGGTCAATTTTTTGACAGTGTATAATCCAACCGAACTGCGTTTTTTCCCAAATTTTCAAGCCAAAAAAGGGGGGTGCGTATATTACACCAATGCATTTTATATTCAGCCACATAGCATAGTACCTCAGAAAACTTCCATATAAGTTTAAGCTTTTCTGGCCCAGTGGTTCTTGAGAAGATGATTTTTAATGACATCACTCTATTTTTGTTGTTTCTTGATTATCTCCCCCTGAAAAAGGGTTTGGCCCTTCATTTTAACAATTTAAAATCTCCTTCACCTAGGGATGTTTTGTACCAACTATTGTTGAAATTGGCCCAATGATTCATGAGAAGAATTTGAAAATGTGAAAAGTTTACAGATGGACAAACAGCTAGACAGACAGACAGATGGATGCCAGACATCGGGTGATCCGAAAAGCTCACTTGAGCTTTCAGCACAGGTGAGCTCAAAAAACTTGTTTTATTATTGTAATATAAACTCAGTTATTGATTTTAAAAAATATTGATTAAATTGTGTTTGATTTTTGTAAACAGATTAATTTTTCTTGTTTTTGATTTAATAATAGAATAATTTTATTAAAGAGGTTCGTTTCCTGAGCTATTTGTTTTAGTTCTTACAATAAATTTGGATTCTACAATGCTAATTAAACTATGTTCAATTAAAACCCCACGATTAAATTCCATACCGAAAGCATTAAGTAAGGAACTATATTTTGTGGTGGAAGCTTTTTTTTTTTAAGAAGAAAATGATCATTTTTTCTCTTTCTAAGTATTTACAGAATTGCTAAGTTTGGATTTGTTTTTTTTACATGCAGCCTGCACACAGAGTTATTTTGTGCAGTGAAATGTTTTATGCTGGTCCTAATTATATATTAACTAGAGCAGAGCTCATTGCAAAGCAACGAGTAGGACTTCTGTTGGAGCTGTAGATAGGATGAAGTGACCTTGATGTGAGTGTGAATAGTTTACAGAGGGACGGGCGGACAGATAGATGGACAACAGGTGATCAGACAAGCTCACTTGAGCTTTCAGCTCAGGTGAGCTAAAAATTTCTATCTTTTTGAGATTTTTGCAAATTGTGGAGTTTTTATATAAAGTGTACATTATTATTAGATGAAATATCAAAGAAAATTTTGTTATAATTGAGATTCAATTTTTCACCTACATGTTTGTCGCACTGTAGGCATTTGGCTCGCCTTGTTCACCCATCTTCTTTGTTATATTTTTTGATGTACATATATACATAAAGATGTTTTGAAATTTTTACTTGCTATCTTAATACACATCTTCAAAAAAAAAAAATGACAGGAACAGAGTATGTCTTTCTCTAACATTTCAGCAAATGTTTTCTGGAATTTGCCCATGTATGACCATACAGCATCAAAAAGTGGAGAGGGGACAAGCAGCATCCAAATCAAAATATACATATAAATACAATGGACACTTGCCTATTGTGTAAGGTATTTAATACATACAGATATGTTTTTGTCACTTGCCTAGTGCTACAATTCAGTACACACAAACTTAGGTATACAACGTGGCTATTTGCCACTTGTCACTAATTACAATAAGTCACCCTGGTTCTCTGTGATTCTTTGTTCACTTTGATAAAGTATCAAACAACATCCAGTCTCTTGTCAACCATGACTCTTCTACCAGTGACACTAACTTAGATCACCACAGTGTAAACATACTGTGTACAATTACAACTTTTGCTTAATATATAAATAATCTTTTAATATGTCAATCTTTTATACTGCTTTCCAGGCAAGAATCTGACTTTGAGCATACTTTGCTCATTTAAACCAAAGATTCATCTTTATTTTGTTTCTATATATATATTATACAATATATATTATATTCTTTCTTGTATTCTCATTCAATCAAATAACCTGTTAATTAAATTATACACAAGGATCTCTTGATTAACAATATTTAGCAAGGGGGTTTAACTCTCATTTGCTTCACATCACAATTGTGTACGCTGCCTCATAGATACCCATAAGCAAAGAAAAGGAACATTTACTTAAAATTATATTTAATACATTTACATTGATATTATTGAATTTAGTTTGTTTGCTTAGTATTCAGGGGCAGAGGAGAAGTTTTTCAAAGCATTAATGCATTTTGCTAATTAATCAATTGAACCCCACCAAAGCGCAAGAACCCCTGACCCAGGGACCACGAAATTCACAATTTTTGAAGAGACACCCTTGCTCATCATAACTATGTATTTAGCTTGTTTAAATGAATTAATACCAAGGGGCAGAGAAGATTTTCAAAGCATTAATTTATTTTCAGTATATAATAGATGGAACCCCTGACCCAGGGGCCATGAAATTCACAATTTTGGAAGAGGCACTCTTGCTTATAATAACTATGTACTTAGTTCATCAGCTCAATACCCAGGAGCAGAGAAGGTTTTCAAAGCATTAATTTATTTTCAGAATACAATAAATAAGCCCCCCCCCCCACACACACACATGGAAAAACTGACCCAGGGGCCATGAAATTCACAATTTTGGAAGAGGCATGGCACTCTTGCTCATCATAACTATGTATTTAATTCATCAGCTTAATACCCAGGAGCAGAGGAGAAGATTTTCAAAGAATTAATGCATTTTCACCATATAATAATTAGAGCCCCGTCCTAACACCTGAACCCCTGACCCAGGGGCCATGAAATTCACAATTTTGGAAGAGGCACTCTTGCTCATCATAACTACATGTATGTACTTAGTTCATCAGCTAAATACCTAGGAGCAGAGGAGAAAATTTTTAAAGAATTCATGCATTTTCACTATATAATCATTAGAGCGCAGCCCTAGTGCCAGAACCCTGAACCTGGGGCCATGAAATTCACAATTTTGGTAGAGGGCTCAATGCTTATTACAATCATGCCAACAGTTTGACTGCTTGATGTCCAGGAGTAAAGAAGAAGATTTTGAAGATTGCATTAATTTTGATGGTTTTAGCCCCATCCCTCAGGCCCCAGGGGGGCAGGATCCATGAATTTCACAATTTTTACTCCCCTTCACCCATAGATGCTAAATGCCAAAATTGGTTGAAATTGGTTCAGTGGTTCCAGAGAAGAAGCTAAAAATGTTCAAAAGTTTACGACCGATTGACGACGAAAGACGACAGACAAAAACAGATAGCAATAGGTCACCTGAGTGACTCAGGTGACCTAAAAAGGAAACTTTTTGGATCAATTACGTAACTTTTATACATTAAACAAACAATTTTGTCAAGGAACTTTGACTTTTGATACATGAGAATAAAAACATCATTTATCTCTGTACTACGTCATCAGTTTCAGAGAGGGGTGATATGGATTCAGAAAACCACAGTGTGGTGATCCGGAACGTCGCATCACACCATCACGTGATTGCATAAATTCAACAGTAAAACTGAGTGACAAACAGTTGGGTATATAATATATATAGCATAAAATTTTATGAGATTTTTTTTACATTTGATGAGTACTTGTTTCAACGCCCCTCATTTTCAAAAGAAAACAATAAATATACCTTTTTAGAGTCCCCTTTTCCTTCTTCTACAGTTCTATACTGGCCATCAATATACTCTAGAGTAAGACGTCCTTTTTTGCTTTTCTTGCCTGGATCTGTTATTGGTTGTTTATACACATTGACCTATAATGAATTCATCAAATACTGTAAACCGGGTATTTTCTGCGGTTGGAAATTTTTGCGATTTAACCCCTAAAAGATAGCAAACTAATTTCTGCGTTTTCAATTTCTGTGGTTGCATTATACCGCAAAAAATTATTTACTGGGTATGATCACCAAACTTTAAGAATTATCAGATAGCTGCTATGTTTTCGTTTTATAAATTCATTGAGACATATTGATCAAAGGTGCATGAGAACTGGTATTAAGCTAATAAGTTTAATTAAACTGCTATCTTTTAGTTACTCCTAGTAAAATTATGTCAAGTCCCAATTGAAATGAATTATTGCAGTATCAGTCCACTCATACAACAATAAAAAAAAATCTTAATTCTACATTTTAACGAACGCTTTATGCAATCTATTAAAATATTTAAATATATAGATAATTAATGCATCCAAGCCATATTCTACAGTTCTTAAAACACATTTATAGTTAATTACCATCAAAATTAACCTGGTGTTTATATTTTAAGCTTAAACTAACAGTAGCATAATCAAGTAACCTAAAGTTGACCGTATACAATCACAGGTGCCATGTGCATTGAGGTGTAACTAATCCGGTCAGTCGTTTGCATTGTGTGAAATTCACAAGACAATCAAGCCACATTGTGTATACAAACAGTAATTTATGGTCTCAAGATAAAACACAAGATTGAAAAAAGTGTTAAAGAAAGAAAGAAAAGCTACATGTACTATGTGTTGTTTGCAGCTATCGGAGTTTGGATTAATAATTGCGAAATCTCTTTTAGTCTTTTACATGTACATGTATATCCGCATAAAATAAATAGGTACAAGAAAAGAACCTTGCGTCCCAAATATTTTTGCTGCGTCCAGTACGCAGGTTCTTGCGTTAATGAGAATCCTGTGACACACGCACCACTTATCACACTTGCATGTATAAAATATATATCTGAGAAATATTAAAAATATTTTGCGATTGTAATTTTTGCGGATTTGTCCTATCCGCAAAATTCCGCAAAAATTGGACAACCGCAGAAAATACCCATTATACGGTATATGCATCAGTTCAGATAATTAAATGTAGCATATTGCAATGATAAATCTGGATCACATATTTGTATTGTAAACAGGGTATTTACCTGGTACTACACTGACAGGGTTGTTCATTTTAATTTTCGATGTCAATACAATTTCAAGAGGTTAATTTTTCTCCAGATTGGAGAAGACCAACAATTTGTCCTTACTAGGTGAACATACTTTCTACACTTTTAATTAAAAGCACTGTAAAAACAAGAAGTCTCTGGTGAGAGTTTAGCTGTATGAATACTTCAATATTTCTAAATAATTAATATATACAGTGAAACTTGTCTAATCTGTTTGTTGTGTATTCTGAAATCTTGACTTATACAATTGTTAACTTCAGTAAATTCAATTGTTGAAAATGTCGTCTAATCTGAAATGCTGTCTACTCTGGCCAATTTCTATGGATTCCGAACTAGTTGTGTACAGATTACACAAGTTTTACTGTATAATTATGCATTTTTCTAGCACAACCCATGTATATATTGTATGTTATGCCCATTTGGCTTGGACTTGACAATAAATTCTCTTACAGAACAAGAATGGAAATAAAATCTAAACCAAGCACATATGGAGAAAGCAACCCTGGGGGTTAATTAGGGGGAAGAAATATATCTATTTAGTCACTCTTCTCCTCAAGAAGACTCACTATATAGCCATCATCCATCCAAGTCTGGTCTAAATAGGGCTTGAAGTTATAGTACAATGAGTCTGCTCTGAAAACTTTAACTGGTAACTCATCTAGAAAATGTAGGTCAAATCCAGCATCTGAAGTAACTCTGGTAGTGTGCATTCCTTGATGCATCATCCATGCAAGTTTGGTCAGGTAGGTTATTTTCTGGTCACTCTTCTGGAAAATGTAGATAAAATCTTCAATCTCAAGCAATTTGGTGGTGCGCATCCTTAAATATATCTTCAGTGTAAAGTTGGATAGCATAGGGCTTATAGTCACTTTAGAATGAACCTGCTACAAAAACCTTTACCTGGTCTTTCATCTAGGACCAGCATCCAAAGCAAGTCTAGTAGTTTGCATCTTTAGATGTATCATCCATGCAAGTTTGGTAAACATAGGGCTAATAGTTACTTTAGAATGAATCTGCTCCAAAAACTTTAATCTGATCACTTATCCAGAAAATGTACGTCAGATCCAGCATCCGAAGCAATTCCAGTAGTTAGCATCCTTAGATGTATCACAAAGGCAAGTTTAATAGTTACATAACAATAAAAAGCTTTCTTTGGTTGTCAGTATGAGTATTAATGTTGCAGCTGTTGCAGAAAAATGTGTGAGTGGGTTATGTAATTTTTTTTTCTGCAATAGCTGCAATGTTAATTCCCATACTAACAAAAAAAGAAAAACATTTTATTTTTTATATTTATATTTGTACATTTTATTGTTTATATTTATATTTGTACATTTTATTGTTTATATTTATATTTGTACAAATAATCATATAAAGTAGGATTAAGTAGTTTAAATATTGTATTATTGATGTGTACACCATTGTACATTTCATTGGAAAAGCCACTGCTCAAGAAATCTGTTTAGGTGATATGCTTAGTGGATAAAAATATTTTATCTAAATGACTAAATACACTTGCTTGATTTTTTTGTTTGATTTTTTTCTCCCTTGCTAATAGGTAAGTTTTAGATGACATTAGGTATAAAATTAATTTCAGCCAGCTTAAATAGAAGCACCTCTTTTCCATTGATGAGTGCATAACTGCATTTAAAAGCACATTTCTGAGTATCACGATCCATCTTCTGTAGAAGTGCTCCACCACTACCAAACACCACATTTTCAGCACTCCAGCCCTGGTTTTTCATATGTTTCAAGATGCCAGATAATGATTCATAACTTATTCCATCTCCTTGTATGATCCTCAAGTATGGTGGTAACAACTTGTATCCTTTGGAATTTGTGATAGTACCAAATTTGTTACCAAGAATGTTTAATACCTGAAAATACAAAACCAAATCATATAACAAATCAGTAAAACAAGAGGCCAATAAACAACAATGCTTACCTGAGTTAACTTTTCCTTTCTGACAAATACATACTAGATCATGAGACAGTAATACCCGCACTAAGGTGTTTGCCTCTAAATGCACACTCCTACCAAGGAAAAAGCCAAAATAATTCTATAATTTACACAGTACATGTATTTGTCAAATCGAGCATAAAATGCTCAGGTGACCATGTGACCTATGAGCCTCTTATAGGTATTTCCTTCACTTAATTCATTACCAGTCTGAAATAACAGAATTTAATTAATGATGTAAATTAGGTTTTGATAAAAGGGGGGATATAAATTTTTGGCCCATAATTGAACTTTTTAAATTTATTTTCTCAACAACAAATAATGTTATTTTAGTACAAAGCATTTTTAATGAATTTATCAAAATGTGCAAACTTTTTTTTAGTATTTAATTACACAAAAACCCTCTTGAAAAGCCATACTCAATCAATTTTGTCACCCCCCCCCCCCCCCTACACACACAATTTTCCTGTTTTTGGAAATAGGCCTGTTTTTGGAAATAGGCCTAGATGGCAAAGTTATGTTAAAAACATCGTTATGATAATTTAAAATTTGTTCTTGTACTGTACATGTATGTGAACACCTTTTTGAAAAATTTCTTCATCACATTGGGCTTGCGTCACCCTACTAGTACTAGTTTTACCATTATCATTTTTAGATTGCACATGCATTCGGCAAACCTTGGCTGATTCCGTCACCTTCATCAAACGTTAGAACGTTAGATAAGGTACGAATCGGCCGAGGTGTGCCAAGTGATTGCACATGGTGCAGTGTGGTGAAAACATCATTACGTGTATATCAGTAGGAATTATTAATTCATTTTGTGTTTTAATTGGATTATATTTCATGAAGTTAACAGGACCTATGACATTCGGTAAGTACAAATTTAAGTATAGATTGGGGTAAAATAAACCGAAATGCAAATGGTTAGGTTAAAGTTTAATAAGGATCAAAGATCATCGGATGCCACAGTAGATGAATTTCACATGAAGAGTTATCTCCCGTTGTCAACATTACATTCAATTACATGCACAGATCCAGGAATTTTTTCGGGGGAGGGGGGGGGGGGCCCACACCTCAGTCAAAAAAATTTCCAGCCCAGAATTTCCTGTGAAGCAAAAAAAAAAAAAAACAAAACAAACAAACAAAAAACGAAAACCAACAAATAAAAACAATGATGGTGGGGTCCGTTTTTTATAGGGGGGAGGGCGTCCAATCATTTTTTAATTTGCTTCTGTAAATCAGTATAATCATAGTCCTATTTAAATAACTATGCAAATTCCAGAGGGGGGGGGGGGCAATCTCCCTAGCGGCTCCCTGTCCCTGAAATGACAAATGGTCATGTGACTCCAAAAAAGTAGAAAACTTTTCCATTTGACTATGCATAATTTTGTTTCTTGTGTTATTATGTTATGTATATCTAATGGTTTAAGGTTATGAACCCCTGGAGGTCATCCCCACTCTCTTAATGAACTGAAAATGTTCACAATATGACTACATCAAATTAAATAAAAGTGCATCAATGATAAGATTGCTTGACATTTCATTCATGAATTTGGGTCAACCCATGTACCCTCCTAGAATTAGGAATGAAAATCATTCAAAGAGATGGACCATTAAACTATTTGTATATATTCACATTTTTATGTCAAAAACAAAGGATTAGTTTGCATACATGAACAAACAGGGGTCTGGGAAGGGGAAGGGGCGAGGGGAAGGAGTTATCTCTTTATGTCTTAATTGTTGAAAACTCCTAAATTGAATGTTAACCTCTAATCTGACTTGTACGTCTTCATTATTTTTAAGTGGTGGTGTCTCCATATGAATGAAAAATTCCCGAGAGGGGCATTCAACAACAAACAAACAAACGACTTAAAAAACACAATATACATGTACATGTTTATTAGTCAACAGATATACTTCTGGTCATATCTCTAGTTCTCCCTTGAATCAGAAATGATGATATAAATATTTTAAGAATGATTAAGAGTTGAAAAGGTTGTGCATCTTAAAATTGACTTAACCTAAGCTCTGTGGTTAAATTAGCTATACCACTTTAGCTTATTTTGCTACTCAAAGCACCTTAACATGCTTAAAGATTAATTATTTTTAATCATACTGTTTTTCTAAAATGTGCAGTTTTTTCAACATGGATACAAGTCATACGTTTTCAGTTTCTTAAAACAATGCATGAAAAAAAAAACTGCTTTTCAAATACTGTAACTCTTTTTAAGTACTTGTGATAGTAAGTTTTTAGCTCACTTGAGTTTTTCTGGTTTTCTGATTACATTTTGTCTGTCATCCATCTGTCCGTCTGTAAACTTTTCACATTTCTGTCTTCTTCACTAGAACCACCAATTTTAACCAACCTTGCCACAAAGCATCTTCGGGTAAAGAGGATTCAAGATTGTTCAAATGAAGGGTCACACCCTCTTTCAAGGGGAGATAATCAAGAATTAGTGAAAATTTGGTGGTATCATTTAAAAAAGTCTTATCAAGAACCACTGACTGGGCCCAAAAAGTTGAAACTTTCTTTTACATAGACTTAGTGTAGATTCAAATTTGTTCAAATTATAACCCACTGGGGTAGGGTGGGGCCACATATGGGGATCCAAAGATTTACATAGAAAAATGCAGGGAATTTTTTCCATCATAAATCTTCTCAAGAACAGCAAGGGCGCTATTGTCCCCCATTTTCGAGAAAGGGACCTAGGGAACATTGAATCTCATTTGTCTCTCGGTCTGTCTGTTTGTCAGTCTGTCCATCTGTCACAATAAATTTAACCTTGGTCATAACTTTTGAATAGTAAGAGATAGGGCTTTCATATTTCAAATGTACATAACCTACAAGAACTTTCTAAATATACAATGATCTTTGAACCCATGACCATGACCTTGAAGTTTGACCTACTTTTCAAAAAAATTAACATTATTTTAAATTGATCATTTTAAAAGAGAAAAGATAGGGCGTTCATATTATACATGTATATTACCTGTGACAAGACCTTTCTAAATATATCATGACTTTTGACTCTGTGACATTGACCTTGAAGTTTAACCTACTTTTCAAAAATGTTATATTTCCTTATAACTTTTGATTGAGAAGAGATAGGACTTTCATATTTGACATGTACATTACCTGTAACAAGATGTTTCCGAGCATGCTATGATTTTTTACCCCTTGACCTTGATGTTTTACCTAATTTTCGAAAATTTTAACTTTGCAGATTACTTTTGAATGACATATGATAGGGCGTGCATATTTGAAACAATATGCCAGAAATAATGGCATCCCATCCACTAAGACACGGAAAGTAGGGGACCCAATTCAATGAATTTGCTTGTTAGTCATTTTGATATGGAAACATTCTCATATAGTGTAGATTAAAGTTTTTTTATGCCCCTCCATGAATATGGCCGAGGCATATAGTGTTTGTCATATCCGTCTTACATCCTTCCATCCTTCTGTCTGTCCTTCCGTCTGTCCTTCTGTCATGCTTTGCTTTTAGCTCAGTTCAAAGCTCAGTTTCAAAGAAATCATCCAAGATATTTTTATCAAACTTCATATGCTGATAGATATTGATATGAGCTATGCAACTGCATCAACATTTTTTAACCTTGACCTTTCCTTTGACCTTGACTTCACTTTTCTTAAACTAGTGTTTAGCTCAGTTTTAAAGATAACATTAAAGATAGTGGAATCAAACTTCATATGTTGATGCATACTGATGTAAGCTATTCAACTGCATCAACATTTTTGACCTTGACTTTTCCTTTGACCTTGACTTCACATTTCTTTAAATTAGTGTTTAGCTTATTTTTAATGAAATCATTCAAATTACTGTAATAAAACTTCATATGCTGATATATACTGATGTAAGCTTTTTCAACTGCATGAACCTTTTTGACCTTGACCTTTCCTTTGACCTTGACCTCATTTTTCTTAAATTAGTGTCTAGATCAGTTTTGAATAAACAATTCAAGATATATTTATCAAACTTCATATGCTGATACATACTGCTGAGAGCTATGATTATCATCTACTTTTTTGACCTTGACTTTTCCTTTGACCTTGACTTCACTTTTTTAAATTATTGTTTATCTACGTTTTAAATAAACCATTTATGATATTTTTATCAAACTTCATATGCTAATAGTTAATACATACTGATGTTAGCTTTTCAACTGCTTCAACATTTTGACCTCAACCTTTCCTTTGACCATGACCTCTCTTTTCTTAAATAAGTGTTAAGCTCAGTTTTAAATAATCATTCAAGATATTTTTATCAAACCTAATATGCTGATATGTATTAGTGAGAGCTATTCAACTGCATCAAAAACTTTTCATCTTGCACTTTCCTGTGACCTTGACCTCCCTTCTCTTTAATTTGTCTTTTTCTTAGTATTAAAGAAACAATTTAAGATATTTTTATGTAAGCATGCACTTATACATAATTTGGTGAGAATTTATCATCTATATCCAATTGTTTTTGATTTTAGTTTCAATTTTAAAGAAACTGTTCAAGATATTCTCATCAAACTTCATACACTCATACAAATTTTCATGTTGCATTAGTAATAAACATTCAGCTGGGCATTCATGTCCTATGGACATATTTCTAGTTTTCAATTCATGACCTCCAAGGGTAGGGTCAGGCCACAAGAAGTTTTATATAGGAATAAAAGGGGAAAAAATCTTCAAAATTCTTCTTTTCAAGAACAACAAGAGCATGATTAATATGGAAACATTCTCAAGAAGTGTAGATTCAAGTTTGTACACATCATGACCTATGGGTTAGGGAGGGGCCATTTTTTTTCCTGCCCCTATTTGCTATCCACATGGAAATGCAAATTTTGAAACATCCACAGGACAAAACCAATCATCTTCCTAATGGTCATGATTTAAGGCTAATGCATAAAATATATAGGAAGTTCTGGGAACCAGGGTGTTTAAACATGTTAAATATTTAGAAAAAAAAATTGAACCCCATTTGACCCCAGGATGAAGATGAAAATTCCGAAACCTTACTGCACATCTACTGGACACCACCAACCATCTCCAAAAAGATGATTAGGCTACTGTGTAAAATGTAAGAGGAGTTCAGGGAACCAGGGGCTTATTGCATAAAAAACGTTATTTTTCGACCCCCATTTGACCCCCAGGGTGAAAATGAAAATTCCGAAATCTTACTGCACATCCACATGACACCACCAAACATCTCCCAAAAGATGATTAGGCTACTGTGTAAAATGTAAGAGGAGTTCAGGGAACCAGGGGATTTTTGCATAAAAAACGTCATTTTTCGACCCCCATTTGACCCCCAGGGTGGAAATGAAAATTCCGAAACTTTACTGTACATCTATATGACACCATCAAACATCTCCCAAAAGATGATTAGGCTGCTGTGTAAAATGTAAGAGGAGTTTGAGAAAGAAGAGTGTGACAGACGGACGGACAGACATGAGTAACAACAATATACCGGAACTTTCTTTAGAAAGTGCGGGTATAAATATACATATATCACTCAAACTCGATAGAAAGGGTGCAATTACTGTCGCCTGTCAAATACTTTCAAACTATGCATTACATTTCAAATGACTGAATTTTATTTTAATGTTTGCAGACTTGATAAACTAACCCTTATGTAACAACTGTCTGACTTCATTAAAACTTGCGTAAATTACCTCCAAATGTGTCATTTTGAAATGTTCGTTACTGTCGCAGGTAACAAAGTTTGGATATAAGGTGCTTAATTTTAAAACTTAAAGGAAAGAAATCATACAAAATAACATCATTTAAGATTAAACATATCAAAGTCTGAAAATGAAAAATAAAATCAACCAAATACTAGATGCTGTCATGAGACAGTAATACCCGCACTAAGGTGTTTGCCTCTAAATGCACACTCCTTCATATTGGGCTTACCAAGGAAAAAGTCCAAATAATTCTATAATTTACACAGTACATGTATTCGTCAAATCGAGCATAAAATGCTCAGGTGACCATGTGACCCATGAACCTCTTATACACATTTCATATACTTAATTCATTACCAGTCTGAAATAACAGAATTTAATTAATGATGTGAATTAGGTTTTGATAAAAGGGAGGGGGGATATAAATTTTTGGCCCATAATTGGAACTTTTTAAATTTATTTTCTCAACAACAAATAATATTATTTTAGTACAAAGCGTTTTTGATGAATTTATCAAAATGTGCAAACTTTTTTTAGTATTTGATTAGGCAAAAACCTCCTTGAAAAGCCATACCCAATCAATTTTGTCACCCCCCCCCCCCCCAACACACACACACAATTTGCCTGTTTTTGGAAATAGGCCTAGATGGCAAAGTTATGTTAAAACATCGTTTGTTATGATAATTTAAAATTTGTTCCTGTACTGTACATGTATGTGAACACCTTTTTGAAAATTTCTACATCACATTGGGCTTGCGTCACCCTACCAGTACTAGTACTAGTTTTACCATTATCATTTTTAGATTGCACATGCCATGTGACATGGTGCAGTGTTACATGTTTATCAGTGGAAATTAATTCATTTTGTGTTTTAATTGGATTATATTTCATGAAGTTGACAGGACCTATGACAGTCGGTAAGTACAAGTTTAAGTATAGATTGGGGTAAAATAAACCGAAATGCAAATGGTTAGGTTAAAGATTAAAAAGGATCAAAGATCATCGGCAATCTCCTATGCAGAGTTGTCGTTCGTTTCTCTCTGACACTGAATGTATGAGCCGATGGTAGAGAGTGGATCATCGGATGCCACAATAGACGAATTTCACATTCTGAAGAGTTATCTCCCGTTGTCGACATAACATTCAGTAACAGGCACAGATCCGGGAATTTTTTTCCGGTGAGGGGGGGGGGGTCCACACCTCGGTCCAAAAAAATTCCAGCCCAGAATTTCCTGAGGAGCAAAAAAAAAAAAAAAACAAACGAACAAAATAAAAACAATGATGGTGGGGTCCATGTTTTTAAAGGGGGAGTTCATCCAAAGTCATTTTTTATTTGCTTCTGTAAATCAGTATATAGTCCTATTTAAATAACTCTGCAAATTCCAGGGGGGGGGGGGGGGGGGGTCCAATCTCCCTACTTGCTCCCTGTCCCTGAAATGACAAATGATCATGTGACTCCTAAATAGTAGAAAACTTTTTCATTTGACTATACATAATTTTGTTTCTTGTGTTATTATGTTATGTACATCTAATGGTTTAAGGTTATGAACCCCTGGAGGTCATCCCCACTCTCTTAATGAACTGAAAATGTTCATAATATGACTACATCAAATTAAATAAAAGTGCATCAAAGATAAGATTACTTGACATTTCATTCATGAATTTGGGTCAACCCATGTACCCTCCTAGAATTAGGAATGAAAATCATTCAAAGAGATGGACCATTAAACTATTTGTATATATTCACATTTTTTTTTTTTATGTCAAACCAAAGTATTAGACTAGTTAGCATACATGAACAAACAGGGGTCTGGGAAGGGGAATGGGCAAGGGGAAGGAGTTATCTCTTTATGTCTTAATTGTTGAAAATTCCTAAAATGAATGTTAACCTCAAATCCGACTTGTACGTCTTCATTATTTTTAAGTGGTGGTGTCTCCGTATGAGTGAAAAATTCCCAAGAGGGACATTTAACGACAAACAAACATTAA
>NW_026889778.1:31920000-31932500 GCF_033153115.1 Saccostrea echinata
TTATTTAAATTCCTCAGTGATTTCAATTTGTTAATGAGTGTAAGTCTATGTCCAACACATGACAATTTACACATTTAAATAATTGATGGAAATAAAATTATGTTGTAGTCATATGAATTTGTTTATATACTGTACTTCTGAAATTATTTAAGGCAAAGCACCAATTTGAAGGGGGGGGGGGGGGAACTATCCAAGATTTTGTGTGTGTGTGTGTGTGTTAAATCATTAATATTTTGATCTCAAAATCAATAGGGGTCTTTTAAGGTCATAAAATATTTCACATAAAATTTCATTACAAAAGCTGATTCCATTGGATTTCCTTATTACCTAGCTGGAAAGTTTCTTCAATAATAGGCAAAACTCTTAAGGGAAAAATAATGGAATCAGAATTTCCTGGTAGTATGCACACTGTGTACTAAATATCTGCAAAGTTTGACCAAATTCTGTGCAGCGGTTTAAGAGGAGTTGCGCTGACAAACTGTTCATCTCTATATTCAAGATATGGCCAAAAATCTAAGTTGAAAAGTGCCGAAATTCCCAGAAAAATAATGGAATCGGAATTTCCTAGTAATATGCACATCTACACACTGTGTACTAAATATCTGCAAAGTTTAATCAAATTCTGTGCAGCGGTTTAAGAGGAGTTGCACTAATAAACTGTTCATCTCTATATTCAAGATATGGCCAAAAATCTAAGTTCAAAAGTGCCAAAATTCCCAGAAAAAATAAAGGAATTTTACTGATAATATGCACATCTAAACATTGTGTGCTAAATGTCTGCAAAGTTTGACCAAATTCTGTGCAGCGGTTTATGAGGAGTTGCGCTGACAAACTGTTCATTTCTATATTCAAGATATGGCCAAAAATTCTCGAGAGGGACATTAAACAAAATACAAACAAACAAAACTTATGGTGCCAAGTTATATTGGAATCAGACCCAAACTATAGGAGGTGTAACATTTTGAAAGTATTTCACAGCAATTTCTGTTTTTAGTAACTATGGCAACATCGTTCATTGACATCAAAAACCAATTAATAGAATTATGTATCTTTGTGTAGTCTACTTGTGTGCCAAGTTATATTGAATTCAGACCCAAGCTGTAGGAGAGGCATTATGAAAGTATTTCACAGAAATTTTTATTTTTAGTATCCATGGCAACCCTGCTCATTGAAATCAAATACTGATAAATCGAATTATGTATCTTTGTGTAGTCTACTTGTGTACCAAGTTATATTGAAATCAGACCTAAACTGTTGGAGGAGTAGCATTTTGAAAAAATTCTTACAGATGGTTGACGTACAGACAGACAGCTAGGCAGACGGATAAAGGGACAGACGGACAAAGGACACCTTACTATCGCATAAGCTCTTCTGGTCTCTAACCAGTAGAGCTAAAAACATACGACTTGCTTCAAATTGCAATAACCTGTCCAGCTTAGTTTTTCAGACTTTATCCAACACATCTGCAGATATTAAGCTGATCTTGGCATGCATGTCCAGGCAACTAATTTTCTTTTCAAAGTGGGAAAGGGGGCAGTCAGAAAATAATAATTAACAAAATACCTGAAATGATCTTAAAAATGAATTTTTCTAAATTTCTCTCCCAAATATCTTTACTGCAAGGAATTTGTAAAGATAAAAATCTTCAAAAATTATATCATTGTTTTCCATGTAAATGTACAAAAAGATTAAACATGCAGCATACATTACCATAGTGTAAAATCCACACTTTCAACTTCATTACACATCAAGGTTTTTATGGTTTATTAAAAAATACATATACAGATGTTCATTTATCCTCGTCTTATTGTCCTACAATCAGCACAAGATTAATTTTAGTTTTATTAAAGTTTTAGTTAGATTTTGGTAAAAACACTCCGACAACCCAAGATGGTAATTCTTGGTAAACATACTTCGAGACTCAAAAATGCCTCCACTGACAAAGTTTTTTTGTCACTGATAAGATATTAATTGCCTTGAAATTCTGAAAGTAGGTCACTGTGACCTACTTTTCAGTTGACACAGTCTGAGGACTCAAAATACATCAACTGACAAAGTTCAACGATTCTAAGCCAATTAGTACCTGAAATATATAAATATAGCCATAAAATTTCAAAAGTAGGCTAAGGTGACCTACTTTTTCAGTTGACATACTTCGAGGACTCAAGATGAATTAACTGACAAAGTTTAATGATTCTTAGCCAATTAGTACCTGGAATATTTAAATATAGCCATAAAATTCCAAAAGTAGGTCATGGTGACATACTCTTTGGACTCGAGATGTATCAACTGACAAAGTTCAATAATTTTATGTCATTTACCTGGAATATTTATATATAGCCATAAAATATTAAAAGGACATTACCATGACCTTCTTTTCAGTTGACATACTCTGAGAACCCAAGATGCATCAACTGAAAAATTTCAATGATTCTAAGCCAATTAGCACCTGAAATAATTGAATAAAGCTATAAAATTTTTAAAGTAGACCACGGTGACCTACTTTTCAGTTGACATACTCCGAGGACTCAAGATGCATCAACTGACAAAAATCAATGAATTTAAGCCAATTAATACCTAGATAGCCATAAAATTTCAAAAGTAGATCACTGTGACCTACTTTTCAGTTGATGTTTTCCAAGGACTCAAAATGCATCAACTGACAAAGTTTGATGATTCTAAGCCAATTAGTACTGGAGAATATTTCAATATAGCCATTAAATTTCAAAAGTAAGTCACAGTGACCTACTATTCAATTGACATACTCCGAGGACCCAAGATGCATCAACTGAAAAAGTTTGATGATTTTAAGCCACTAAATACCTGAAATATTTAAATATAGCCATAAAATTTCAAAAGTAGGTCACTGTGACCTACTTTTCAGTTAGTGTACTCTGAGGACCCAAGATGCATTAACTGCAAAGTTTGAAGATCATAGGCCTTAAAGTGTTCATAATATGCCTCTAAAACAATTTCAAAATGAATGCCTGCAAAATTCAAAAATAGGTCACTGTGACCTACTTTTTCAAAAATATGATTTTAGGCCCCAAGATGCATCAACTTACTTGGTTTGATGATTCTAAACCTCTCAGCATCTGATATAATGACCTTAATTCTTTTAAAAAAGATAAGCCATATTATTCAAAAAGTAGGTCACAGTGACTTATTTTTCAGGTGACATACTTTGAGGACCCAAAATGCATCAACTGACAAAATATGATGATAATAGGTCTTAAAGTGTCCAAAATATGCCTCTTAAACAATTTGAAAATAAATGCCTGCAAAATTCAAAAAGTAGGTCAATGTGACCTACTTTTGAGTCAACATGATATGAGGTACTAAGATGCATCAACTGACAAGATTTGATGATCCTAGTCCCTATAGTAAGCAAAATATCAAAGATTTAACAAAACATAATTTTTGGTCAACTTTGAAGTGACCATGAGACCACGCCCTTTGCCCCACAGTGATGCCTTTAACAAATTTTATTCTACAACATATCCTCACCCTTGTTTGTAAGTTTAGTGATAATCTGAACAGTCGTTCTTGAGAAGAAAATTTTTTAGCAACCAGTACTTCTTTTCCTAATTATCTCCCCTTGTTTAAGGGTCACATCCCTAGTTTTAGTATAAAAGAGAGCACTTGGGCATGTATAACATCATAGTTTTTTTTTTTTTGTTTTTTTTTGTTTCAAGATTGTTGTGGCTCTTTTGGTGCGTTGTTCTGATCTGGACTGAGTGATACGATCTTAATACGACTGGTTCGTTGGTTTTTCGATAGCCCCCATCTTATCCATCAAAGTTTAGGCATTCATAATAATGAAAAAAATTACAAAAACCTTATTTTTTTTTTTACATACATTTAATATTGCCTGCATCCTCTCTTTTGTTAATTTGACGGGTTTGGAAACTTTTGGATTGCTCTCGTCATGTGTTATTTCATAGCCAGTGCCGACTCCATGTTCTCTCGAACGTCGATCAGTGATGCAGCCTCGTGAACGGCCGGACAATATACTAGTATATAGGTAGGCATGCATATGTTAATTAATCTGACATATTTTTTTTAATATAAAAGGTTATATGTAGATAATATTGTACATATACAGTATAATCTTTTTTTTTTTTTTGAAGATCTAACTCTGCATTGCATTAAACAGCTGTTAAAGACAACTTACACATATTTCAGAATAAGTGGTCGAATTTACCCTGCGTCCTTAAAATCAGTAGGGGTAATTTTGACCAAAATCAAATGGACGTTTCTTGTGTATTTTGAGAGAAATCCAAGATAAATTTGTACAATTCTGCAACTTAAAGATATTCCAAGAAAAAATAAAACAATTTTAATTTAATTCATGCTGTAGACTGTTGAATAAGGTTAAACTTAAAAAGAGGTTGTACGAGTTGTCTCTCTTGCATTTCCTTGATAAATCAAGCGCACTGAAGACGGGGACTTCGAACGTCAAACTGGAGACATAAATAATAGTAAAAAAATTATTTATATCACTGATCGAGCCATATTTGCGATGAATAATTACACTAGGACACACAATTTGAAGAATAGTTTTCTATAATTCCGAATAAATTAAATATGTCTCAACACTTCCGTAGATCTTTGTGTAGTGTTGTGTTGCTGTGGTCGAAATTAAATGGTGGTCGAAATTACCCTGATTTACCCTATATTCCTATGTAAAACTTAAATGATCATCCATTGTGGCCCCATCCTTCCCTTGGGGTCATGTTTTTAACAAACTTGAATCTAAACTACTTGAGGATAATTCCATATAAATATGCCCAATCATAGCTTTGCTGTTCTTGAGAAGAAGATTTTTCAAGATTTTTCCTATATATTCCTATGTAAAACTTTGATCATCCATTGTGGCCCCACCCTACCCCCGAGGGTCATGATTTGAACAAACTTGAATCTACACTACCTGAGGATGATTCTGCATGAGTTTCATCTTTCCTGGCCCAGTGGATCTTGAGAAGAAGATTTTTAAATAATGCCATTAAAGTTTCACTAATTTGTTATTATTAGGGATGGCAACGAATATTCGAACATTCGAAAATTCATTCGATGAGTTGATATTCGAATATGAATTTAAGATTCGAATATTCGGTGTTTTTCAGATTTCATAAAAAGAAGTACTGTGGTTAATAAATTTTGATTAGAACAGTGCTGAAATTATCCCTGTTTAATTTACTAGCGATCAATTTCGATCGCCTGATTTCTTTCACTACTTTCTTATCATATAGATCTACTAAAATACATGTATTTTGTTTTGAGTAAGGTGTTAAAGAATTGTACAAAAATGCTTTATGTATAATACAAAAAAATATAATATATATATATATATATATATATATATATATATATATATATAGGTACAAATTTAAAAAAATGAAACACGAAAACGTTTAGTAAAGCTTTAGCGCTTTCATTTTCAATCTTCAGAAGCTTTACAATAGGTAACATAGCAACATAACGTCATAACGTCATAATAAGCGGAACACAAATTCTATAGTGACGTCATAGTTAAACAATGCGGGAAATTTGTAGAATGAAAACAATATGTACAATTGTGATTACGATTACGATAAATTGATAAGTTTAGGTTTGAAAACATGTATAAAATGTTTTTCTTTTTCGCGTCTCTAATAAAACAGAGGATCTCGTTAGAAATAAATCCCACTTTATCCCAAAACGAGGTAGAAACCGAACTCTAGATGCGGTATGTGATACTCTTGATAATATAAAGCTACCCAATGTTACTAAGTATGTTAAATCTAACCTCACCAAAGAGGAGGGAAAAGCTTTAAATGACCTATATAATGACGAAAGCATAGTTATCAAAGAGGCCGACAAAGGAGGCGGGGTAGTCATCATGAATAAAGCATTTTATGAACGTAAAATTTTGAATATGCTGCAGGATCCCGTCTACTATAGAACTATTAATGCAAATCAGGAGAAAAAAACGTTAGCAAAGATAAAACAACTTGTCAGTGGGCCATCTTCCGGGAATATGACTGCTAAAGAGAAAGACTTTCTAACAAACTTCAATACCAGTGAGAGTCAATTTTATGGATTACCAAAAGTACATAAATCATTGGAAATCAAAAACGCAATACATGCTCAAAAAGGAGAATACATTTGCTGTCCTAATCCAGAAGATCTCTCTTTTCGACCCATCGTAGGGGGACCTAATTGTTCAACACAAAGACTTAGTCACTTGTTAGATATTTTATTAAAACCTTATTATGAAAAAGTTCCCAGCTTTATTAGGGATGATTTAGATTTTATTAATCACCTACCAGACCATATTCAAAGTAACACGAAGCTGGTGTCATTCGACGTCGTTAGTTTATACACAAATATACCAGTGGATTTGGGTATAAAAGCTGTTAAATATTGGATTGACAGATATCCAGATTTACTACAAGATCGTTTTGAGAAAGAATTTATATTGGAAGGATTAAGAATAATACTTCTAAACAATACCTTCGCCTTTGGAAAAGATCATTTTATACAAACAAAAGGAACAGCGATGGGGACAAAAGTGGCTCCCACATATGCCACTTTAACCTTGGGATATCTCGAACAGAAACTACATCACCAACTAGCCACTTTATGGGGAGAGGAAGATGCTGAATCTATAATATCAAAATGGAAAAGATTTCTGGATGATTGTTTTATTCTATGGAATGACAATGTTGACAGATTATCCGTTTTCCACCAGTTGTTAAACGGCTTGGATTCTAATATCAGATTTACAATGGAAAGCAGTGATACCAAATTACCTTTCTTGACGTCCTAGTCATCAAAGAAGATACAAAACTTTCTACGGATATCTATTACCAATCAACTGACACCCACCAGTACCTACATTTTGCTTCCTGTCACCCTCACCATACAAAAACAGCAATCCCTTACAATCTTGCTAGACGTTTATGTGCTATCGTTAGCGATGATAACACTAGAGATATCCGACTAAAAGAGCTCAAGTCGTACCTTATAAAACAGGGATATCCTGAAACCCTCATAGATAACGGTATATTGAAACCCAAAGGATATACACGATCTGAATTACTGTCTACAAAGAGCAAGGAAAATAAAACGGAAATTATTCCATTTGTGCATACTCACAACCCACGGAATCATAACTTGACCTCTATAATTCACCAACTGAACAACATTCTTAAAGATGACCTATCAACAAAACAATATATAAAGATGTAAAATTTATCAACAGCAGACGACAACCTAGGAATCTTAGAAGAATCCTGTGTTCTTCCCATTTTAAACATAGGTAATCAAAGATTACGAAGCTCACCTCGACGAATGTTATCTACATGTAAGGCAAATTTCACATCATATTTTTTTTCTAGTTAGGGTACATCCCAAGATCAATATCCATGCAAGTTTGATTTAATTATAGACCTGCTCAAAAAACTTTTGACCTGTTTAGTAATCAAGAAAATTTTGGTCAGTTCCAACATCCAAAGCAAGTCTGGAAGTTTTCATCCTTAGATGCACCATCTATGCAAGTTTAATCATAACGGGCCATAATATTATATAGCTACTCCAAAAAAATTACCCTGGTCACTCATCTGGAAAATGTACATCAGATTCAGAATCCAAAGCAAGTCTGGAAGTGTCCATCCCTAGATAAATCATCCATGCTAATTTGGTTAAAATATGGCTAAAATTCACTCATGTGGAAAATCTAGGTCAGATCCAGCATTCAAAGCAGGTTGGTTAGTGTACATCCCTAGATGCATCATCCATGAAAGTTTGGTCCAGGTAGGGCTTATAGTTACTTGGGAACGAGACTACTCCTAAATCTAAACCTGGTCACTCATCTGGAAAATCTAGGTCAGATCCAGCATCCGAAGCAAGTGTGGTAGTGTCCATCCCTAGATGCATCATCCATGCAAGTTTGGTCCAGGTAGGCTTATAGTTACTTGGGAATGGACCTGCTCCTAAAACTTTAACCTGGTCACTCATCCAGAAAATCTAGGTCAGATCCAGCATCCGAAGCAAGTGTGGCCATGTCCATCCCTAGATGCATCATCCATGCAAGTTTTGTCAAGGTAGGGCTTATAGTTACTTGGGAATGGACCTGCTCCTAAAACTTTAATCTGGTCACTCATCCAGAAAATCTAGGTCAGATCCAGCATCCGAAGCAAGTGTGGTAGTGTCCATCCCTAGATGCATCATCCATGCAAGTTTGGACAAGGTAGGGCTTATAGTTACTTGGGAATGGGACCTGCTCCTAAAACTTTAACCTGGTCACTCACTGAAAATCTAGGTCAGATCCAGCATCCGAAGCAAGTGTGGTAGTGTCCATCCCTAGATGCATCATCCATGCAAGTTTGGTCCAGGTAGGGCTTATAGTTACTTGGGAATGGGACCTGTTCCTAAAACTTTAACCTGGTCACTCATCTGGAAAATCTAGGTCAGATCCAGCATCCGAAGCAAGTGTGGTAGTGTCCATCCCTAGATGCATCATCCATGCAAGTTTGATCCAGGTAGGGCTTATAGTTACTTGGGAATGGACCTGCTCCTAAAACTTTAACCTGGTCACTCATCCGGAAAATCTAGGTCAGATCCAGCATCCGAAGCAAGTGTGGTAGTGTCCATCCCTAGATGCATCATCCATGCAAGTTTGATCCAGGTAGGGCTTATAGTTACTTGGGAATGGACCTGCTCCTAAAACTTTAACCTGGTCACTCATCTGGAAAATCTAGGTCAGATCCAGCATCCGAAGCAAGTTTGGTAGTGTCCATCCCTAGATGCATCATCCATGCAAGTTTGGTCCAGGTAGGGCTTATAGTTACTTGGGAATGGGACTTGCTCCTAAAACTTTAACCTGGGACGCCGACGCTAACGCCGACGCCGACGCCGGGGGTATAGCATAAGCTCATCTCGACTTCGTCGAGGTGAGCTAAAAATACCTGCGCAGTCGCCAAGTGTGAGGACGCACGTTGCGGGACATGCCAACATATCATAGAAGGATCAACTTATAACTTTAACGGAAGACAATTTACAGTCAACGCAAATATGTCTTGTGACACTAAAAATGTAATATATGTAATTACATGTCCTGGATGCCACCAGTATTACATCGGGGAAACAAGCAACCCGCTCCGCACCCGTGTGCGTGTCCACAGACAACATATTAACTCACCGGAATATCGACAAATCCCTCTAAGTGAGCATTTGGATCGCTGTGGAAATAAACAGTTTACTATATTTCCTTTTTACAAACTTTCAAATGAAAGTGACATCCAGAGACGCGAAAAAGAAAAACATTTTATACATGTTTTCAAACCTAAACTTAACAATTTATCGTAATCGTAATCACAATTGTACATATTGTTTTCATTCTACAAATTTCCCGCATTGTTTAACTATGACGTCACTATAGAATTTGTGTTCCGCTTATTATGACGTTATGTTGCTATGTTACCTATTGTAAAGCTTCTGAAGATTGAAAATGAAAGCGCTAAAGCTTTACTAAACGTTTTCGTGTTTCATTTTTTTAAATTTGTACCTATAATTTTCCGAGCACTGTGGATTTATATATAATTTCAATGTATATATATATAGATAGATAGATAGATAGATAGATAGATATAGATATATATATATATATATATATATATATATATATATATATATATATATATATGTATAATTATATATAATCCAATGAAATACCCCCATACAAGTAAACAACATATTTAGGTATAACTGATAACGAATTCTTCAAAGGTTTGACACAGTTTACCAACCTCATCAGAATCTATGCATTGATGAGGGCATGGTCCCATGGCGGGGAAATCTTCATTTCCGCGTATACAGCCTGGACAAGCCAGACAAGTATGGCCTGAAAGCTTACATCCTTTGTAATGCAGAGAATGGGTATTGTCTGAAAATGAAGCTATATACGGGTAAACCGACTACACCACCCAGCGAGAAAGGTGCCACCTATGATTTGGTGATGGACTTGCTCCGCAACCATTTTGCATGTGGACATGTACTTTTCTGTGATAACTACTATGCCAGTCCAACCCTATTCATGGACCTTTGGTGTCTTGGTGTAGGTGCTACTGGCACAGTACGCCCAAATCGTCGTGGGATACCAGAAGCCATAAAAGAGGTTTACAATCATTTGCAATGTGCTTTTAACTGCACAATGATCGAGTCTAAAAATTATATCTTTTAGAATGCAGTATTTAAAAGATTATGATATAAACCTTGTGTACTTCATGCATCAGTGTCATTTTCTTGCTCAAAAAAGGTATATTTATACACAAAAGTCCTGAAATATCATTGGTTACTATATGTATTCAGGATGATTTCCTTGCACACTCCCAGATGGAGCATTATGCTTGAATATATCCAAATAACAAGCATCCGTTTTCTTTTAAACAAATTCTCATACCAGGAAAATAGTCCTAATGATGTTGACCTAGGATTGATTGTTGTTTTCATTCCTTTACATCCCTTGCCTGTTTATTTCAATTGACCTATGAGAAGTAACATGCCATTGACCTTAAGGCATCACTCTGCACCATTGAGCAGTGATAAATGTTCATCATGCCAAGTCATGATGTGACATGGTCTTTTTTAAAGGTCTCATCTGAAAGACCCATAAGTTTCTTTTCAAAGTGAATGATATGAGATTCTCAAGAATAACATCAAATATCAATATCAAAGGCTGGGCCAAATCCTCAGACCCTCAGTAAAAAAAATGGCATCATGAATTCACACATAGGTACATGTACATTGTACTAACAACAGAAGTTGTAGAGTGCTTTCAAGCTTTCCGAGTACAATATAAAGCAATGATAAAAAAGATTACTATTATAAATTAGTGACTTAGGTGTCACATAGAAATGCTTATCACATAAATTTCAGGTCCAGCTTGAAAGTAAGGTGTCGAATGGCCCTCTGACTGTGACAAAATACTTAGATGCAAAGCCAGTGTACCTTATAAGTACTGTAAGCCAATCAACACCAGTGGCGACAGGAAAGCATAACCACTGGGATGAGGAGTTGGTGAAACCTCTTGTAGTCCACAAGTACAACAGCATGATGGGGGCTGTGGATCGGCTAGACATGGTGGTCTCAGCAGCAAAACTAGAGATTAAGACCATGAAGTGGTGGAAAAAAGTCATTTTCCACTTAATCACCTTGGCAATAGCTAATGCATACACTCTGTACAAGGAAAACTCACCTGAAGAGTGTATACTCACTCATAGACACTTCAGAAAGAAGCTGGTCCATGAGCTCTTGGACAGCTCAGGGGGTAAATTTACACAAAATTGCTTTTAATTCTAATGATGGTAAATAACATAGCTTTAAAAAGTCTCCCTTTAAGCCAGTATATTCCACTTCATTTCAGACATAAAAATTGCATGCACAAAATGATTTTCTTTAGAGTTTCATACCAAAGTCTCTGGGAGGCCTGGAGGGAGATCAATTGAAAGGTTGACCGGCAGGCACTTTCTGGGGAAAATTTGCAGAGACAGACAGAAGGCACTGAGTAGATCTTGTATTGTATGCTGTAAGGCTAACAGCAAGCCAGAGTTGGGAAGAAAAAGACCTGGAAGGCAAAACCTCCTACCAGTGCACCCAGTGCCAAGTGGCACTTTGTGTAGAGCCATGTTTTGAACTGTATCACATGAAGTCAGACTACTTGCTTGCTTACAAAAGACTTAAACCTGCAGAAGTCACAGAAGAGTGATGATCATGATCTAGCTATCGTTAAATATGTGATATTCATACTCGTCTCCTATGATGATCAATGACTTAATATATTTACTTGCTTGTCTTTAAAAATATGCAATTAATTTCTTGTCCATAACCAGTATTAAGTGATTTTTTCAATGTATCAATTTGTACAGTTAAAAAATCTAGCACATTTACAGAGCATAGTAATGTTATTGAGATTTACACTTCTCTAATACTTAAAAAAATTAATCTCTCCAACAATATTTAAAAAAAAAAAGGCTCAGAGGAAGACTAGTGCATGCACTACTTAGGTTACCTTCTATAAATAGTTATCACATTTCAAGATTTAATGGTAGTACTTTTATCTTCAAGATTTGACCCTTATTTTGGTTACCATGGTAATACAATTACAGACTGAACAAAAGAAAATTGCATAATGGGAAAAAACCTAAATAACTATACATTAACAAATTCAGTATATAATAAAAGGAGTCTATAACATTTGCAAGTAAGTACATGTTTCATTTATTATGTTTCTAGAGGGTTTTTTTTTCATGTTTCTAGAGTTGCAGTGTTAAAATATGTACTTGAAAATGCTTGAATACAATTTTCTTCTCATTTATTTTTCATTAATTTAATACTTGTTATATTCTAATATTATCAATTTTAGAAGCCTACATTTTTTTTATACCTCAGGAGTGTGTTTTAATTACAGAAATTTATGATAAACTTTCAAAAACTGAATATTTTCTCTTTTTTTAAGA
>NW_026889778.1:31940000-32137500 GCF_033153115.1 Saccostrea echinata
TACACAAAACGTCAACATTTGTACTTTTAGTTCTTTTAAATTTGCCTGAAAGCAGAGTAAAATCTTTACGATTATTCTTTTAGATTATTTTATCAGAAAGTTATGATAATTTGCTTTTGAAAATGGCTTTTACCGCATATTCATTATAATTGTAAATGCTACAGTGTAGGCACGTGCCGTTTTAGAATTCACGTGGTACAAATAAACAGATCTAAGATTGCTCCAGTTCGTACGACCCTTGATTTTCCGGCAGATTCTAATTACGTTAATTTTGTATGAGGAGAGAATATTTCTGTTTCTCAAACCGCTAACATCAATTTAATACCTTATTTCTTAATGATATATTGGGTAAATTTTGAATGAAAAAGCACACATTTTGCAGCCGCACTGTCGCTTTAAATTTGAAACACACTGAATTAGCACGTCATTAATGATCTTTATCTCATAATTAATAGATTTGCACTAATTGATGACATAAACAGTATCCAGTCCTTTGTTTCCATTGCAGTATATAAGCATTGGATGCAGGATGGCTGCAAAAAGTCTCAAAGCTCAAAGCAATGTGCCTCAGAAAGAAACTGTTTTAAGATATTCAAAATGTGGTTTTAAAATGGCACTCATGTGTTTTCAAGGTATTTTGGTGAATCTTGCACATTTATTAATCATATTCAGTAGGCTATAGGCTGTTTTAAAATCTAAATTTTGCGTTGGAATAGGCGAGACTCAATAATTTTTAAAACTTGTGGACCCATATACCACATACCCAAGCTAGTATCATTGTTCTCGAGTAAATCTCATTGTGATTAATACTGAACCGCTCATGAGTTACATGTTGTGATGTCACATCAGCAGAGCTGCATTATTGATCGTTTTGATTTCCACTTGATTTGATTGCAATTTTTAAAGTGTTATAACTTTGTTCATGGTGCATGAATTTCAGAGGTTTTTGCCTCCAATTTTATTTTATTTTATTTTATTTTATTTTATTTAACTGTTATCTATTCCCCCCCCCCCCCCCCCCAAAAAAAAAGAAAAAAATAATTAAAATGCTACTTCAGGTAACCTTTATAGACAAAGGGATGGATATGGATACACCAATCAAAAATGCTTAGTTGAATTCGAATCTTTGTTGAGTCTATAGCTAAAAAAAAAAAAAACGAGACCCATGGGCCATATGGCTCACATGAGCACTTAAGCTAGGAAAAAGCAGAAATCAGTTCAGTATTGAAAACTTAAAATATAAATGTGGTTCCAACATTTATTCTTCTATTGAGGTCTTGCCCTACCTCCAGGGACATGATTGAACACCTTTGAAACTGTTCTACCTGGGGATGCTTCTGAATTAATAAGACTGGCTTTGATATTCTTGAGAAGAAAATTTTTATTGATATATCCCTTATATTCTTTTTCATAACTTTGGTCCCCTGTTATGGCCCCACCCAACCCCCAGGGGTCATAGTTTGAACAAATCTGAATCCACACTTAGTCACTACCTTAGGATGCTTCCATAATTAATGACTAATCATGACTTTTATGTTCTTAAGGTAGTCTGATCCTCAGATTCTGAAAATCAGCTTTTAAGTAATTGAAAATGCTCAAAAAAATGTCTCTGATTTCACAGAGTAACGTGAATTTACCCATGATATTTCTTAAAAGTTCATCATTAAAGTTAATCATATTATATAGGGAAAATTATCAAATCTCAAATATATTTTCAGGAAATGCAAAATAAAAACACCAGCTATGCATTTTCTAATAGAAAATTGATCAACAAATATATTTTAAGATAGAAAAATATAAGCATCCAGGCATTTGTAGAAAATTGCATCTTTTTTATGCTTAAACAGTATTTTGGTTCTTCTATTTACTTCAATTGTTATGTAATACATAGTGTAATAATCTTGTACTATCATTGCTAGACATCACATATCATGTCTAATTTCATACCATGCTAATAAGCATTGGTATCTAATGCTAGAACAAATGAAATTAGATTTCTCCAAAAATGAATTTTTTTTTTCTTTTATGTGGTACAAATGTCAACTTTTTACAAGACCATTTCTAAGACTTCAAAGAACCTTGAATCATATTGAGATGCATAAAATGAAAATTGTTGCACGAAAAGATCCCAATTTCAAGCTTCATTTTGAGACTTTTAAATAAAATAATAAAGAATGAATCTTCATAACACTGCTTCTCGCCCCTTTTTATATGCAGAATTTTACCTTTTCAAATCATAACATTGTCATATTTTAGCTAAAGTCTTGAAGCATAGTCTGTATAGATACTCGTAAAAGATTTTTTGGGAAAGAGACTTTCAATAAACACATGATATTGATTAAATAAAGTCATATACTTCACTGTAAAATCCTGGCTTAGCCATTACAGCTATGTAGGTCATTGTATTATTTGAATGAGAAGGCAGAGCGTCTATCAAGCATGTGATGAATGTGAAAACATTAGTGTGTGTTTGAGATGTACTAAGTTTTATGAATAACTAACACGTAAAAACACTCTTAGAGACCAACAAAATATAAGCATAGATTCTTAATTAAATTATTTGGCAGGCTTTTTTCTGCTAAACTTATGAGTTATATTTGAAATGATTTACTAAAAATTTGTTAAAATTATTTATGTACATTACATACACAATGGAATCTGCAAAACAGAGCGTATAATGCAGGATACACAATTTTTCATACGTTAAAGAAACCTTATTTTTAAAGAGATAATTAATCCATTTAAGCTAATTACATTTACATTTATAATTAGAATTTATTTCATAGCATACAAATAATTTTAAAATCTGAGTGCTACAACAAAAACACATAGGCGGTTGAATTATGATAAAAAAAACTACACTGTGTGTACAAAAAATAAATCATTAAGAAAGTGAAAATCAAAACGTCAGTATCATCGCTGGTGGATAATGAAACATCAGTGTCAGTGCCCTTTTTACAGTCCACATTGCATTGCTTTGAACAAAATCCTGTTTATTCATGCCATACAAGTTAATATGATCTTCCTCATTTAGGAATTCAACAATTGTTGAAATCCACTCGTGTACTTCTTGATTTTAATGAACTCTCTCTCCGTAGTAAGATAAATGCTAATTCACTTCAAGATATTTTTAACGCCTTTTTTCATTCGATTGATTTTTTTTTTCACTAAATACATGTACGTTGATCAGACATGTCAAAGGGCCATACAAGTGCATTTTCTTGCTTTTAAACATCATGCTTTCAAAATACTAGCGAACATGAAATTTTTTACATTATCTGCAAAAAAAAACAAGAGGCCCAAGGGCCTTAACGGTCACCGGAGTATAATACAACAATTTAGAGGATCCATAGAGTATAAAATGAACTGAAAGGTGAAGCTTTGTTGCCCAAAAGCAAGAAAAATAGGGTGATCAGGATCAACAAAATAATTAGTCTAGTATTCATTAACAGTTCATAAATTAGATTCTAATCTGTTCCCCATTTATCACTATCATCATACAGTATATTAGCAAACTATCAGTGCTTCTGTACTATTTTAATTCCTTGTTGAAATTTCTTACATTGGCTTCTCTTGGTCTGTGATGAACATTTAAAAAGACAAGTTATTTTTATCTCGTTTTTATTTATCTATTACTTACAAGTATATCTGATCATTAAAACTATGAAAGTACTTTTTGTATTATACAATAAAAATTCTTGCATAATTCTCTTATTCTATTAATCTTTCAAGTACATTACTTACAGTGATTAATTATCAAAAGTAAATGGCAAAGGGGAATAACTCCTCTCAGTAGAATACAAATTAATAGAGCCCTAGCCAGGACCAGAACACTTGACCAAATGGTCCAGATGTTCAAAAATCTGGTAAAAATACTCTTCCTTATTAAAACTTTTACTCTTTTTGCCTCTGATATGCCCAGGTGCAGAGAAGATTTTTAAAGAAATGATGCATTTTTATTACAGATTCATTATATTATCAATAGAGCCCCCCCCCCCACCACCACCCCCCAGTGAGAAACACCAGATCCTCTCACCCTGGGACCAGAAGTTTGCTCATCATAAGTAATCACTTTGTTTATCTGCTTAACACTAAGAGTAGACAGGATTATTTAATAGAATTAATGCATTTTCACTATATTATCAAGAGCCCCACCCTTACACAAGCTCATCTGACCCAGGGGTCATGCAATTCACTACTCTGGAAGAAGCACTCTTGCTCATTATAACTATACACTTAGCTTCTTTGCTTTTTAACCAGGAGCAGAAAAGAATATTTTCAAAGAAATTTTGCTTTTTCACTATATAATCAATAGAGCCCCCCCCCCCCCCTTTTCACCAGAACCCTTGACCCTGGGGCCATGAAATTCACAATTTTGGAAGAAGCATCCTTGCGTATCATAACAATGTACTTAATTTGTTTAAATAATCCCCAGGGGTAGAGAAGAAGATTTTCAAAGAAATAATTCACCTTCACTATAAGATCTATATAGCCCCACCCTAACACCAGAACCCCTGATCCTTGGGCCATGAATTTCACAATTTTGGAAGAGGCATCCTTGCTTATCATAACTATGTATTTAATTTGTTTAAATAATACCCAGGAGTAGAGAAAAAAGATTTTCAAAGAATGCACTTTCACTATATGATCTATACAGCTCCATCCTAGCGCCAGAACCTTTGACCCTGGGGCTATAAAATTTCACAATTTTGGTAGAGTCACTCTTGCTTATCATAACTATGTATTAAATTTGTTTAAATAATACCCAGGAGTAGAGAAGAAGATTTTCAAAGAAATAATGCACTTTCACTATATGACCTCTATAGCCCCACCCTAGCACCAGAACCTCTGACCCTGGGGCTATGAATTTCAAAATTTTGGTAGAGTCACTCTTGCTTATCATAACTATGTATTTAATTTGTTTAAATAATACCCAGGGGTAGAGAAGAAGATTTTCAAAGAAATAATTCACCTTCACTATAGGATCTATATAGCCCCACCCTAACACCAGAACCCCTGATCCTTGGACCATGAATTTCACAATTTTGGAAGAGCCATCCTTGCTTCCCATAACTATGTATTGAATTTGTTTAAATAATACCCAGGAGTAGAGAAGAAGATTTTCAAAGAAATAATGCACTTTCACTATATGATCTATAGAGCCCCAACCTAGCACCAGAACCCTTGACCCTGGGGCTATGAATTTCAAAATTTTGGTAGAGTCACTCTTGCTTATCATAACTATGTATTTAATTTATTTAAATAATACCCAGGAGTAGAGAAGAAGATTTTCAAAGAAATAATGCACTTTCACTGTATGATCTATATAGCACCGCCCTAGCACCAGAACCCCTGACCCTGGGGCCATGAATTTCACAATTTTGGTAGAGGGCTCAATGCTTATTACAATCATGCCAACAGTTTGACTGTTTGATGTCCAGGAGTAAAGAAGAAGATTTTTAAAGATAGCACTAATTTTGATGGTTTAAGCCCCACCCCTCAGGCCCCGAGGGGGCAGGGACCATGAAATTCACAATTTTTGTACCCCTTCACCCATTGATGCTATATGCCAAAATTGGTTGAAATTGGTTCAGTGGTTCAAGAGAAGAAGCTGAAAATGTTCAAAAGTTTACGACCGACGGACGACTGACGACGGACGACGCACGACGATGGACGAAAACAAATAGCAATAGGTCACCTGAGTGACTCAGGTGACTTAAAAAACAAGAGGCCCAAGGGCCTTAACGGTCACCTGACTATAAAACAACAATCCATAGAAAATCCATAGAGTATAAAATAAACTGATAGAAGGAGCTTTTGTAAATCTTTGATTGTCCATTGTGGCCCCACCCTATCCCCAGAGTCCAGAGCCATGATTTGAACAAACTTGAATCTACACTACCTGAGGATGTTTCCATGTAAATATAACCAATCATGTCTTTGCTGTTCTTGAGAAAAGAATTTTTTCAAGATTTTTCCTACATATTCCAATGTAAAACTTTCATTGTCCAGTGTGGCCCACCCTACCCCTGGGGATCAAGCTTTTAACAAACTTGAATCTACACTACCTGAAGAATTGTTTCCACATTTCATCTTTCTTGGCCAAGTGGTTCGGGAGAAGAAGATTTTTCCAATGTATTCCCATGTAAAACTTTGATCATCCATTGTGGCCCTGTCCTACCCCTGAGGGTCATGATTTGAACAAACTTGAATCTACACTACCTAAGGATGTTTCCAGATAAGTTTAATTTTTCTTGGCCCAGTGGTTCTGGAGAAGAAAATTTTTACAGATTTTTTCTATGTATTTCTAAGTAAAACTTCGATCATATCAAAATGACTAATCATGGCTTTGCAGTTCTTGAGAAGAAATTTTCCTGTATATTCCTATGTAAGACTGATCCTCCATTGTGGCCCCACCCTACCCCGGGGGGTCAGGCTTTGAACAAACTTGAAATTTGCTCTTCCTGAGAAAAAGATTTTTCCTATATATTTCTATGTAAAACTCTGATCATCCATTGTGACCCCACCCTACTCCCGGGGGACATGATTTAAACAAATTTGAATCTACACTACCTGAAATATGACTCATCACGACTTTGCTGTTCTTGAGAAGAAGATTTTTAAAGATTTTTCCTATATATTTTTATGTAAACTTTGATCATCCATTGTGGCCCTGCCCTACCCCCAGGGGGTCATGATTTGAACAAATTTGAATCTAAACTAACTGAGGATGCTTCCATATAAATATGACCAATCAGGGCTTAGCTGTTCCTGAGAAGAAGATTTTTAAAAATTTTTCCTATATATATCTCTATGTAAAACTTTGATTGTCCATTGTGGCCCTGCCCTACCCCCGGGGGTCATGATTTGAACAAATTTGAATCTACACTACCAGAGGATGCTTCCATATAAATATGACTCATCATGACTTTGCTGTTCTTGAGAAGAAGATTTTTAAAGATTTTTCCTATCTATTCTTATGTAAACTTTGATCATCCATTGTGGCCCCACCCTACCCCTGGGGGTCATGATTTGAAGAAACTTGAATCTACATACACTGAGGATGCTTCCATATAAATATGACCAATCAGGGCTTAGCTGTTCCTGAGAAGAAGATTTTTAAAAATTTTTCCTATATATATCTCTATGTAAAACTTTGATTGTCCATTGTGGCCCCGCTCTACCCCCTGGGGTCATGATTTGAACAAATTTGAATCTACACTACCGGAGGATGCTTCCATATAAATATGACTCATCACGACTTTGCTGTTCTTGAGAAGAAGATTTTTAAAGATTTTTCCTATATATTCTTATGTAAACTTTGAACATCCATTGTGGCCCCACCCTACCCCCGGGAGTCATGATTTGAACAAACTTTAATCTACACTACCTGAGGATGCTTCCATATAAATATGACCAATCAGGGCTTAGCTGTTCCTGAGAAGAAGATTTTTAAAGATTTTTCCTATATATATCTCTATGTAAAACTTTGACCGTCCATTGTGGCCCCGCCCTACCCCTGGGGGTCATGATTTTAACAAACTTGAGTCTACACAACCTGATGATGTTTCCATATAAGTTTCCTTTTACCTGATCCAGTAATTCTTGAGAAAAAGATTTTTAAAAGATACCATTAATTTTTCACTAATTCTTAATTATCTCCCCTTGGAAGAAGGAGTGGCCCTTCATTTGAACAAACTTGAATCATCTTTACCCAAGGATAGTTTGTGGCAAGTTTGGTGGAAATTGGCCCAGTGGTTCTTGAGAAGAAGTCGAAAATGTGAAAAGTTTACGCACAACGCACACCTCCACGACGACGGACGAAAACAGATAGCAATAGGTCACCTGAGTGACTCGGGTGACCTTAAAAAAAAAAATGTTTGTGAAATTTTGTGCTGATGTAAAAAGTTTTAATTAGCATTTGCAGAATCATCAGAAGAAACCTGAAGCTTCCCTCTATTCAAATTAGGGGTGCATTTTGTGCAAATGTATTCATCCAGTGACTTTTTAGCGCTCCGTATTTCAATTTCTTTCCCTTAAGATCTCTCAATGGAAAATATGCATTTGTGTACTTGTAACAAATGGTTTATTTTCTAAAGATATGAATTAGTGTTTTTCAAATAACTGTCTATAAAATTAATGACAGTTTTAACTGGAAAAAAACTTTTCTATCTTTCAAGAGTCAATGAATGTAGCACTGATGTATATTTAGGAACAAAGGCAAATGTATAATATATACCCACAGTAATTTAAATTTTAAAATTCTGTATTCATGAGACACAAGCAGTAAGTGCAAGCTACAGGCCTCCAATATAAAGTGATAGATAACAACCAAAAAAAACATACAAAATCAACTGAAATAGCGTTTAATAACAAGTACAGCATAGTGCCATAAATAAGTCAACTTTTTAAATGGCGCGCAATTACAAGCACCGCTTTAAAACTTCGAAGTTACATTGTAGAAAGATAAACGATATCGTATCAATTTTTTCATGATCAAAGGGAAGTAACTCTTACTGAGTTTTTTCATTAGTGAATTTGATTTTGTTATTACTCTACTTCCTTGTTTACGAAATGGCAAAACACAGCAATGAAATGTCGGACGAAACTAAAAAAGTGATTGTAAAATTAATAGAAAGTGGACACAGGGCATCAGAAATTTCAAAATGTTTAAAGATTAACACGTCTACAATTTCAAAATTTTTAAAGCGGTGGAGGGAATGTGGAGACATAGAAAATAAGCCACGGAAGGGAAGACCCCGATATGTTAATGTCAGAGGAGAATGGACACTTTCTCGCCTTGTTAAAAATTCTCGTAGGACAACTTTAAAGGATGTAACGGCAGAATTCAACAGCAGTACACCGGTTAAAGTTTCTTGTCGCACAATACAAAGGACCCTTCACTCCATGGGCTATACAAGGTGATCTTCTCGGAAGTCTATAGGAATTCGGAACATAAACAAAAAGAAACGCATAGCTTGGTGCAGAGGGAAGTTACATTGGAATGTCAATAATCAGTGGAAGAAGGTGATGTTTACCAATGAAATGATGGTTATTATTAAACCTGACGGAAAGTTTAAAATATGGAGGAAGTCATCTGAAAAATGGAGACCTGAATGTTTGGGCCACTTTGCACCAACGTCGTCTGCTACTATTAAAATAATGGAATGGGGATGTATCACCTATTATGGGGTAGGAATTTTAGCATTCATAAATGGAAATATGAACTCTCAAAAATATATCCATTGGCAAACACTTGATGACAATATTTGGCAGGTTGTTGTTAAACATTTTGTACATGGTACTTCCAAAATGACAATTCCCATGTCATCAGTCCAATGAATCTGAAAATGGGAAACATCAGAACATCAGAATTCCACAGATAAGTTGGCCTCCCCAGTCTCCCGATTTGAGCCCAATCGAGAATGTATGGCTATTAATGAAAAACAAAATCAAAAACAGACTTTACCTGATCCACAATGTAAATGACTTGAAAACTCAGTTACTGAGGGCTTGGAATGAAATCCCTTTATTTTACATTCAAAAACTTTATGCAAGCCTTCCAAGAAGATGCAGAGAGGTACTGATCCAGAAAGGTGACATCACAAAACATTAGAGTGATTAGAGTTCATTTAAGAGGCTGGCAAGGAATTCAGGTAAGTTGATTTTATATGATTCAATGGCAGCCATTAATAAAGTTAACTCATTTATGGCACTATGCTGTAAATAAAAAATCTTAACACATCTTAATCAAAAAAAAAAATTTCTCCCAGAATTTTAATTACACATTTGAAAACGATTTGACCATTGATAGCTCGCAGACACCTGTACACGATGTCGCACAGGTGTGATCAAAGCGCGAAAGTGAATAGATTTGAGTCACGTGTTCAGTGCTTTGTTATTCATGAGGTCAAAGGGGGGTTCAAATTTGTTAACAAGGTGCCTTTACTATAGAAACAAGTATCCGTGATTTTGCACCTTTTTGGAAAATAATAAATGAGCGCAAGACTGTTTCAATTTCTTTCATGAATGTAAATGACTAGTTTAACTCTTTACATTGACCGTGTTTACGACAACTTCAAACATCCATGCGCTCATATAAAAAAACGGGCTTGCAAAATGGGGGGTGTGGCCTAAAGTCTATGAGAAATCGATCTAAACAACGTACCCCATTATATTAATCAGATAAATACCTAATTACAGTGCATGGAAGTAAAAATTGAAATTGAAATTAATAAACTACAATGTTTGATGGAAAGATTGAGGCAAAAATATGTAGAAAATCTTTAATTTAATTTTTTGTAAATTATCGGGGGGGGCCAGATTTGGACGTTTAAACGATTCATTCTTTAAGAGTTATCCTTCCTGGCTGAGGATCGGATATCCTTAAGAAGAAAATTTTTTAAGATTTATTCCTATATATTCCTATGTAAAACTGATTCCTCATTGTAGTTCCACTCTACCCCTAGGGGTCATGATTTGAACAAACTTGAATCTACTCTACCTGAGGATGGTTCCCTATAAATATGATTAAACATGGCTTTGCTGTTCTTGAGAAGATTTTCAAAGATTTTTCCTACATATTCCTATGTAAAACTTTGATCCCCAATTGTGGCCCCACCTTATCCTTGGGGGTCATGATTTGAACAAACTTGAATCTATACTATGTAAAGAAGGTTTCAATTAAGTTTCAACTTTTTTGGCCCCATGGTTCTTGAGAAGATACCACCAAATTGTCATTATTTCTTAATTATCTCCCCTAGAAAGAGGGAGTGGCCCTTCTTTGAACAAACTTGAATCCCCTTCAAAAAGATTTTTCCTACATATTCCTATGTAAAACTTTGATCCCCCATTGTGGCCCCACTTTTTTCTTCGGGGGTCAAGACTGAACAAACTTGAATCTATACTATGTAAAGAAGGTTTCAATTAAGTTTCGACTTTTTTGGTCCCATGGTTCTTGAGAAGAAGATTGGTTTTTAAAAGATACCAACAAATTGTCATTATTTCTAATTATCTCCCCTAGAAAGAGGGAGTGGCCCTTCATTTGAACAATCTTGAATGCCCTTCACCTAAGAATACTTTGTGACAAGTTTGGTTGAAATTGGCCCAGTGGTTCTGGAGAAGATGAAAATGTGAAAGGTTTACGACAACGATGACAGACAACAGACAAATTTTGATCAGTCTTTGGCTCAGGTGAGCTAAAAACAATATGCCCCAATCTTTGATATCAGAGACATAAAAAATTCTGAACTGCAGCAAAGCTTGCATAATTGTCAAAGTAAGAAAGTTACAAGATGCATTACCTTGACAACCACCTCTGATGGTTCACCAGAATCTGGCCTTATGACCAAAGTTCCTTCCCTTTTTTCTACTAAATCTTTCAACTGTTGTCCCCAAACATTTTCACAGGCATTCCATATGTCGTAGCTGTCACTTACAATGGAAACTATCCCAGAAGGAAAATTCTTCAACATATTATAAAATGCTTCCTTTTCACCTTCTTTGCCCCAAGTAGTAATAGTGCTGCAATTCAATGAATTTTGTATCTGATTAAATGTTTTACACCCATTGAGTCTACCATACAATTTCCTCATAGAAAATAAATTTTTTTTACAATAATGAATGTTTTATAATAATTTGAGAATTAGTTAAATTTTGATAAAAAAAAAAAAAACTCACTTTAAGTAAGGTAAATCAAATTGTATAACTTTTCAACCTTTACCTGTGTTCTGCAGCAGGAACAGAAAAACCTGCTATTTTGCAAGCATAATATTTCCTTGCAACACAAAGAGCAGCTATAGTGTCGGTTCCTTTGAAATTAACAAGATGAGCAGCACCACCAATTCCTGCGGACTATAAAAAGAATTATATTGAAAACACCATAGAGGAATAGGATGAACAGGGATCAACAGAAAACAACTTTTGAAGAAGCGGCCTTGCTTATCATAAGGAGAAGAGAACAAGATATTCAAAGAATTTACGCATTTTCACCATCTGATCTATAGATCCCTGTCCTAACACCAGAACTTCTGACCAAGGAGACATGAAATTCACTATTTTAGAAGAGGCACCCTCGCTCATCATAACCATTCACTTAATGTGATGTTCAGGTGCATATTTCTGCAGAATGAAGAATTAAACACATATCTTTGGCATTTACACATGTATTTCAAACTGCAACTCTGGTCAAGTGCATCATATATAATGAATTCTAAAACTCTCTAAATGAGAAATGACTAGAGTTGGTGAAGCAACTTAAGGACATATGCAACGTACCTTACCAACTAATAATTTTTCTAGATATTCTTAAGATTTTGGTGCCATCAGATGTTTGTAGACAAAAACTCAGCACATCTCGAGAACCCTTTGAGCTTTCGCAATGAAATTTTGCATAGCAACTCCCTATGGCCTAAAGAAGAACCCTATTGATTTTGAGGTCAAAAGGTCAAAGGTCAAGGTCATAAATTCATAAATTGTCTGTTTTTACACTTTCGTTTCCGCAAGGTATCTCGAGAATCCTTTGAGCTTTTGCAATGAAATTTTACAAAACCACTCCCTGTGGCCTAAGGAAGACCCTTATTGATTTTGAGGTCAAAAGGTCAAAGTTCAAGGTCGTAAATTCATACATTCTGTCTGTGTGTTACACTTTCGTTTAAAGGCGATATTTCAAGAAGCTTTTGACCTTTTGCAATGAAATTTTATTCCATAACTCCCTATGGCCTCTCTTTCAAAGTGCCCCGCCCCGTTTTGTTTTTTTTTATTTATTGTATTAAAAGTCGCTTGGCACTATTTTTAGCACAGGGGCATGTGGACAGTTATTACATATAATACAGGTTGTCGGCCGACTTTATATGCTAATTACATCTATTAGAACTGTTTAGTAAAGGCTTAATTAGACATCATGTATTGTGTAAAATTTTGACAATATCGAACGTGAATATAAACATTATATGTGACCTAATGTTTGCATTTAATTTGCTGTATAATCAAGTGCCTCTGTGGTCTAGGTGGTACGACTCTTGCTTAGCATGCGAGAGGTCCCGGGTTCAAATCCCGGACAATTCTTTTTTTTTTTCATTTTTTTTTTTTTGGGATTTACTAAATGATAGTATTCAGCATGTGAAATGAAAAAGTTATGACGTCTGGCTTGTACAAAATCATAAAATCATAATTACAGTTTGATAAATATTCTATATAAAAAGAATCTTCTATGCACATATTAATTAAAGAATAAGCAATCAAATCTTTATATCCATATTGGCATTTTTATTTGCTTCAATATACATGTATACATTTAATAATTCTACAAATCAAGGGGGGGGGTGTTTCAAATTCTCTGAATTAGCTTGTTTGTATATTTTTCCTTGAATTATTCAAGAATTTTCTTCAATATATATCTATACATTTTATAATTCTACAAATCCCCCCCCCCCCCCCCGGAACTGTGCATGCTCTTCTGTTTTCCCTAAGTGGGGGACACAAATTCTCTGAATTAGCCTGTTTCTTTAATAGTTGAAATATTTCATTTTTTTAAGGCTATTGTTTATTTCCCCAAAAATTCACTTCATTTTTTCCATAGTGTTATTCATTACATCTGATGCATAAACAATCCTTTTCCAAAGAATGTTGGTTCGACTGTAAGCTATATAGCAGAGACCTAAACAATGTCTCTGGCTATAGCTACCATAGGCAGTTTTTAACCAGTGAGAGGAAATTAATTTACATGCAGATACTTTTGAATACAGATACAAAATTATCTCACTAACATGCCATTGTGCAACAAAGTCGTCAGCATTTTATTTGTCCTCTTAACAGGTGAAAATGTTTTGAATGGCACTCCCGTTGATAAATTTCTCACAAAACCATGGCTATGATGCTGCTATGGCCTATACAGATCTACCTTCATTATTTACCTGCCCTGTTTCCATGGTTATCGTAAACCGGAAGTACGAGTTCGTAAATTCAAAATCTCGATCTTGACTCAAATTCGACTTTGGAAAGAAAAAATTCCACTCTTCTCAATTTTATTTTTTTTCTGAAAATTCAAAAACTTGAGCGGCGCTTTTGTAAACCTAAAAATAAAAAAATGCTGGTCTTATGCTGAAAACACAACACAGATCTTATGTTGGTAAATACTTCTAATTTTCATAATGAAAAGGGAACACTAAATGTATTTTAGGTTTTTCCATCATTTGGCTATTCACATAATAATGTATCATGATAAAATATTTTGACTGTAATTAATATTATTGATATTATCAAATACATTGCCATATATGGATCTGAAGTCGGTAGGTGCTAGGTAAAACAAGAGTATAATACATACAAATTATTATAACAGTAACTTGATCCAAAGAGCCATATCATGTGAAGTTGACAGAGTGAATCGTCGAGTTTGATCTGATGATCTGCGCCTGTCAACAAGACGTGATATGGCTCTTCGGATCAAGTTACTGTTATAATGATAAATTTATTATAAACCCCTTTATAACTAGCAAAATATAATAAAAGGAAACTTTTTGGGTCAATTACATAACTTTTATCCATTAAAGAAACCATTTTGTCAAGGAACATTTTGAAGCGCAAGAATAAAAACGCCATTTATCTGTGTACTACAACATCAGTTTCAGAGAGGGGTGATATGGATTCAGAAAACCACAGTGTGGTGATCCCGAACATCAGATGTGGTGATCCAGAACGTTGGATCACACTGTCACATGATTGCATAAATTCAACAGTAAAACTGAGTGACAAACTGGGTAAATCACAAAACAATTTACAGTATCCATAGAGAATAATTAAAAACAAATTAACAGATAAAGCTTTGTTGCCCAAAAGCAAGAGAAATAGGATGATCAGGATCAACAAAATAATTAGTCTAGTATTCAGTAACAACTCACGAATTAATTTCTAATCTGTCCCCCATATATCACAATCACCAAGCAGACTATTAAACTATTAGTGCTTCTGTACTAATTTTAACCCCATATTGTAACCTCTTACATTGTCTTTTCTTGATCTTTGAAGAACATTTAATAAGATAAAAAAAATTGTCTCATTTTTATTTATCTATTATTTACAAGTCTACCTGATCATTTAAACTTTGAAAGTATGTTTTGTAATATACAATAAAAATTCTTGCATAATTCTCTTATTCTGTTAACCTTTCAAATACAATATTTACAGTAATTAACACGTTCTATTTCCACTATGGAAGAGTTATACTTCTTAGTGTGCTCTTTTGTGTCAGGACCTGAACACTTGACTAAATGTTCCAGATGTTCAAAAATCTGGTAAAAATACCGTTGCTTATTAAAACTTTTTACTTTATCTGCCTCTGATATGCCCAGCAGCAGAGAAAATTTTCAAAGAAATAATACATTTTCACTATAGATTCATCACAGCCCTACCCTAACACTAGAACCCATGGCCCAGGGTCAGGAAATTCACAAATTTGGAAGAGGTACCCTCATCATGGTAACTATGCACTTAGCTGAAGATTTTCAAAGAATTAACACATTTTCACTGTATTATCAATAGAACCCCCCCCCCAAAAAAAAAAAAGAAACAAGAGAGCCCTTGACCCTGGGATCACCAGTTTTAATATTTTTGTAAGAATCTCCCTTGTTCATCATAACTATGCACTTTGTTTATCTGCTCAACACTAAGGAGCAGACAGGATTATTTACTAAAATTAATGCATTATCACTATATTATCAAAAGAGTTCCACCCTTACACCAGAATATCTGACCCAGGGGCCATGAAACTCATAATTCTAGAAGAAGCACTCTTGCTTGTCATAACTATACACTTTGTTTCTTTGCTTTATAATCAGGAGCAAAAAAGAATATTTTCAAAGAAAATGCTTTTTCACTATATAATTAATAGAGCCCCCCTTTCATCAGAACCCCTGACCCTGTGGCCATGAATTTCACATTTTGGAAGAGCCATCCTTGCTTATTATAACTACACACTTCCTACCGTAAGTTTTGGGGTATAGGTCGAAACTTTTTTTCTCAGAACCGTTGGGGTCGCCCAATTTAACGAATCGACCTTTCTAAGGCTCAAGTTTATGAAAAATGCCCCCAAATTAGTGAAATTTACGTCAATTTCAAAACAAATCTGTGCCATTTTCGTAACTTTTAAAATTATTTTACCGAGAAAAAAGTACTAAACAATAAAGAATTAAATATCTTCCATTGATTTCTTATAAAATAAGTTCCATTAAATATCCGTCGATGTACAAAAAAACATTATATCATCTAGTAAATAATGTCTCAATGTATATTTACAACTTGCTGTGTCCATCTTGTGAAGTTGGAAGTCGCAATTGTTTACTAAAAGTAAAACCGCAACCGTATCAAAATTTAAAATACGGAAAAGTTTTCACAATCGCAATCGTAGTCTTTTTTACCATTTATTTGTAATGATTAATTGAAATAGTTTACCTAAATTTATATTTTTTCATTGTCTTGTGATATTTATTGAAATGTAAAATGCGTGAAATAAATTGTTGCCAGTAACTTTCTAAAGAGCTGGGTATGTTAAGACCGATTTACGGCCCTGTAAAATCGGCAAAAATTAAACGCACGATTACATTCTATCAATTGTATCAATTAACTGTTAAGGTTTCCCTATGTGTGAAATAGGAATAAATTTTTCTCAACTCACGTGCCCTTTCATTTATATAACGTTCAAAACCGGTCTAATATTCCGGAATTCCCCTATTTTGGACATTTTCCTCCTCTTCAAGTCTATATTTCGATATGGCCGCATCCGAGTATGTATGCAAAACTTTGCAGAAAGAACAAATACATTACGATTTTTAATATTAAAGAGAAAAAATAACCTTACGAAAGTGCGGCCACATCCATTTTTACAAAAAATTGAAGTACAAAACGCTGCATTTTTTGAAAGAGACGTCACTTTTTCTCCACAATAAATCCATATTTTTAAAGAAATTAATTTTTTAATTCTATATCTGAAGGCTTTATTATTTTTTTTTTTATTTATTGTCTTTTAGATTCAATTCTACATTTGAAAAAAAAATAATTTAATACAATTATTTATGCAAATGAAAACCATATGAACCTTTCTCAGTGAAATTTACTATGGGACATTACATGTAAATTAGTGACGCAATGCATTGAAAAAAATGACGTCACAAAGAGCAATCATGTTGAAAATATGTACTTGAAACATTCTTCAGTCTTCGCAACTATGAAAAATATTCAATCAATATTTACAGCGTGAAAGAGTAGTTTAACGACATAAGTTGGGATGGTTCAGAGAATCAATTTACATTTAATCCTACATGTACAATGTACCTCCAATTGAAACGCGCGTGTCTTTCATAGTGGACATTGACTTTATTTGACTTCAAGAAAAGATTATTTTTAACATTTTTGTTGAAAATCATCTTAAGTATGTTTTATTCGTTTTCAATTTATATATGTCTGGGATTCATGAATGTCAAAAGACAATAGCTAACGTTTTTGGGGGGTGGGGTGGGGGGGGGGGGGGTAGATTGGAAGCTTGGCTTACATGTATAGCAGTTACCATTTGAACATTTCTTTTCAAAACTTGTTATCCTTGTCACTGTATTGTTGCAGATTTTCATTTGACAAAATTAATTATGTCAGAAAGGATTCTAGTGTTTTATCGCATAATCATGCAGGAAGAGTTTTATATATGACTAAATAATTCTAAATCTGCCACTGCCGACCTAAATTTACTTATTTGAAGGTCAGCAGCTGGGAATGGAAAAGTTCTTGCATGTATTTATACTTATGAATTATACATGTATATACATTTATCATGCTGATCGGTATAAATTATTGACATCAGTGTTTTCAAGTAAAATTGGGTTTAATTTATAATTTACAAGGAATTTTAGATAATTATGTTGACCAAGTTTATAAGGCTTAAAAAACGTATACAGTGGTGTACGCTTTCGGTATTTTAAATTTAAGTGAAACATGAAACAATCAACCTTTTTTATTGTCTATAAATAAAGATTATCTGTTTCCAGTTCTGTAAGAAATGCAAACACGATCTTGCGTTACTTGTGGACAAGACACCCCCTTTCCGCTCCATAATCGATGGTTTAACACGTTATTTTTTTTTTTCAGAAATTGTTTTCCTATTTACATTTTAAGGCATCCAAGTCTTGAAAAGAAAAAAAGAAAAAAAAAGATTACTCTATGGATATTTATCTGTATAAAAAACGAATGTACATATTAACTACATGTACACTATTGTTAATCTTGAAGTAAGCGAGTATTTTTAAAAGGATTTTATCCAGATTATCCATAAAATAATAGTAATATATTTCATAGGAAATATGTTTAGTATTCCAGTAGATGTTCATCAGCGCTGGAGGAGCGTCCTGTCCAATATCACCTCTGTGAAAACGGCGATGCACATTATCGCTAAATTTTAAAGATTCAACGTCCGTCTGTGATGATAATCCGTTCCAGAAAAAAAAACAAATTAAAAGTATTTTATTGTTACTACAAGGACAAATGCACAAGGAAATACCCCAGAGAGTTAATGTATCCAAAGGAAGTGATAAAATTATCATTGTCACCGAAATATATCAAATACATGTATCTTACATGTACCTACGGCTGTGTAACATGTAAGCATAGGGAGGAGTTCTAAAGAAAATCTTTATCTATTTTAATGCAGTTTTTGTCTTAGTAGATGACGTAATGTATCGTCTTGCAATTCATGTCAGCAGTTTATTAGGTATGTTTTTTAAGATTTTTTTTATCAGACACTAACATGAAAAAGAAACGTAATCAAGCTAGTGTTATAATCCGGGAATGGCAAGGATAACTCATTAAAGAAGCACTGTGACGTTTTCTGCGTATTGTTCCCACAAGTAACAAAATAACATAAGATTTCGTATAATTTGATAACTGAACTAGAAATAAAATCTCTATGTAGCTTATAAAAAGGGACGTGAAAGTGATCGAATTTTAATTCTTCTATGTGAGTGTTCTGTTATTGTGCATTTCGATTATTTGTATTCTGTCTCCATGTAAATAGAAGTGGGGAGGGGGTTACTGATAATCAAGTTATACATGTACTATAATGAGTACCGATAAAAAAAAATTATATCAAGAATTTGATTTAAAACTAAATACATCCCTTTCCAATTTCCTTTGGCTCCCCACTGAGACTGTGACCGTTGATCGATCTTTTACTGATCGATATCAATGCAAGTGTCTGCCATTTCATGCTGCAAATTGCTTTGAAGACGACATGCCCATATTTTCAAAGTTGACGCGGATAAACTCTATATGCAAATCATACACATAATATTATATCCTTATTTTTATAACTTTTAGTATTAGGGAATTATGCCTGTTAGAGTGTACTACAGGCTTCTGAATCCCTTCCCGAGAATTCGTGTGCATTTCCTGTCGAATTTACTACGCAAATTTAGGCATATAATTTTCGATGCAAAGTACTGTGTTTGTCTCTAAAATTAAATTATTAGCATTGGCTATAAAAAATATTTTGTTCATCGAAAAATTGATCTCAACAAATCGCACACCCTTTTTTAAGCCTTTGGAGATTCACGGTTTTTATTTGAAGGAAAAATTTTCAAGGTCTGTAACGCAAGTTATGATAAGGACATTCCAAGTTGTTTTTTTTTTTTTATTTTATTTTTTTTTTTTTATGTGCAGTGTACGCGGACGAATTGGTTTTGAGGTTATGAAATTAAAAACAAACACAAATTAAAATTGATCAAAACAAAGCTTTGAAACGCAAACACAAAGTTTACTCAAATTAAAATCAACAAATACGAATCTCTGTAATGCTGTCTACTCTTTTGGGATTGACATCTCTCTTTTTTAAGTGGTGTATTAATTTTTTTTATTTCAATTACTAGTAGTTAAACTAAGTTTTATGGCGAGGAGAGGTCTCAAATGATAATAAGAAATTCTAGAAATGTTCTGAAAATGCTGCGTTTTTCCCCTTTTGATTTGTGTGTTTTCTCGGATAGGAAGATAGGTTTTCGAATTTAGGATGGACGCTAAACAAAGAAAAAACTTGGAATCCGAATGGCCTCATCAATCAGGACTCTTATAACCGGTCTCCTCTTGTGGTTTTAACATAGAAAGTGATTGTGTGTAAGTATATTGGGAATTGTTCCTGGTTAGGGTATTTTACATGAACCATGCAGTAAAGTGGATCCACTGGAATGAATAAATAACGATCTATGAAATAAATCCTAACTTCAGAGAAAAAAAAATTAACGCAGTTTAAGACACCTCGTAACCCCGTAATAGTGAGTAATTTATACGTTTATCCAAAAAAAAACAAAACAAAACAAAAACAAAACAAAAACGTCATTAATAGTGCTGCAATTTGTTGGAATGGAAAAGGGGAGTGGTGTTGATGGCTTTTTCATTGCCAAAAAATCCAATTTTGACAACTTTATATGGGACGTTCCAATTTTCTTTTTAATACTGATTCATGTATCTATAAATATTTTAATGTAACTTCATAGACAATGCGGAAAATGATTGAAGAAATCATTAGGACATTTTACATAAAAAATGATAAATTTGATACGAGCACAATTTTAAAAGAAGTACTACATCGTCTCGTCTGTATGGATGAATCAAGTTTCATTACTTGTCTGATGAAATCGTTTGTAATAAAATTATATTTTCCTTTAAATTGTTATACTCCTTCCAGCTATCAAAGATACATTACGATGAATTGAAATAAAAGTTCAAAATTGTTTTCTGGAACATAAGGCAGGTTGAAGTAAATAGTTTCCGGTTCAGAGAATTTACAGATTCCTTTTAACGTAACTTTAAAATCAGTAACGACGTGATGACGTTACTACGTCAAAATTTGTTATTTCTAAAGAAAACTTCCAAATTTTCGAGACCTCTGACGGAAAAACGGTTTGTGATAATTAAAAAAAATAAAACGATTTTGAAAGGACACATCGTAGGCATGTTTGTAAAAAACTGAAATCAAATTTGCGGTCCTTCACCGCAGGGTTCAAGCTTGAAGTAGTCCAGTATGCTGAGAAAAATGGTGGAAACATGGCAGCACAACGACATTACGGAGTCAGCGAGAAGGTCATCAGAGGCTGGCGAAAGCAGAAAGATGTCCTCCGGCAGATGAAGAAGACCAAGAAAGCCTTCCGCGGCCACACTGCATACTGGCCTGAACTCGAGAACCAGCTCGAGGAATTCGTCATGGAGCAGAGAGCCGCCTGTAGAGCAGTCAGCACCGTCCAATTAAGACTGAAGGCCGTAGACTTGGCGCAAACCATGAATATCAACGACTTCAAGGGTACAGCGTCCTGGTGCTACCGTTTCAAGAAACGAAAATCTCTACGTATACGTCAGCGCACTACCCTAGCCCAGCAGCTTCCAGAGGACCACGTCCAGAAAATCGCATCATTCCGGCAGTTTGCTATGGAGCAGATCCAGCGACACAACTTAAGCAGCAACAACATCATCAGCATGGATGAAGTTCCCCTGACATTCGACATTCCGATGAACCGGACCATCGAGAGCAAGGGGCAAAGTCCATCACCATCCGGACCACCGGCCACGAGAAATCATCCTTCACAGTTGTCCTGAGCTGCACTGCTACCGGCAAAAAGCTTCCGCCCATGGTTGTCTTCAAGAGAAAAACCGCTATTAAAGAAAAGATGCTGTCTGGTATTGTGGTTCACCAGAATGAGAAGGGGTGGATGGACAACGATGTTATGGACCTGTGGCTGACTTCCTGCTACGTAAAGCGACCAGGGGGTTTTTTCCGACAAACCAAGAGCCTGCTTGTCCTCGACTCGATGAGAGCCCACATAAGCGACGTCACCAAGGACAGAATCCAATCAACAGGGACCATTCCCGCAGTTATCCCCTGCAGCCAGACGAAGATATTACAGCCCCTAGACATTTCCGTCAACAAATGTTTTAAGACAGAGCTCCGCAAAATCTGGGAGGACTGGATGACGAATGGGGAGAAAAGCTTCACCAACACTGGAAGAATGAGGCGCGCATCGTATTCAACCGTGTGTCCGTGGGTGAAGGACGCTTGGGCAGCTGTTCCAGAGAGAGTTATCAGCAGCGGGTTTGTCAAGGCTGAAATTGTGCACGCCCCCCTTCCTGATGAAGAAGAAGAACTCATGTTAGCTGAAACAACTGATGACCTGCCGTTGGCCTTAGCCGCTCTGTTTCATAGTGTTAGTGAAGAGTCAGACTTTGACGGGTTTTCTTCTGATGAAGAGAGGAATTCTTAGTGCCGATATTGGACTGTGCAAATTAAACTTGTGTTGCAAACTTCGTGCTCGTTTACCAGTGCGTGTTTTAATATGACTGTTTGACATTAGTGCAGTTTTCTTACTAGTGCTGAATATATTCTCCATGTTTATTTATTACCATTGCCATATTTTATGTATCGTAATAAATACATTTAAAACTTGATTTTTTTTTTCTGTGAACAAGTATTTGAGGTTTTACAAGCAACAATTGAGTTATAAATGCGGGTGACAAAAATATCGTTTTGGGAGATAGTATGAAGTTTTACAAGCACTTAATGAAATATAAATGCAGATGAGAAAAATTTAATTTTATTGATAAGGAGTTTTACAAGCAACAAATGAGTAATAAATGCGGGTGACAGAAATATAATTTTAACTGATAGTATGAGGTTGACATAGAAATCGTTACAAAATAAATATTTTTTAAATGGTAGAATTGAAAGCTTCCTGTACCCAAGAGGTACATTGAATTATACAAAGACTGGCTTCTAATAGAATTTTAATTGTCTGACAGATAAAAGGGATATACACTGTGTACACAAAGGTGTTAACACCTGTGTTGGTTTAAACACCTGCGGGCATGATTAACAGATCCACGTGCCGTTATAAGGGTATTAGTGCTACACATCATTGAACAAACAAAGCTGTGAAATTCATGATGACTGTTAAATTGCGAATGTATTCTCAATTCAATTAATTTTTTACAACAATATCTCATGCAAAATTATAGCATGTTAATATGATTTCAGTTGTTCACTGTTGCATGAAATATACATGTAGTAGTCATTTGCGTGTTTTAGCAAATCCCTGAACAAGAAATATAAAAATGGCGGTCATTGAAGTAAAAATCGTACCCCGGTAAATAATGTCTGAATATAATATATTAAGAATGTGTCCATGATGTTCTAAAATCGGTATGATTATTCTTTGAACTCGGGTATTTCCCTAATTGTAGCTGTTGTATACTACCGTATTTATGTGTGTAACGACAGAGTCAAACTACGGCGGCATTGAACAGACAAGTTGGAGAAAATACGTTGTATCACAATTCAAGAAAGTTTTAACTATATTTATATAAAACACTATTTAAATGCTGTACTCATAAAAATACCAGTTTATTTTCTCAATACGTTAATATCACGGGTTAAGTTAAAGAGGTTTACATGTTCTGATACGTAGTATCTACGTAAGAATCTCTAGAAAATCAAGAAACAAATCCTCCTCCTATCTTCCGGATTCGTCCTATCTAAGGATTTTTTAAAAATTACGGCTGAAAATGAGCCTTTCGACCTATATACCCCTTCGACCTATACCCCCAAAATTATGGTATTTTGTTTAAATAATACCCAGGAGCAGAGAAAATTTTCAAAGAATTAATGCATTTTCACTATATAATCAATAGAGCCCCCCTAAAACCAGAACCCCTGATCCAGGGACCATGAATTTCAAAATTCTGGAAGAAGCAACCTTGCTCATCATAACTAGGTACTTAGTTAGTCTCTTTATACCCAGGAGCAGAGAAGAAGAATTTCAAAGAATTATTGCATTTTCACTATACAGGTGACTCTCGATGGCTCGAACTCCGATCTCTCGAAGTGAACCTCCGGTCCCGTTTTTTTTCCTCTATATAACTAAGCAAATTTACTCCCGATCTCTCGAACTCCCCATCTCTCGAAGTTCTCTATCTCTCGAACCAAGATCTGGGTCCCGTTACACACATTTCATTGTTTTTTACCCTCTATCTCTCGAAGTTTTGATAGCGCATGTATACATGTCAATCAAGCGTAAAAACAATGCAGCTTGGACTTACCTGGATAACAGTGAACGCCTGGGGCTGGAATGGACCTGTTAATTGGGTGTTTACATAGATCACACTACACCTGTGAATTGTCCGAGCATTGATACAATTAATTGGTTAACTGTTAAATTATGAACAAATCGCTTCACAACTTATTTTGACTGGACGGGACGATAATTTTGAGGAAATAATTTAGGGACGTGTCAGTAATTTTTCCAGAGATTATGAACTTTAATATTATTAGAGTCTACACAATCCCAGTTTGGCAAACATTGCACAAGAAATCCTATCTCAAGAACTGAATACCGATTATGAACAATCTTGTGAAGGCAGATAAAGCCCGAGGGAGAGCCAATTAGACAATTGCTATTCAGGTTTCATGTAATCATGAAATGAGAACAAATAAATATTGAAACTTAAAATCATCATTTTATTTATTCAAAATACGATCATTATTTTTGAAATCAAGTGAATTACCTGTAAAATATGAAAGAAAACGTATAATGACATTATCAACATATATTTCCGGTATGTATAATAGTAGAGCAATGATGATTGGAACTGAAAATTCCGGATTTTATTCATATTCTATCTCTCGAACCCCCCAATCTCTCAAACTTTTCTTACAGTCTCTTGAACTTCGAGAGATCGAGAGTCACCTGTATAATCAACCAAATCTTACACCAAAATCCCTGACCCAGGGGCCATGAATTTCACAATTTTGGTAGAGGACTCAATACTTATTACAATAATGCCAACAGTTTAACTGGTTGATGTCCAGGAGTAAAGAAGAAGGCTTTTAAAGATAGCACTAATTTTGATGGTTTAAGCCCCACCCCTCAGGCCCCAGGGGGGCAGGGACCATGAAATTCACAAATTTTGTTTGCCTTCACCCATAAATGCTGTATGCCAAAATTAGTTGGAATCGGTTCAAATGTTAACGCGACGCACATCACACAACACACGACAATGGATGAAAACAGATAGCAATAGGTCACCTGAGCGACTCAGGTGAACTAAAAATATATTATCTGGCGGCCGCCGTATAATTTTCTGGTGGCTGCCAGATAAGCTTCTAGTCCCTGCCATTGAAATATCTGGTTGCCTCCAGATAAAATTGTTTTTGCTTTAACGACATCTACAACTTCTGTTTGTAGTCAAATCTGGGAGTTTCATGCCTTATTAGTAGGGATGTCAACGAATATTCAAGTACTCGACTATCGTTCGATCATACCGACTATCGACTAAAATTTTTTTAGTCGGTTATTCGTTAAAAATTTGCTACTTAATAGCAATATCAATTTCAAGGTAAAAAAAAGTTCATTTATTAACGTATCAGTGTTCAGTGTTCTCGTGAGTAAAACCCAGGGAAAGACTTAACCGGTCTTCGTTAATTGTTCAAAGATTTTTTTTGTTCGGCAAACATGCATTGGCATACTTTAAAAGATGTCACATGCATTGGCATACTTTAAAAGATGTCATATCCAAACTGTAAAGTTTCAGCCTGCAATTCCGTAAGATTTCATATAATGCAACTATCAATTAATGAAGAATAATTAAACAGCTGTTACATATTTGTAAATACATGTAAATTGGGGGACAATCATTTTAATATTGTGTTGTTTGCAAAAAATCTCATAATTAAAATTTATCGCTAGCTCTCTTTGTTTTTATAAGAGTTACATTTTAACTGTTTAACAATCACGGGTCACTGACAAGACACATTCAAATGGCTTCAGGTAAGAAATCAATAACGGGTACATGTACTAGCAGCATGAAAAGAAAGGATAAATGCGAGCGTTTGATGTTCTAAAAACAGATAAAATGTGCAGTTAATATTATATTTGAAATCAAATACATTGGATACATATATTTATTACTACGTAAATGTTAACGATTCAATAATTCGTTATTCATTGTATAATGGTGATAGCGTAGATTAAATATAGTACAGGCTAGCAGTTTGTTAAAGACAAACACGAAAAATGACATGAAAAATTAAATTATATTTCAACGAGTACTCGACTATCGTTCGACTAAAGCCTCCGACTATTCGACTAAGCTGTCCGAGTAAAATTGACATCCCTACTTATTAGCAAATATCAAATCTACACTTCATACAAAAATTCACTTTTCATATATTTATTTTCCCTTAAAATTTATGTTTGATTAGATTACATGTCTACACCACAAGAATCTTATTTAGAGGCTTCTAGTGGCGGCCACCAGAAAATTATATACCGAAGCTACCAGTTAAGTTTCTGGCTGCCGCCATTTATTTATGTGGTGGACACAGGTAAGGTATTTGGCAGCTGCCAGATATATTTTTCTAGCAGCCGCCGCATAATTATGTGGCAGCCACTAGATGAAATATTTTTCTTACCTTGCACCTATCAGCTTCTGTAGCAATGATGCTTTTAAAAAAAACTTTTTGTTTATGTATGTATGATAGCTGCATTTATTTTTTAATCGTACCGATTTTTCTTTTTGTTTAAAAACTTTTTTTAAAATTTAATTTGATGATATTAAAGGTATCTTTTTATAAAACATGTAGATGAATAACCTAGTTGATGAAAATATATTGCATATACCTGTATCGTTTACCTATCTCATGTCTTCATATCTTTTCATTTACATTTTTCGTGTGGGAAAATGTTAAATATTGATTATAAAGTTTATGTATAAACTGTCAGATAATTACGATTTTTAAACTTTCTGTAAATGTTTACATATTTTAATAAGTTGAATTCATCCTCATTTTAAAAACATAGGTAATCAAAGATCAAGAAGCTCACCTCGACAAATGTTATCTATGAGTATGGCAAATTTCACATATTTTTTTTTTCTAGCAAGTGTACATCCCAAGATCGATATCCATGCAAGTTTGGTTTAAGTAGGATTTATAGTTACTTGGAAATAAACCTGCTCAAAAAACTTTATACCTGTTTACTAATCAAGAAAATTTTGGTCGGTTCCAACATCCAAAGCAAGTTTGGAAGTTTTCATCCTCAGATGCACCATCTATGCAAGTTTAATCACAACAGACCATCATATTATATAGCTACTCCGAAAACATCAACCTGGTCACTCATCTGGAAAATGTTGGTCAGATTCAGTAAGTCGATAAAAAATAGGTAGCAACTGTTCTTTCGCCAGATGCTCGGCACTTTGAAGTGAAAGTTGCGGGTCCTTTGGATGAGACCTTAAAAACTGAGGCCCCGTGTCACGGCAGGCATTGGCATGATAAAGATCCCTCAATGCTCAATGGCCCTGAGTGCTGAGTAAAGTCTAAATTTGAAGCCCTTCACCAGTATATGGTGATGTTTCTATATGAGTGAAAAATTCTCGAATGGGACATAAAACAACATACAATCAATCAATCAATCCATGAAAGTTTGGGCAAGGTAGGGCTTATAGTTACCTTAAATTGGACCTGCTCCAAAAACATTAACCTGGTCACTCATCTGGAAAATCTAGGTCTGATCCAGCATCCGAAGTGAGTGTGGTAGTGTCCATCCCTAAATGCATCATCCATGCAAGTTTGGTCCAGGTAGGGCTTATATTTACTTGGGAAGGGACCTACTCCAAAAACTTTCACCTGGTCACTCATCTGGAAAATCTAGATCAGATCAAGAATCCGAAGCAAGTGTGGCAGTGTCCATCCCCAGATGCATCATCCATGCAAGTTTGGTCCAGGTAGGGTTTGTAGTTACTTGGGAATGGACCTGCTCGAAAAACTTTAACCTGGTCACTCATCTGGAAAATCTAGGTCAGATCCAGCATCCGAAGCAAGTGTGGTAGTGTCCTTCCCCAGATGCATCATCCATGCAAGTTTGGTCCAGGTAGGGTTTGTCGTTACTTGGGAATGGACCTGCTTGAAAAACTTTAACCTGGTCACTCATCTGGAAAATCTAGGTCAGATCCAGCATTCAAGGCAAGTGTGGTAGTTTCAATCCCTAGATGCATCATCCATGCAAGTTTGGTCCAGGTAGGGTTTGTCGTTACTTGGGAATGGACCTGCTTGAAAAACTTTAACCTGGTCACTCATCTGGAAAATCTAGGTCAGATCCAGCATTCAAGGCAAGTGTGGTAGTTTCAATCCCTAGATGCATCATCCATGCAAGTTTGGTCCAGGTAGGGCTTATAGTTACTTGGGAATGGATTTGCTCCTAAAACTTTAAACGGGACGCTGATGCTAATACCGACGCCAGGGGTATAGCATAAGCTCATCTTGACTTCATCGAGGTGAGCTAAAAAGTAACATTTAACACACCAGAAAAATACCGCACCTTAAAAAAACATTCGTATACAATAAATACCATTTTCTGTAAAGAAAAACAAGATGTGTTTGTGAATCTCTGATGCCCCCGTATGGCAACTAATAGCAAAGGTTAAACTTTCTCAAAAGCAAATCAAATATGTTGCTACCCAAAAGTAAGGTCTTGTCTCGAGAAATATATCTGTGAAATATGAAAGCCCTAGCAGCAACCATTGAATAGATATGGAAAAGGTTAAAGTTTTTCCAAAATGAGTCTTAGTCAAGGTCAAGGTCAAATGGTAAAAATTAATGGTGCCCAAGGAAAGGTCTTCTCACAAGACAAACACATGTGAAGTATGAAAGCCGTAGCACAAATCGTTCAAAAGTTATGGCCAAGGTTAAAGTTTTTCAAAAGTAGGTCAAACTCCTAGGTCAAGGTCAATGGATTACAATTGTTGGTATCCCAACGAAGGTCTTGTCACAAGAAATGGATATGTTAAATTTGAAAGCCCTACCACAAACTGTTCAAAAGTTATAGCCAAGGTTAAAGTTTTCCAAAAGTAGGTCGAATGTCAAGGTCAAAGGGTCAAAGTTTTTGGTATTCAAAAGGACAAGGATTACATATATGAAGTATGAAAGCTGTAACACCAACTGTTCAAAAGTTATGGCCAAGGTTAAAGTTTTTTTCAAAAGTAGATCAAACTCCTAGGTCAAGGTCAATGGATTACAATTGTTGGTATCCCAAGGAAAGTCTTGTCACAAGAAATGGACATGTTAAATTTGAAAGCCCTAGCACAAACTGTTCAAAAGTTATGCCCAAGGTTAAAGTTTTTCAAAAGTAGGTCGAACGTCAAGGTCAAGGTCAAAGGGTCAAAATTTTTGGTATTCAAATGGACAAGGATTACATATATGAAGTATGAAAGCTGTAACACCAACTATTCAAAAGTTATAGCCAAGGTTATAGTTTTTTTCAAAAGGAGATCAAACTCGTAGGTCAAGGTCAATGGATTACAACTGTTGGTATCCCAAGGAAAGTCTTGTCACAAGAAATGGACATGTTAAATTTGAAAGCCCTAGCACAAACTGTTCAAAAGTTATGGCCAAGGTTAAAGTTTTCCAAATGTAGGTCGAACTCCAAGGTCAAGGTCAAAGGGTCAAAGTTGTTGGTATTCAAAAGAGAGTCTTGTCACAAGGATTACATATATGAAGTATGAAAGCCCTAGCACCAACCTTTCAAAAGTTATGGCCAAGGTCAAAGTTAGGTAAAATTTTGCAAAACTGGGTCAAACTCCAAGGTCAAGGTCAAATATGATGGTACCCAAAGGAAGGTCTTGTCACAAGGAATACACATGTGAAATATGAAAGTCATAGCTTTAACCCATCAAAAGTTATGGGCAATGTTAAAGTTTTTGCGGACAAAGAAACAGACAGACAGACAGACGGACGGACAGGGCAAAAACTATATACCCCTGAATCTTCGATACGGGAGCATAAAAATATTTTAATTGGTTAATTTATGCCTTTATTAATATTTATCCTATTACATTTAATATTTTTGACGGTTAAAAAAATCCATTTTCCCCCTATAAGAATGTTTACTCCAAAAATATATACAAAAGGGGGTATACTTAAATTTTCAATTATTACGTGACCAGAAAATGTGCAAAATAAATTAGTTTCATATTTTTAGGAAGATAAAAAGAGAATTTTTCTACAAAATATCAGAATTTCATAATAACTCGTGAGGGGCCGTAAAACGGCCTTATCGAAATTCCCCCTTTGACCATTTTATTTTAGGAGCAAGGTTAGGTCAATTGTCACTGTTGCCAATCATGTAATCAAAAGTAATGAGAATTTTTTATCAAGTATATTTTTAGAATTTATACACATAGCTTTATTAAAAATCAAAACAAAAAATGGGGGTCAATGCGCTTCTTTTGGCGCTACAGAGCATTTAGTTTGACCTTTTAGCACTGTAAATACGACTCATACATAAATCAATTTTTAAAGTTTTTCCTCCAATATTTTTTGTTCAAATAAATTATCGGAACTAAAACAGTCTTATTTCATCTTAAATAGACACATTAAAATTTGTGACAACCAAGAATTTTTCAAATCACTCCGCATGTTCAATTATTTGACCTTTTTGCACTCAAACATTTTCATTTTTCTGGCATTAAAAATTTAACAAGCAAAAAAATCATTTGAAAGTAATGACATTTTACTGAATTTAAGAAGAATGGCTAAAAGTATCGTATATATTCAGAAAAGAAAATTAAAAGTGGGGGTCTGTGATGTTAATTTTTAGATATTAGTAAAACAGTGCTAATTTTAAGCTTAAATTAGGGCCATTTTTTTCTTCATTTTCACAATATATTTGCTATATTTATCAAACATGATGATAGAATTTTATGACAGTTTATTTAATAGATAATTTAGGACCAGTATAAAACAGTCCACTGCACAAAATAACTACAGTCCCTGAAACGTTCTAGTTTCCCACTTGAACGGTGAGCGAACGCTGAACGAACGGTGAACGAACGCTGAACGAACGCAGAGTGAATGGTGAGTGAACGATGTGTGAACGCTGAACGCAATTTGGTGAACGATGTGTGAACAGTGAACGGTGAGAGAATGCAGAACGCGAATGGAGCGCAAAGGCGAACGCAAAGTGAACAGTGAACGAACGGTGAATGCAAGATGAACGATTTGTTCGGAATGCTTCTGATCTTTTCCTTACATTGAAACTATTCTATTGTATGTATGCCTGGTGCTAAAAAATAAATGAATAATAAATAAAAAAAAAACAAATCAATGAAAAGTACCCTAAGAGAGAGGATACATGCACATTAAGTAAAATTATTAATTCAAGTTTCTAATAATATTTTCTGCGCATATGTACAATGTTTAAATTCAACTTTTTAATAACACAATTTTTATATCTGTAAAACATTGTAATTGTTACCGAACGCTGTAGTATAAAAGATAAAATTAATCTAGTTGTAAAATAAATATGTTTATTCTTATTCGATATATAAAATTGTTACAAATAATGTGGATTTTAGAAGAGCAAACTACGGACTTATAGAATGAATTACAACGGTTGTAACAACCATACATATATTTCCGTGCCAAGACGATTCTGTGTAAAATAATGAGAAAAAAAGATTTACAAAGATATGTGGACGTATTGCATAAATACACCCATATTTTAAAATTTTAATGCAATAATATATTTATCAGTCAGTTTTATTTTTTATGATGATTTATTGAGTAGACTTCTACATGTTTCCCGGCCGTGATTATACTCGGACAAGATGATACAAAGCGGCATTCATATTATTTGTTATATATTTAATTTTCACAACTTCATATTTAAGTAATATGCTGTCATAGTTTTTATTAAACAGACAAATGAGAGAGAGAGAGAGAGAGATTTTCAGTTTTACCCCCCCCCCCCTTTCTCAAATGTTTGTACATATATCAAATAAAATTTCTTAAATATTTTCTAAATATACCAGGCAATGAAAAAACTATTTTTATCACCAAACCTAATCGGTTTTCATTTTCCTGCTTCAAGTTCACACGAAGTCCACGTGCTTGACCTGTCAATCAAAATCATTCGACACTGTGCAGGTGTGAAAGTCTCGTCACACCGAAGGCAAAGTGTTAAGTATCTCCAAGAAGTTTTAACATTTTTTTTTTTTTTTATCATTTCTAGATCTGATTCCAACATTTCTTAAAAAAAGAAATAATAAATAAATAAAATACATTAGGAATAAACACTTGGAATGATGAAGCTGCTTGAATTTGAAAACCTACTCCCTGCCAATTTAAAATATCACCGCCGGCACATGTACATGTATATTTTGAACTACTATTGTTTAATGACTTTGTTTAGATGCATGTTTGTTTTTAGACTGAAATTTTTGTGCTATAAAACACATTAACTTCAGTTTAAATGTTAATTAAAATATACTGGAAATACTAACTATAGATTTACGGGAAAAGGGGGGGGGCTCTTAATTATATCTAATATGGCAAACATATAAAGTTACGGTGAAAAATATCATTACTGGAGAATTACTTTGGTTATATTAATGATAATCATGTTGTAAAGGCATTTCTCTCTCTCTAATTAAAGACTTTATATTTGTTAAGTGGAAAAAAAATTCTATAATGTATTACATTTTAAACAATTTTTTTTTTCAAACAACACTATCAATTTAATTCCCTCTAAAGATATTTAATTAACTGGATAGCTGAGGTACTGTTTATAATCCTCAGAATTAGTTCTTACATGTATTTCTGTATTTTTTGAGGAAAAAAAATGTGTTAGAAATAAATATTTTCGTATTTCTGCTGAAGTTGGTAAATCAATTGACTTCGGTTATTATCTATCCATTAACGATTTGTCGTCTTTAACATAACAACAAAATGTTGCAGTGCTTGAAGCATCTGTATGTTGCCCGTATTTAAATTTGATTTTCAGCATCGTTCTACAAAGGTACATACATGTACTAATAAAAACATTTATTTTCCAGATAAATTTAATAAATAACCTAACAGCTAAGTTGGAATAATAAAAATAACTAGACGAGCCTGTTGCAAAGCAACAAATAAGTCTTCCGTCTAAATTTCAAGGAGATGAGATCGAGATCGAGAGACATCTACGGTCATATGAGCAAGAATGAGCCATTTACATTACTTCTGGTCTGACCGGAAGTGACGTCATTTTGACGACTTTTAATGATCTCCTTAGCTGCTACTTGTCATTCGGAACAACTTTGCTTCTATGATGCTATACAAATTCTCAATACTTTTTGAGATATCAGGAAAATACTTTTGACCCCTCTAGCTCCCTAATTTTAGGGGCCAGCCCCTTATTGTTGATATCCTTTGAAAGATCTTAACATTCTACACAACTTTTGTTCTATATGTTTAAACAAAATATTTACAGGTAAAAAGATATTGTAGAAAAAGTGTTAGAAATTTTAAAAATCCCGATAGGACATTTTTCGGGCCATAGCGAGCGCCGACGTGCGGCACTTCCGGGGAAAAAGAAATGCGTATGTCACATCTACACATGTTGCTCTATCATCGCCGAAAAATGTCACGTTTCTGTCTAGAAGCGCTTTTGAGAAAACTGCTGGACAAAGTGACCCTCCGAAAATCACTAAATCGCGGAAAGCTCGGAACCGGAAGTGACGTCATCAAAACAAAAAAATATATGTCTAGATTTTTTGATGTTCTATCAGACCTGTAAGTTTCATGAAAATGGAGAGCGAGTCGTTTCCGAGAACTCGCGTGCACAAAATCGGTAAGAAAAAAAAACAATAATAATAATAACTAGATGCGATCTCGTTGCGAGCAACGAGTGGGTCTTCCGGCTAATTTTCGATAAGATGAGATAAGAATTTGACTGAGATTTTCGTTAAAACATAGTTATATAAATAAATTGTAAAGACAAATAATTTCCCTTCAGTAATGTGTAACAAAATATTGATCAATAGAAAGTTATAGATTAAACACTTCCGGCCCCTTTTTCTTGATATCATCTTAAAGCTCTCATGATTTTGAACACTTTTTGTTCAACAACTATTCAGATATTCTTTTTCGATATATGCAAAAGAAATATTAAGGGCCGGCCCTTTAAGTCCTAAACCGGGACGTCTAGCAAAAATTGAATGATTGCATATTATTAAGAATATTATTTTGAACGTCTTTTGTTTAAATATTGGTTATCAAAATATTCTTCCTTTTCAAGATTTATTACGCCAAAGATTATACAATCGGACCCCTAATTATCCCTTATTGCATAAGATATGATGTAAACACCATGCTATATAGTTAAAGAGTGTGAATATGAACTATTTTGCTTCAGTAATATATTACAAAATATTGATCATTAAATAGTTATTGATTTAAGACTTTCGGCCCCTCTCGGCCCCTATTTTGAGGGGCCAGCCCCTTTCTCTTCATACTACTTTAAAGCTCTTATGGTTTTGAACACCTTTTGTTCAACAACTATTCAGAAATTCTTTTTTGTTTCCGAGATATATGCCAAAGATATATTTAGGGGCCAGCCCTTTAACTCCTTAATAGGGACGTTTAGCAAAAATCAAAAGGTTAAATATTGTTTGGAACATTATTTTGAACATCTTTTATTCTATATTGCTTAACAAAACATTTCCCATTTTCGAGATATAAAGTGCCAAATATTTGGCCTTCTGGCCCCTTATGGCCCCTAATTATGTAACATGTGATGTGAATATCATAATATATAGTTGAAAATAGTTGAGATAAACATTTTTGCTTCAATAATGAATTACAAAATATTGATCGTTAAAGCGTTATTAATTAAAGAGCTTTGGCCCCTCTCAGCCCCTATTTTGAGGGGCCAGCCCCTTTTTCTTAATACCACTTTAAAGCTCTTATGATTTTGAACACTTTTTGTTCAACAACTATTCAGAAATTCTTTTTCGTTTCTGAGATATTTGCAAAAGATATATTTAGGGGCCAGCAATTCAACTCCTTAATGGGGATGTTTAGCAAAAATCGAAAGGTTACTTATTGTTTAGAACATTATTCTGAACAGATTTTATTCATTTTATTATTGCTTATCAAAATATTTCCCACTTTCGAGATATAGAGTGCCAAAGATTTGGCATTCTGGCCCCTTATGGCCCCTAATTATGTAACATATGACATAAATATTATAATATATAGTTGTAAATTGTTAAAGTAAACATTTTTGCTTCAGTAATGTATACCAAAACATTAATCGTTAAAGAGTTATTGATTAAATAATTTTGGCCCCTCTCGACCCCTAATATGATAAGTCAGCCCTTTTTCCTTGATATCATATTAAGATCTTGTCATTCTGCACAAATTTTGTTCAGTATGATTTAACAAAATAATTATACTTTAAAAGATATGATACAAAATGTCTCAGAAATTCACTCATGATTCGTGTCCTAAATTTTGACCCCTACCGAGCTTCCATACTAGGCACTTCCGGAAAATATCAAAACCCAGGTGCAAAATGGCAGCATGTCCTCTATCATCACTGAAAATTTCAGCGCTCTAGCTTAAGCCGTTTTTGAGTTCCATCGCAGACACGGAGGTCCTCTAAATTTTGATAAAAGGGCGATAACTTCCGACCGGAAGTAAATATCCCTTAACAGAATTGCCGGAATTAACTTCAGATGTCAACGCATCTACCATGAAAATTTGAATGAAATTGAACAAGCCACCTCCGAGAAATCGTCTGCACAAAATTTGTAAGAAGAAAAAAGAATAAAAACTAGAGCGAGCTCATTGCAAAGCAACGAATAGGTCTTCCATTGGAGCTGCGGAAGGAAGAAGTGACCTTGAGTCAAGGTCATGCCACATTCTAAAGTTATACATGTAAGCAATCTTGTAAGGGGAAGCAACTTACAATATTTCACTAGGAAAAACTGTAAAGGAATGTACGTGACCTTGAACATTCCAAATGCCTTGCGTCAATCCATGACACACTCTCATCATAAAACCCAATCTGTGTGTTACCGACTTGAAAAGTTCACAGTGACACGCCATGTTCTTTTAGTCCATACATACAGTCAAAACATCTTATCCTTAGTGACCTTGAACTTGAGTCAAGGCCATGTCACACTCTGCATGATACCAGCAATGTTTCACTAGTACAAATACGGTAGCGAAATTACAGTTTCTCTGTCAGTGACCTTGACAAGACCAAATGACCTTTGCATCAAGGCCATAACACACACTGGTTAAAAGCAATCCCAGTCTGTGAGTTTCTGAATGGATAAGTTCAGCCATGTTTTTTCAGATCATACAGTGAGTCAGAATAATTTGTTAGGTTCAACATAATGATTAAAAAATTCATTGAGAATGTTTTACGCCCAGTTTGGATAAGTAGTAAAACGTGGAGATCGGTCCTTTGGATGAGACCGTATAAGGTCTCGTGTCGGGGTAAGTGCTAGCATGAAAAGGATCTCTCATGCTATAAATTTTGAATTTACCGGGTGGCAGTAAATACTGACAACCGGTAAGTTCAAAATTTACAACATGACAGATCCATGGCACTTGATTCTACCTCTGATTTCAAAAGATTTGCACTGTTCCTGATTTGTATTGTTTGAATGGTCTTTTAAGCTTGAATGCTGCACAGGTGCTTGTGGACAGCCCCCCCCCCCCCAATATACACCCCAGGGTCCAAGAATATTTTTATTCATCTTTTTCCATAAATTAATCTTCTAGTACACATTTACAATGTATTCCATATGAAAAATCCATAAAAATAACGTAGAATTAACGTTTTATTAAAAAATCATACCCGCGGTATTATGAAATAGAGAAGGTAAGTCACTTCCATTTGTTAACGCTGGACCCCTCTTGGATATCGGGCCTAAAATATCATATACATGTACCTACCACATGTCACCAAAATATGTTATTATATCTTGTTTCATCGTCGCAAGCCACGGGTTTTGTGTCCATTCTATTTCCACAAACCCGTGGCTGCCTCCTTCAAATTTCTCTCGTTCTCATGAATATTAATAACATACATTCAACCAATGGAATAACATCTGACGCTTCAAGTCAGAACCAATGAAAATGATCAGTCTATCTTGTATTTGGATGTAACCATAACCACGAGCTGTACATCAACTTCGGTTCGAATTTCCTTTCTTAACGAGTAACACTATTCAGCGTTCTCACACAACGTCTACATTCGAAACCCTGTATTTTAATGTAAAACCTTGTAAGTATTTTAGAATGTACGTTACTCACATCTGTTCTTCAGGATCTATCGTATTTTTTTTTCAATAAATCTGCCACGCATAGCAAACATGATTTCATTATGGGCGCCGCCATTTAAGCGTACCAAAAATTGCTACAGAGTGATTTCATTGGTCAGGGTAAATCTGGCGTCACTTAATAAATATTCAATGATTCAGTCGCGAGAACGAGAGAATTTGGTAGGAGGCAGCCACGGGTTTGTGGAAATAGAATGGACACAAAACCCGTGGCTTGCGACGATGATCTTGTTTCGGTAGATATTTTTGTCTTTAATCGTGCTATTTAAACGGAAGACCTTAAATAGTGTCTGTGGCTGTCACTATTTCGGTGTTTTTCAGAAACTTGATCATAGAATTAGTCAAAGTCCACAACTGGACAATAAACTGATAAATTGGCTACAGTATATTATCTGTTCACAGAAACGACATATTGAAACTGGAAAAAAAATAATCCAGAAGCAATTCATTTCATTGAAATTCTATCATGAATATTTTGTTTTAATCGATGGACTCGATAAATCAATAAACTGACCGAAGGAAAAACGTTGCAAGTGCCGTAACATTCTGTACGTTTTCTTTTTTTTTTAATTTTACATTCTACTTGCGTAATACATGCACATGTACATGTACATATATATTAAACAGAAACATAAATACCAAACTTGTCGGCATTTAAAAAAAGGAATAAAACATAACTTGATTTGATCTATTTTATTTCATTTAAACTCTATTAATTTGTTTTAAAAGTATGATTGATCTTTTTCCTTTTAATATACACTCAGGGTAAAAAAAAGTATATATTGACTCGCGTAACTTTCATGGTTGTAGTTACATTTGAAAATGAAGAAATAATGAAACGTTGAAGGGACTGGTGTGTTGTATGGCTAGACAACGCCTTGCACATGCAGAGAACTTACCACAGGTACTCTAGGACAGGTGTGAAACCCCTAGGGCATGCCGTTTCCTGTTCTTGCTCTGCTAATCCCTATACACAGGAAATGATCGCGACTAATACTTAATACACAAAGAAACAGAATTTATTCAAGTAAACTTGGCATTGATACTTTTCTTGAGTATTATTGAGAATAATAAGTTTTAGTGATATACCCCCCCCCCCCTTTTTAATTGTTTTCTGAAGTTCATCACCATGCACATTCCATCTTCTGTAATTGGAGAAATGTTTAAATTAAAAACAAACCACTGTTTACAAAAGAAGTAAATATCGTGAGAAAAAAAAATTATATTTTATTGATATCTTTTATAACGTTCACGCGCCCACTCACTGCAAACGCTCACCATCGGATATTACAGCTTTCCGGTCATTCGACAATTTCAGGGAAATGCTTGCACATTAATACAGTAAATTGAAATTATTTAAATGAATTATAATGTTCTAAATTTGGTAAAAAAAAAAAACATGAACAATATATAGATATATTTTTTTCCTCATAGGAATGCTGAAAACTGTTAATCAGAACTCGCACTGACTATTGTTTAGCACGTGTATGTAACATTGCAGTTCGCATATAATTTGAAAAGAGAAGTTATTAGAACTAATATTTCCGACTTTAAAATTTGTCACGTTAAACTCTCAAATGACTCAGCTTATAAATATTTTTCTTGATACTATTTAAAAAAAGATGTCGCTTTAGTATTGATATATAACTTAACAAAATTAATAATAATAAATAAAATAAAAAAAAAAAATAACGATTAAATATATTCTGCTTTACAATTTTTTTTTGTTCGTTCATTATTTTCATCTTTTGCGAAATAAAAGAAAATACTTTCATAAATATACATACACTGCGGGATTTTAATTTGTTTTTTTTTAAGAGGGAATTTCGCAAAATTCCTGTTCGGGGAGATAACTCCCGTTTGTTTACGATACTAGTTGATTGATGATTTAACCGCGGCGGGGACAGGTAGGTGATGAATTTCCCGTGGAGGGAACGCGGTTTACCTGTCTTACCTGGCCAAATCCCGCGCTGTGTTTATACCGCGACAGGGCGCGGGAAATACGGGATCCGCGTTGCCTGTACTGTACATGTATAGTCAATCAGATTAGAAATACAGCGACTATCAGAATTTCGGGCCGTAAAAAAGATCTGATTTTGATTTGATTTCAAGTGTAGGAGAATGTGTGTGTACTGAGGGGTTAGTTAATTCATTCAAGATTTATTATATTGTTCGTTTAGACGAAGGCTTCATAAAGATATACACACTGCTTGTACAGGTACACGTCAATGAATGTTCAGATTAATTCAAAAATCGGCGGACATTAATTTATTTTAGTTATCTAAAGGCAATGTTATTTCCAGAGACATTTATATTTTCTGTTTTTTGTCTCGGATTTTTCTTTTTTGTGATTTACCGGTTTACAAAGGCCTGTGTTTTAACAGCTGTTCATAAAAGCTGTCAATTAATATATGATCAGAGAAAACGAGACATCTCCCGGTAATTCATTTCTTATGGAAAATATATGGATTGACATCTTAGTATTTACCTGTGTAATTACGATGTTACAAACCGTGACGATGACTGGCCAGGAGGACTACCCGTTATGAAAACAACTCATGATCAACTCAGCGGACCTATAATTGACTTTAATATATGCTGTAAATCAATAAAATCATTTCAGTTTAACCGATATTTTATTGCAAAGATAATGGGGAAAAAAAGACTTGGGATTTAGAATTTTTCTGAATTTCAAACGCTCGATATGCATATATTTGGGGCGCTCTTGCATATGCACTTATAAAACGTGCATGTTCTGTACTTGCATGCGTGTACATTGTATGTATCCGTAAAACCTTAAGAGAGCTGATAAATGTGTTTTGATTATCAGAAAAAATAATGGGAACCTATAAATAATTACATGTTTAGCATTTTGTTCGCATACAATAACAAGTTTAGTAAAAAAAAATAATTTGTTCAAGGTTAGGTGTCTAATAAATTTGTAATATTCAAATACAGTTACGCATGTATGTCTCATTCTACATATTTTGGAGGCGCGTGTGAATGTGGGATTTTGTATTTCCATACGCTCGATATGCATATATTTGGGGCGCTTTGTATATATACAGTTGTACATTTTAAGGGCATCGACAAAAGAACATATATTAGATTACATACATGTACACTTAAGTTTCAAAAGTTCCATTAATAGTAGGAATTAATCAAGGTTACATATTTTGAATTTTATTATGAATAAAACAGACAATTAACTCGATATCGAGAAATAAATTGTTTATAAAAATAACTATGCAACTTTCCTGTAATTCAGCGAATAAAATATTAAATAAAATACACTAGCGATTTAATCAAAGATATTATGAAATAATCTAAAAAATTCAACATATTTATCCACTCATGACTTAGTTTACAAAATGAATTTGGAATGGCCATTCTATGATTTGTTTTGTGTATGACTAGGTCGCTGGATCACACACGCCGATTGATCCCCGGTGACCTCCTTTGCCACGCGCTATCGAAGGAGGTGTTACATAATTGTAAACACACAAGGTGAATGTAAAAGGCGCACACTTAATGGCTGTAAATAGTCTATGCTTCAAAGTTATGTTTTATTTTCTCAAGTATATTGTTTGTTTTTATATGATAAGAAGAAAGGGTTATCTTTTTTCCCCTTTTTTTAGTAGACTGGTTTATTCGACTTTGAAAAAAATGAAATAAAACGAAAAGTTGTCAAAGAATAACTTGGAAATAAAGCACAAAACACTTTAAGAACCTTATTCTAAAGAATATTAACATCTAATGTAGCCAGATTTATTATTTATAGTAAGTTTATTTTAGTTACACGCATGAAGAGCTCTCGTTTACTTGCTGAATGAAAACAGTTACCTGTATATGGGTCAAGCTTCTAGCGCATTTAAAAAACAAGACTCGAACAAAATAACATTTTCATGAAATCAATAAGATGTTAAAGAACAACTTTTTTAACGACAGCCATTTCGAAATATTTACCGTTTTTGAGCTATAAAGCAAAAACTTTAAAGGGCCCCAGATCCCTAATTTGAGGGGCCAGTCCCTTTTTAGTGGTGTCAAATGAAAGGCCTTGAAATTGTGCACAACTTTTATTCTACATGTCTTATCAAAATATTTTTAGTTTTAAAGATACAAAGGAAAATATGCCTAAATTTTCGCTCTTTTAGGCATTCTAAATTTTGACCCCTTATTAGCGCCATTTTGAATACAGAAATCGAAAAACAAAAACCGATGTGCACAACTTCAATCCTTCTATTATCTAAATTCGGTAGAATTTCTGCTCCAGCTTTTGTAGTCTCGGAGCCTTTGTCTGGAAATGAAGCCTAATAAATTTTCATTTAAAGGGCAATAACTCAAAAGCGGAAGTGACTTTTTGAACTGTTTAACAGCATTCTGATAGAGTTTTGTAACGTCTATAAACTCTGCAAATTTGAGCAAAATCCGTTGAGAAATGAGCGAGATATGAGGTCTCAAAGTTGGCGTCTAGGAAAAAGAAGAAAAAAAAAAAGAATAATAATCTTAACCATCAGAATCAGCAGAAGGTCTTCCGTTGGAACGGAAGACCTTAATAATAATAACTAGATGCGATCTCGTTGCGAGCAACGAATGGGTCTTCCGTCCGATTTTTGATAAGATGAGATCAGAATTTGTCTGAGACTTTCGTTCAAATATAATGATATAAATAAATTGTTAAAAGGAGCAATTTTGCTTCAGTAATCTTTAACAAAATATTGATCATTAAAGATTATAGATTAAATATTTTCGGTCCATTTTGGCCCCTATTTTGAGGGGTCAGCCCTATTTTCTTCATATCTTCTTACAGCTCTTATGATTTTGAACACTTTTTGTAAAACAACTATTCTAAAATTCTTTTTCATTTCCAAAATATATGCAAAAGAAATACTAGGGGCCGGGCCCTCTTTTTAGCAAAAGTTGAAAGGTAACATACTGTTCAGAACAATATTGTGAACATCTTTTATTCAATAATGCTTATCAAAATATTTCCCACTTTTGAGATATAAAGCGTCAAAGATTTTGCATTCTGCTAATGTCCCTAATGTCCACTTATAACGTAACATATGATGACAACACGTTATATAGTTAAGGAGTATGAAGATGATCTATTTTGCCTTAGTAGTGTATTACAAAATACTGATCGTTTAAGAGTTATTGATGAAAGACTTTCGGCCCCTCTCGGCCCCGATTTTGAGGGGCCAGTCCCTTTTTCTTGATATCACCTTAAAGCTCTTATGATTTTGAACACTTTTTGTTCAACAACTATTCAGAAATTCTTTTTCGTTTCCAGGATATATGCAAAAGAAATATTTAGGGGCCGGCCCTTCAACTCCTTAATGGGGACGTTTAGCAAAAAATGAAAGGTTGCATATTGTTTAGAACATTATTTTGAACATCTTTTGTTCAATATTGCTTATCAAAATAAATGTAGCATATGATATGTATATTGTAATATATAGTTGTAAATTGTTGAGATAAACATTTTTGCTTCAGTAATGCATTACAAAATATTGATCGTTAAAGAGTTATTGTTCAAAGACTTTCGGCCCCTTTCAGCCCCTATTATGATGGGCCAGCCCCTTTTTCTTTATATCACTTTAAAGCTCTCATGATTTTGAACACTTTTTGTTCAACAACTAGTCAGAAATTCTTTTTCGTTTCTGAGATATTTGCAAAAGAAATATTTAGGGGCCGGCCCTTCAACTCCTTAATGGGGACGTTTAGCAAAAAATGAAAGGTTGCGTATTGTTCAGAACATTATTTTGAACATCTTTTGTTCAATATTGCTTATCAAAATATTTCCCACTTTTGAGATATAAAGCGTCAAAGATTTAGCATTCTGGTCCCTAATGGCCCCTAATTATGTAACATATGATGTGAATATCATAATATATTGTTGGAAATTGTTGAGATAAACATTTGCACAAATATTGTTCAGTATGATTTAACAAAATAATTATACTTTAAAAGATATGATACAAAATGTCTCAAAAATTCATTCATGATTCGTGTCCTAAATTTCGACCCCTACCGTGCTTCCATACTAAGCACTTCCGGAAAATATTCAAACCCAGGTGCAAAATGGCAACATGTCCTCTATCATCACTGAAAATTTCAGCGCTCTTGCTTAAGCCGTTTTTTAGTTCCATCACAGACAAGGAGGTCCTCTGAATTTTAATAAAAGGGCATTAACTTCCCACCGGAAATAAATATCTCTTAACGAAATTGCCGGAATTAACTTCAGACGACAACGCATCTACCATGAAAATTTGAATATAATCAAACAAGCCATCTCCGAGAAATCGTCTGCACAAATTTTGTAAGAAGAAAAAAGAATAAAAATAATAATAAAGGTGAAAAAGAAACCGAAGAATAATAGGAGGGTCTTCCGCTGAAGACGGAAGACCCTAATAAAGGTGAAAAAGAAACCGAAGAATAATAGAAGGGTCTTCCGTTGAAGACGGAAGACCCTAATAAAAATAGTGGAAAAGAAACCTAAGAATAACAGTAAGGTCTTCCGCTGAAGACGGAAGACCTTAAATATTGTAGATAATTATTTCTTTCAACACGATATGTTAATTATTAAATTTGTAAATCCTTACTTAAACAAGAGGCCCAAGGTCCACATCGCTCACCTGAGCACTGTGGCTAGGAAAAAAGGAAAAATCAGTTTAGTATTGAAAAGCTTAAATGCATAAGTGGTCCCAACCTACCCCTAAAAAGGGAGTGGGGGGGGGGGGGGGTCATGATTTGAACAAACTTGAATCTACACTATATGAGGATGCTTCCGTATAAATATGAAAAACCGTGGCTCTGCTGTTCTTGAGATTTTTAAAGATTTTTCCTATATATTCCTACGTAAAACTTTGATCGTTCATTGTGGCCCTGCCCTACCCCCGGGGGTCATGATTTGAACAAACTTGAATCTACACCACCTGAGGATGCTTCCATATAAATATGACCAATAATAGCTTTGCTGTTCTTGAGAAAAAGATTTTTGAAGATTTTTCCTATATATTCCTATGTAAAACTTTGATCGTCCAATGTGGCCCCACCCAACCCCCGGGGGTCATGATTTGAACAAACTTGAATCTACACCACCTGAGGATGCTTCCAAATAAATATGACCAATCATAGCTTTGTTGTTCTTGAGAAGAAGATTTTTGAAGATTTTTCCTATGTACACCTACATGTATGTTAAACTGATCGTCCATTTTGGCCCCACCCTACCCCCGGGGTCATGATTTGAACAAACTTGAATCTACAACACCAGAGGATGCTTCCATATAAATATGACCAATCATAGCTTTGCTGTTCTTGAGAAGAAGATTTTTGAAGATTTTTCCTATATATTCCTATGTAAAACTTTGATCGTCCATTGTGGACCCACCCTATCCCCGGGGGTCAAGATTTGTACAAACTTGAATCTACACTATATGAGGATGCTTCCAAATAAATATGACCAATCATAGCTTTGCTGTTCTTGAGAAGAAGATTTTTGAAGATTTTTCCTATGTATACCTATGTTAAACATTGATCGTCCATTGTGGCCCCACCCTACCCCCAGGGGTCATGATTTGAACAAACTTGAATCTACACCACCTGAGGATGCTTCCATATAAATATGACCAATCATAGCTTTGCTGTTCTTGAGAAGAAGATTTTTGAAGATTTTTCCTATATATTCCTATGTAAAACTTTGATCGTCCATTGTGGCCCCACCCTATCCCCGGGGGTCATGATTTGAACAAATTTGAATCTACACTACCTGACAATAATTCCACATGAGTTTCATCTTTCCTGGCCCACTGGTTCTTGAGAAGAAGATTTTTCAATAATGCCATTAATTTTTTGTTATTTCGTAATTATCTCCCCTTGGAGGAGGGCGTGGCCCTTCATTTGAACAAACTTGAAACCCCTTCACCCAAGGATACTTTGTGCCAAGTTTGATTGAAATTGGCCCAGTAGTTCTGGAGAAGAAGATGAAAATGTGAAAAGTTTACGACAACAACGACGCCGACGACGACGCCGCCGACGACAGACAACGGACAAATTTTGATCAGAAAAGCTCACTTGAGCCTTCGGCTCAGGTGAGCTAAAAAAGATAAGTCCATTCACTTCGGAGTTCCGAATGACAATAAAGACTGAACAATAAGTGAACGGTGAACGCAAGGTGAACGCAAAGTGAACGAATGAAGAGCGAACGCTGAACGCTTTGTGAATGGTGAACGCAAGCGCACGGTGAACGCTGAATGCAAAACTGTGAACGGAGAGTGAACGGTGAACGCACGGTGAACGAACGGTGAATGCACGCTGAACAAACGGTGAACGAACGGTGAACGAACGGAAAAATGGGAAAGTAGAACGTTTCAGGGACTGTATGTGTGAAGACTGCACGTAAAAATAGGAATCCAAACTTAACATACTTTAAATACTTCGAAAGAGAAAAATGATCTTTTTCCTTCTAAAAAACCTTCCGCAACTGGCATTGTAGAATCCAAATTTATTGTTAGAATTAGAACATTATGCAGAATTTTTGAAATATAGGTTAGGATAAAAATCTGCTGAAAAGCTCAGGAGCGAACCTCGTTAAATGGTAATCAATCAATCTTGTTATATTTTTTTTGAAAGTACTCAAATGATTTAGTTGTGTACAATCAACTCAACTGCATTAAAATTATATGAAACTAGAAAACTGATAAAGTCAGAGAGGGGTCCATAAGGATGGTCAAAGGATAGAGACAAGTGTACTTAGTACAGCAATGCAGTACATAAAGGAAGGAATCACTCTTATAATTATGTATGTGTTACATCTATCAGAGTTATCATGTCACAGTAAAAGTGGTCAAAAGTAACAAATGTTTTTCTATGATGGTCATTTCTTTAATGAAAACCACTTGAGGATATATAAAGGATACAGACAGATGGATGATGTACACCTTACTTTCTTCTAGTCTCTGACCACTAGAGCTCAAAATCACTCTAGAATAGAATTCCCCCATGAAAAGTCTGCTCTAGAGTAGGATTTCTCACCCCCTTCAATAGAATTGGGGGGGGGGGGGGGGACTAACTAATGGGGGAAATCCTTACTTAAAACACCAGTGTCCAACCCTAGATACATATGTAAATCACACCCTGCTTACCTCAACTGACGTTGAACCACGGAATCCAAAGTCATGAAGTTTAAATGGAAGGGAATCCAGACTGTCAGCTGTTTCATGTAAATAGCTTGCAATTGTTTCTTTTTGGTATCTTGAATTTGTAGCAACAGTCATAGGATACCATACTTGCACAAGGAGTGTCTGCAGAAGAAGAACTTTGATCAACATAAATGAATATTTAAGTACATTTAAATACAAGTTTTTGTCTTCTAAATATCAAGGAGAAATTTTTTTAAAAATTAAATCATAAACATTAATCTGCCTAGTTTTTTTTATGTCCCTCAATGTTTGTTTACTCTCCATCTCTTATCTTAAGGAAGGTTTTAAGCTCCGACAAAGAGAAACTTTAGACTGACTTTTCAGTATAATATTGTAAATGTACCTCTAGATAATTTGTCAGCCAGAAGCATTTTGGGTCTGTGTTTTCCACAGTAAAAAGAACATTTTTGTAAGGCACAACAGATCCCTCTGGGACTGCTCTTATTCTCACAGGAAGACAACCATTGTGGTGCTGCAAATAAAATATCTTAATTAGTGCTTTCTAAAGAAACTTCTTTCCTTTAAATTTTATTTTCCAAAAATTATGTATCCAGTATCATGTTAAATAAAGTGCACTGCCACAGCTTATGATAAGTCCATAAAATATTGTTCAATCATCATCAATTATTATCCTTGTCAAAGATGGAAACAGCAATCAAAGTACAATATGACAGTATGTACATACAACAGGTATCAAGTACAATATGACAGTATGTACATACAACAGGTATCAAGTACAATATGACAGTATGTACATACAACAGCTATCAAGTGAAGTTTTTAACATGTAAAGAGATAACATCAATTCATGAAATTGGTATTTTTCAAGTCTTTACAAAAACAAAAGGAGGGTGTTAGCTACTTCTGCTCCAAACTAACTGCAGGATTTTGAATGCAGTATTTCTTCCTGCTATATGCCTGTAATTCACCTTCAGTAGAATTAGAATTGTTTTGTCAATAGTGGTATAAGTAAACTCCCCAAACTTGAGTGGGTTTTCATCTAGTGTTATTCACTGGAAAGGCAAATTTCAAACCAAATCTTTTTCTAGTTAGTGTGCATCCCAATATCAATAATGATGCAAGTAAGTTGGTCTTAAAGTTACTTGTGTACTCTCTAATAAAATGTCTACTTTTTGTTTGTACGCCGTAGGACCATACAATAACACATTTAAGAATGATAAAATCCTTATCCATGGCTTCTATAGTCTATATTTTACTACAATAAATTCAGTATTACTCAAATATGATAGATTAACACGTTGTGTTTGTTGTTCCTTATTTTCATTTAAATTGTGTTACATGCATCTACGATTTTACCAGACATCCTGTTGTACAGTACCCGCATCGTTATTCTTTACAGGATACACGATACGATAGGATACACGCACGATACGATAGGATACACGCACGATACGATAGGATACACGCACGATAGGACAGGATACACGCACGATAGGATAAACGCAAAACACGATAAACGCAAAACACGATAGACCTGATAAACGATCTTCACGATAGGATAAACGCAAAACCTGATAGGATTGTTTCAAAATACGAAACGTTTTTTGACAAGACGAAAAGTTTTCTTTTTGATATACTATAGTATGATAATTTTAATTACTTACAAAGCCGCAAATCGAAATGATAAAACATTTTAAATTTGTCATGATAAAACATTTTAAAGTAAGTATGCTTTGTAAAAGATATGGTGTTTTTGTCAATAAAATTGATCGTCATCAAATTCCAACTGTAATTATTTTAAGAATAATTCCACTCTATGATGGAAATTAGGCGATTTTTTTTTGTTATGTAATTATACAAATGTCGAAATTCCTTCGAATCGTTAAATTTGAATTTTGAGTCCGTAGACAAGCGAAGTTTTACGCCCAAGTGCAATAAATTCACGAAACGCTATAAATATATTCATTATTTTAACAAATAAAACCTTATGAAATTCATAACAAACATTGATTATTTTTACAGAAAAACTTGTAAATAAAAAATGAAATATTTGGATTCAATATCTTTTGCTAGAAGTCTGCGAAGTATCCAAAATCGCCTTTAATAGTTTGTATTTAATAATTCAAATCTTACAAAAAAAATATTAGTCATAATTTGGGGGGGGATTGAAAAATTATTGTTATAATTATTTTAAGGTTAATGCTTTCTCCTACAAGTTTTTGCGAATTTGATTAATTTTATATTTTATATAAATTAATTATTTTTTTTTTTACGTTTTTGAATTGCTGAAATTGCTAGTTGCATTGAGACAGACCGTGCACTGGACTGTGAATATATATAAATATATATGTCACACATACATGTATCCCGTGCACATAGAAATTATTTACATATTCCAAGTACATTCCAAGTACATACATTGTATATGTATAAATGAGAAAGGAGACCTGCGAAAAAAATCGAATTTAATAAAATTAATAAACGTCACTAGATCTGTCATCATCTATTATCCGAAAAAATATCGCATTTCCATTCTTTTGTATTTATTTTGGTATTTTTATAGGCCTTTAAGATTAAGCTAGAAGGGAGCATGCAGTCGTATAAATAAAAAAAAATGTTACAGTGTACCAGCACGTGTATTATAGAGTAGTAATATAATGCTGATATAATATTGCCGATCCACAATAATAATGCCTTTAGCCATTTTTGTTTGCTTTTCAAAACATTTCTTTTTAGACCCCACCCCCCTCCCCCCAGCCGCCCCCAAAGAAATGATATTGCTTTCTTAGCGTGCTTGTGTTATAAGCATTTACAATAACAGAATTTGTATCTACTATAGGTACGTGTAAACTAAGCTTACAATGTATATGAATATATTTATTGGGTACTTAAACTTTGTATTAAATAACATTGAATGGTTACGTACACTTGTTTACAACATATTAGAACACACACACAAAAATTAATAATAAATCAATTTCCACAATTTGACAAGTGGATTTTCGGATTGAATAATTGTCAATTATTGCTATTAGACTTTGTAATAATTGTTACAAAACTTATCTTATATAGGACGACATCGGCAAAATTAGACAAAACTTTGTAAATTATGAAAGTCTTAACCCCATTTGAGGCACAGTCAGCGGGGAAGGGGGAGTCCATCCCCCCCCCTCCCCCAAAAAATCCGATTCAAAAAGCCAAAAAAAAAAATAATAATAAAATAAAATAAAAATATATATTGACTTCTTCAATATGGTCACGTATTATACGCAATCATTAAACACGAATAAAATTAAATACAAGGTATTTACCAGTCTTGTGTATCACCGCAGAACCAGGCGATTTTTTTTTCATGTGTCTTTGAGACGCCTTTACATGTAACAACGACAGACAACACAGAAAACCCTAAGATCCAGAAGTACCGCAAGCGCATTTTTTTATTTGATCACACCAATCATGTTTATGACTGTAAACCTATAAAAATTACATAAAAATATACAAATGAACTAAATCAACGGAGTTTGGAGGACAAACCTCACCTATATTTTATTTGATTCAATTATTCAATTCTTAATCTATAACGGAAGTGTACATTTACCAATTTTCTTAGTATAAAATCTTTAATTGATAATTAAGTGTTGTTCATAAAAATTATGAACAATATCCAGAAAATAAGTAGATGCATTTCATTGAAACCCAGTAGGGTTCAAGGTAAATACTTGACACCAGGTGAGAGCTAGAGTTCAGGTATGTCTACGTTGAATACACACGGGCCGGTCATGTAGGGGAAAGGGGAGGGCGTCTTGACTTGACAAGATGACAGTGTACTGATTAGGCAGGTAGGTGTCAGTTCTCTTGTCACGGGAGCGCTTCCACGTGTCACTAAGTTACGGTATATATTACTTCATCTCCGCTCCGAAGTAGGTAAGATGTATAATAAAAATTTGAGTGGTTTTGTTTATTTATTTATTTATTTTTTACATCTTCTAAATGCAGTAGTTAAATATGAATGGCAAACATCTATATTATAATATATACTTATCAGAGAAAAATAATAATACAAAGGAACAACAAAACTTGCGCGCATAGAATTTATGTTTCCGTTATTGATAAAAAGGATAGCCTTAATAAAGATACTGATATTTTTTTTATTCATAATTTATTTTTTGCACACATACCTAATGTTTTATGTTTCTATAATTATCAAAACAAAGTTAATAAAGGTCTCGCTTTTGTGACTCTGACTGTGTAAAGGGATTATAATATTTCTATCTTTGACAAAAATATTTCTTACATATCGACAAATTTAAAAAAAAAACCGAATGACTCAAATAGTAGATCGATTATTTCATGTACAAAAATAGAATTTGACTTTTGATTTATGCTCTCTGATTGGTGACGGTACTTGACGTTTATTTATTTATTTATTTTCTTTAAAAAATATACCAGAGTTAGAGTATTAATTTCTCTTTTTGTTCAACAGTTAGATTAATCCTAAATAAATTAACAAAACGAAAGATGAACTCGAGATATCTCGGGTGTTTCTTTTCAAGGTAAAGATAAAAAGCGAGGGTTTCCGAACGCACACGATAAACGCAAAACACGATACACGATAGAACCTGATAAACGATCTTCACGATAAACGCAAAACCTGATAAACGGAAAACACGATAGAAAACGCAAAACCTGATAAACGGAAAACACGATACGATAGGATACGATAGGATACACGCACGATACGACAGGATACACGCACGATACGATAGGATAAACGCACGATAGGACACGATAGAATTGTAAAGAATAACGATGCGGGTACTGTATATAATAAAAATTTTGCATTTCTTTAGAGTACAAATAGCTTTAATTAAAAAATAAACCAAAAGTTTTAAGAACTTCTTGAAAAATTCATAGTAAAATTTTCCTAAAAATTTGAAGAAGAGCCTATATCTTTATTCCATTAATTTGTTACTTTCTTATGCAAAATGTCAACATCACGACGTTAAAGTATATAACGTCAATGTAAGGACGTGATAGTATTGATTAGGAAAACAATGCTTAACTTGAACAACTGTAAAAAGAAAACCCAAAAAGATATTCTTTAAAAATAAAATGTTTTACAACATACAAATCATAGAGTATTATGTGAGAAAGTTTAACTTATTTTGATGACTGGACCAATTTATCCCCTTCATGGATTTAGCTCATTCTCTATTTTTTTTTATTTATCTCCCCTTAGAAAAGGGTGTAGCCCTTCATTTTAACAAACTTGAATCCCCTTTGCCCAGGGATACTTTGTGCCAAGTTTGGTTGAAATTGGCCTAGTGGTTCTGGAGGAGAAGATGAAAATGTGAAAAAATTTACAACGATGACCAAGACAACTAAGGCAAATTAATTTACAAGTTCAATTTTTTTTTAAAAAGCAGCTGTCTATGATGTCAAAATGCCTGGACTTTAATTTATCAAGGGAAGTGGTTGTAGAAATTCCATATCATACTACAAAACATTGCATATCCTTTATATATATAGTGGAAACTGTCTAATATAACACCCGTGCAATACATTTCACTGTGAAATCTTACATACCTCAAGAATATAATTCCATCCAGCTTCATTGAAATAGTCTTCACCAAAGTGTAAGTGGTAAACTTCTTTTGCTTCTGTTATTTTTTCCTTCGTAACAACTTGACCAGTTAACCACTTCTTAATGATATACTGCAAACCAAAGAATACAGTGGATGGAAATTTTCCTCCTCTGCTTTCAAAGTACGAGTAAACTGCTGTTGTATTTGGTGGATACTGCAAATGGTGAGTAACCTATCAAAAAAAAATTGAAATCAGTACATATAAAATTAATATTTTCATAATGAACTAGATGCTGTCATAAGACAGTAATACCCGCACTAGGGTGTTTGCCTCTAAATGCACACCCTTTCATATTGGGATAACCAAGGAAAAAGCCAAAATAATTCTATAATTTACACAGAACATGTATTTGTCAAATCGAGCATAAAATGCTCAGGTGACCATGTGACCCATGAGCCTCTTATACGCATTTCATATACTTAATTCATTACCAGTCTGAAATTACAGAATTTAATTAATGATGTAAATTATATAATTAGGTTTTGATAAAAGGGGGGATATAAATTTTTGGCCCATAATTGGAACTTTTTACATTTATTTTCTCAACAACAAATAATATTATTTTAGTGCAAAGCATTTTTGATGAACTTAGATCTCAACTTTCAGAATTGAACAAATCGGTATTTTCAGTATTTGGGTAGGCAAAAACCTGCTCAAAAAGCCACACCCAATCAATTTTGTCCCCCCCTCCCCCCCCCCACACACAATTTGCCTGTTTTTGGAAATAGGCATAGATAGCAATTAAAGTTATGTTAAAACATCGTTTTTAATGATAATGTAAAATTTGTCCTTGTACTATACAATCATGTGTACACCTTTTTGAAAATTTCTACATCACATTAGACTTGTGTCACCCTACTAGTACTAGTTTTACCATTATCATTTGGATTGCACATGGTGTACATATATGATTCATAGGCCTATATCAGTAGGAATTAATTCATTGTGTGTTTTAATTGGATTATATTTCATGAAGTTGACAGTACCTATGACAGTTGGTAAGTACAAGTTTAGGTATAGACTGGGGTAAAATAACCTGAAATGCAAATAGTTAGGTTAAAGTTTAAAAAGGATCAAAGATCATTGGATGCCACAACAGACGAATTTCACATTATTGTTATTATGTGTTATTATGCACATCTAATGGTATTAAATGTTATGAACCTCTGGAGGCAATCCCCACTCTCTTGAACTGGAAATGTTCACAATATTACCTGCATCAAATTTAAAAGTGCATCAATGATAATTTAGATTGCTTGACATTCCATTCATGACTTTGGGTCAGTCCACCCTCCTAGAATTAGGAATGAAAATCATTCAGAGAGATGCACCATTAAACTATTTGTATATATTTACATTTTTTTTATGTCAAAACAAAGTACTAGTTTGCATGCATGAACAAAAGGGGGTCTGTGAAGGGGAAGGGGCAAGGGGAAGGAGTAATCTCTGCATGTCTTTATTGTTGAAAAACTCCTTGAATGTTAACCTCACTTCTGACTTGTCATCATTATTTTCAAATGGCAGTGTCTCCATATGAGTGAAAAATTCTCAAGAGGGACATTTAACAGCAAACAAACACAATATACATGTACATGTTTATTAGTCAGACATATATATACTTCTGGTCATATCTCTAGTTCTCCCTTGAATCAGAAATGATGATATAAATATTTTAAGAATGATTAAGAGTTGAAAAGGTTGTGCATCTTAAAATTGATTAAGTTCTGTGGTTGAATTAGCTATACAAGTTTAGCTTTATTTTGCTACTCAAAACACCTTGAATAACTATTTATTATCAAACTGTTTTCTGAAATGTGCAGTTTTTTAACATGGATAAAAGTCATACTATGGTGACATGGAATACATTTTCAGCTTCTGAAAACAATGCATGAAAAAACAAGAGGCAAGAGGCCCATGGGCCACATCACTCACCTGAGCACATTAGCTAGGCAAAAGCACAAATCAGTTCAGTATTGAAAAGATTAGCCGGGGGGGGGGGGGGGGGGGGGGTGAATTTTAAACTTCCTGATGATCCCCTATTGTGGCTCCTCCCTATCCAAGGGATAATCTACACTACCTGATGATGCTTCCATATCAATGTGATCAATCAGGGCTTTGCTGTTCCTGAGAAGATGATTTTTAAAATTTTTCTTATATATTTCTATGTAAAACTTTGATCCTCCATTGTGGCCCCGCCCTACCCCTGGGGGTCATGATTTGAATAAAATTGAATCTACACTACCTGTGGATGCTTCCACATGAGTTTCATCTTTCCTGGCCCTGTGGTTCTTGAGAAGAAGATTTTTAAAAGATGCTATTAATTTTTCACCAATTCTTTATTATCTCCCCTTGAAAGAGGGCGTGACCCTTCATTTGAAGAAACTTGAATAAAGACCTACACTACCTGATGATGCTTCCATATCAAAATAACTAATCATTGCTTTGCAGCTCTTCAGAAGAAGATATTTTCCTATATATTTCTATTTCAGACTTTGATCCTCCATTGTGGCGCCACTCTACCCCCAGAGGTCATGATTTGAAGAAAATAGAATCTACACTACCTGATGATGCTTCCATATCAATGTGATCAATCAGGGCTTTGCTGTTCCTGAGAAGAAGATTTTTAAAATTTTTCCTATATATTTCTATGTAAAACTTTGATCCTCCATTGTGGCCCCACCCTACCCCTGGGGGTCATGATTTGAATAAATTTGAATCTACACTACCTGAGGATGCTTTCATATAAATATGACTCATCGTGGCTTTGCTCTTCTTGAGAAGAAGATTTTTAAAGATTTTTCCTATATATTTCTATGTAAAACTTTGATCCTCCATTGTGGCCCCGCCCTACCCCCAGGGGACATGATTTGAACAAAATTGAATCTACACTACCTGTGGATGCTTCCACATGAGTTTCATCTTTCCTGGCCCTGTGGTTCTTGAGAAGAAGATTTTTAAAAGATGCTATTAATTTTTCACCAATTCTTTATTATCTCCCCTTGAAAGAGGGCGTGACCCTTCATTTGAAGAAACTTGAATAAAGACCTACACTACCTGATGATGCTTCCATATCAAAATAACTAATCATTGCTTTGCAGCTCTTCAGAAGAAGATATTTTCCTATATATTTCTATTTCAGACTTTGATCCTCAATTGTGGCGCCAATCTACCCCCAGAGGTCATGATTTGAAGAAAATAGAATCTACACTACCTGATGATGCTTCCATATCAATGTGATCAATCAGGGCTTTGCTGTTCCTGAGAAGAAGATTTTTAAAATTTTTCCTATATATTTCTATGTAAAACTTTGATCCTCCATTGTGGCCCCACCCTACCCCTGGGGGTCATGATTTGAATAAATTTGAATCTACACTACCTGAGGATGCTTTCATATAAATATGACTCATCGTGGCTTTGCTCTTCTTGAGAAGAAGATTTTTAAAGATTTTTCCTATATATTTCTATGTAAAACTTTGATCCTCCATTGTGGCCCCGCCCTACCCCCAGGGGACATGATTTGAACAAAATTGAATCTACACTACCTGTGGATGCTTCCACATGAGTTTCATCTTTCCTGGCCCTGTGGTTCTTGAGAAGAAGATTTTTAAAAGATGCTATTAATTTTTCACCAATTCTTTATTATCTCCCCTTGAAAGAGGGCGTGGCCCTTCATTTGAAGAAACTTGAATCCCCTTCGCTCAAGGATGCTTTGTGGCAAGTTTGGTTGAAATTGGCCCAGTGGTTCTGGAGAAGAAGTCGAAAATGTGAAAAGTTGACAGACAGAGAGACGGACGGACAGACTACAGACAAAATGTGATCAGAAAAGCTCACTTTAGCTTTCAGCTCAGTTGAGCTAAAAAAAACTGCTTTTCAAATACTGTAACTCTTTCCAAGTACTTGTGATTATAAGTTTTTAGCTCACTTGAGCTTTTCTGGTTTTCTCATCACATTTTGTCTGTCGTCCATCTGTCTGTCTGTATACTTTTCACATTTTTGACTTCTTTTCTAGAACCACTTGGCCAATTTCATCTAACCTTGCCATAAAGGATCCTCGGGTAAAGGGATTCAAGTTTGTTCAAATGAGGGGCCACACCTTCTTTCAAGAAGAAATAATCAATAATTAGTGAAAATTTGGTGGTATCATTTAACAAGAGGCCCATGGGCCACAACGCTCACCTGAATAACTTTGGCCCTGCTGTTCCTCACCAGATGATCTTTTTGTAATACCTATTGTGGCCCCGCCCTACCCACGGGGATCACGATTTTAACAATTTAAAATCTACACTACCCTAGGATGTTTCCATATAAGTTTCAGCTTTACTGGCCAAGAGGTTCTTGAGGAGAAAATTTTTGAAAATTTTTCCTATATATTTCAATGTAAAACTTGGATTCCCTATTGTGGCCCCGCCCTACACCTATGGGTCAAGATTTGAATTCTTTAGAATTTACGCTGCCCCAGGATGCTTCTACAAAAAGCTTTTCTGACCAAGTGGTTCTTGAGAAGAAGATTTTTTTTTCAATGTATTTCAATATAAAAATTGGATTTCCTATTGTGGCCGCGCCCTGCCCCCAGGGGTCATGATTTTAACAATTTAGAATCTACACTACCCAAGGATGCTTGAACATAAGTTTCAGCTTTTCTGGCCTAATGGTTCTTGAGAATAAGATTTTTAAAGATTTTTTTCTATATATTTCAATGTAAAACTTGGATTCCCTATTGTGGCCCCGCCCTTCCCCGGGGGTCATGATTTTAACAATTTAAAATCTACACTACCCCAGGATGCTTCAACATAAGTTTCAGCTTTTCTGGCCCAATGGTTCTTGAGAAGAAGAATTTTAAAGATTTTTTTTCTATATATTTCAATGTAAAACTTGGATTCCCTATTGCGGCCCCGCCCTTCCCCCGGGGGTCATGATTTTTACAATTTAGAATTTACACTACCCCAGCATGCTTCCACATAAGTTTCAGTTTGTCTGGCCAAGTGGTTCTTGAGAAGAAGATTTTTAAAGATTTTTTCTATGCATTTCAATGTAAAACTTGGATTCCCTATTGTGGCCCCGCCCTTTCCCCGGGGGTCATGATTTTAACAATTTAAAATCTACACTACCCCAGGATGCTTCAACATAAGTTTCAGCTTTTCTGGCCTAATGGTTCTTGAGAAGAAGATTTTTAAAGATTTTTTTCTATATATTTCAATGTAAAACTTGGATTCCCTATTGTGGCCCCGTCCTTTCCCGGGGGTCATGATTTTTACAATTTAGAATCTACACTACCCCAGGATGCTTCCACATAAGTTTCAGCTTTTCTGGCCCAGTGAGATCAAATCCATGGGTGTATAAAAAAAAACATCTAAATAATAAGAATAAATCACAGCTGTAAATTTATTTCCATGGACTCTTCCTTGTGTAACATCTGGTCTGCAAGATATCTCTGGGATGTTTCATGGTTTCCATTTTTTTTGAAAATGAAATATATAATACAAGAGGCCCATGGGTCACAACACTCACATGAGTAACTTTGGCCTTGCTGTTTTTCACATGATTTCCCCCCTTGTAGTACTTATTGTGGCCCCGCCCTACCCTCAGGGGTCATGATTTGAACAATTAGAATCTACACAACCCCAGAATGCTTCCACTTTAGTTTCAGCTTTTCTGGCCTAGTTGTTCTTGAGAAGATTCTTAAAGATTTTTTACAACATATTTCAATGTAAAACTTGGATTCCCTATTGTGGCCCCACCCTACCCCCGGGGGTCATGATTTGAACAATTTAGAATCTACACTACCCCAGATTGCTTCCACATAAGTTTCAGCTTTTCTGGCCCAGTGGTTCTTGAGAAGATTTTTTACAACATATTTCAATGTAAAACTTGGATTCCCTATTGTGGCAACGCCCTACCCCCGGGGTTCATGATTTGAACAATTTAAAATTTATACTACTCCAGGATGCTTCCACTTAAGTTTCAGCCTTTCTGGCCCAGACGTTCTGGAGAAGAAGATTTTTAAAGATTTTTACTACATATTTTAATGTAAAACTTGGATTCCCTATTGTGGCAAAGCCCTACCCTCGGGGATCATGATTTGAACAATTTAGAATTTATACTACTCCAGGATGCTTCCACTTAAGTTTCAGCCTTTCTGGCCCAGACGTTCTGGAGAAGAAGATTTTTAAAGATTTTTTCTGCTTATTTCAACGTAAAACTTGGATTCCCTATTGTGGCAACGCCCTACCCTCGGGGATCATGATTTGAACAATTTAAAATTTACAACACACCAGGATGCTTCCACATAAGTTTCAGCCTTTCTGGCCCAGTGGTTCTTGAGAAGAAGATTTTTAAAGATTTTTTCTACTTATTTCAACGTAAAACTTGGATTCCCTATTGTGGCAACGCCCTACCCTCGGGGATCATGATTTGAACAAATTAAAATTTACAACACACCAGGATGCTTCCACTTAAGTTTCAGCCTTTCTTGCCCAGTGGTTCTTGAGAAGAAGATTTTTAAAGATTTTTACTACATATTTCAATGTATTACTTGGAATTCCCTATTGTGGCCCCGCCCTACCCCCTGGGGTCATAATTTGAACAATTTAAAATTTACAACACACCAGGATGCTTCCACATAAGTTTCAGCCTTTCTGGCCCAGTGGTTCTTGAGAAAAAGATTTTTAAAGATTTTTTCCTACTTATTTCAACGTAAAACTTGGATTCCCTATTGTGGCCCCGCCCTACCCCCAGGGGTCATGATTTGAATAATTTAGAATCTACACTACCCCAGGATATTTCCACATAAGTTTCAGCTTTTCTGGCCCAGTGGTTCTTGAGAAGAAGATTTTTAAAGATTTTTTCCTACTTATTTCAACGTAAAACTTGGATTCCCTATTGTGGCCCCGCCCTACCCCCAGGGGTTATGATTTGAATAATTTAGAATCTACACTACCCCAGGATATTTCCACATAAGTTTCAGCTTTTCTGGCCCAGTGGTTCTTGAGAAGAAGACTTTTTTAATGACCCCACCCATTTTTTGTCTTTTCTTGATTATCTCCCCTTTGAAGGGGGCTTGGCCCTTCATTTTAACAACTTAAACTCCCCTTTACCCAAGTATGCTTTGTACCAATTTTGGTTAAAATTGGCCTAGTGGTTCTTGAGAAGAAGTTGAAAATGTGAAAAGTTTACAGACAGACGGACAGACAGTCAGACAGACAGATGGACGACGGATATAGGGTGATCAGAAAAGCTCACTTGAGCTTTCAGCTCAGGTGAGCTTAAAATATAATGTATACTGATTAGGCATAAACAGAATATAACTAAATGTAATGTCTTTTTAGGTCACCTGAGTCACTCAGGTGATCTATTGCAATCCATTTTCATCTGTCGTCATTCAGTCGTTTGTTAACTTTTGAACATTTTCAGCTTCTTCTCTGGAACCATTGAACTAATTTCAACCAATTTTGGCATATAGCATCTATGGGTGGGGGACACAAAAATTGTGAAATTTATGGCCCCTGCCCCCCTGGGGTCTGTGGGGTGGGGCTAAAACCACCATAATTAATGCAATCTTAAAAAATCTTCTTCTTTACTCCTGGACATCAAGCAGTCAAACTGTTGGCATGATTGTAATAAGCATTGAGCCCTCTACCAAAATTGTGAAATTCATGGACCCAGAGTCAGGGTTTCTGGTGCGAGGGTGGAGATCTTGAATATATAGTGAAAATGCATTATTTATTAAAAATCTTCTCCTCTGCTCCCCGGTGTTAAGCAAACAAACAAAATTATAGTAATGATGAGCAAGGATGCCTCTATAAAATTATGAATTTCATCACCCCTGGGTCAGGGGTTCTGATCTTAAGGCGGGGCTCTGTTAATTATATATTGAAAAGGCATTAATTCTTTAAAAAGCTTCTCTTGCTTCTGGGTATTAAGCAAACAAACTAAATGTATAGTTGTGATGAGCAAGGATGCCTCTTCCAAAATTGTGAATTTCATGGCACCTGGGTGAGGGGTTCTGGTCTTTGGGTGGAGCTGTAATGATTCTACAGGGATTTACCAGTAACCTCTCAGGGTCTGAAATTCAGCCCCATTCCCAAATTGAAAATGAGTTCAATTTTTCCCAATTCGGCAGTATTTTTCCCCAATTGGTGAACAATACTTTTATATTAAATTATCTTGGAAAAACACTGAGTGAAATTGTCAGATTTTCTGTAATTTTCCTCTATTTAACTCATTTAATTAGCAAAGTTACAGTCATAACATGTTTAAACTGTAAACATTGCCAATCTTCAATCCAAATTTCCTCCATTTTTCTGAAAATTCTGATATTGTGTGATAATATAGATTTCTTAAGTTATTTCCACCTACTCAATTGATCTATGAGTGAATAGTAAGAACTGTACGCATTATAAAAATTTACATCAATTTTAAAGCAAATCTGTGCCATTTTCATATTTTTTAAAATTATTTTACCGAGAAAAAAAAAATAAACAATAAAGAATTAGATATTTATTCCATTGATTTCTTACAAAATAAGTTCCATTAAATATCCGTCGATGTACAAAAAAACTTACTATACCATGTAGTAAATAATGTCTCAAAGTATATAAACTACACGCTGTGTCCATCTTGTGAAGTTGGAAGTCGCAATCGTTTACCAAAAATAAAACCGCTACCGTATCAAAATTTAAGATACGGAAAATTTTTCACAATCACAATTGTAATCTTTTTTTACCATTTATTTGTAACAATTAATTGAAATAGTATACCTAAATATTTTTTCGTTGTCTTGTGATATTTATTTAAATGTAAAATGCATGAAATAAATTGTTGCCAGTAAATTCCTAAATTTATTTACCAAATATACAGCTAGTCATAACTATTTTGTTTTTTATCTTAATTAGTTATGATAAAACGAACTTATCCAAGGGGTACACTGAATTATACAAAGAATGGCTTCTAATAGAATTTTAATTGTCTGACAGATAAAGGGATATACACTGTGTACACAAAGGTGTAACACCTATGTTGGTTTAAACACCTGCGGGGCATGATTAACAGCTCCACATACCGTTATAGGGGTGTTATTGCTGTACATCATTGAACAAACAAAGCTGTGAAATTCATGATGACTGTTAAATTGTGAATGTACTCTCAATTTAATTTATTTTTTACAACAATATCTCATGCAAAATTATAGTATGTTTATATGATTAATTTCAATTGCTCACAATTATTTGCATGTTTAAGCAAATCCCTGGACAAGGAATATACCAAGAGGCCCATGGGCCACATTGCTCACCTGAGCTCATTGGCTACGAAGAAGCAGAAATCAGTTCAGTATTGAAAAGGAAAGGGGGGGGAGGGGGGTGTAACAAACTTTAATTTACACTACCTCAGGATGCTTCCATATCAATATTACTAATCATGGCAAAGATTTTTTTCCTATGTTTTCCACTGTCATGGTAGCTCATTCTGTAGAGCTCTCGCTCCGTGATCGGAAGGTCCTGGGTTCGAGTCCCCAGCCGCGACTGACAGAAGTTGATAAAAAATAAGTAGCAACTATTCCTTTGCCAAGCCCTCAACACTTTGAAGTGAAAGTTGTGGGTCCTTTGGATGAGACCTTAATAACCAAGGCCCCATGTCATGGCAGGCGTTCGGCATGATAAAGATCCCTCACTGCTCAATGGCCCTGAGTGCCAAGTAAAGGTCTAAATTTGAAGCCCTTCACCGGTATATGGTAAAGTCTCTATATGAGTGAAAAATTCTCGAACGGGAAGTAAAACAATCAATCAATCCTATATTTTGCTATGTAAAACTCTGATCTCTCATTGTGGCCCCACCCTGCCCACCCTTAATTTGAACAAATTTGAATCTACACTACCTGAACATGCTTCTATAATAATATGACTAATCATGGCTTTGCTGTTCTTGAGCAGAGGATTTTTTCAAGATGATTCCTATATTTTTTTCTTATGCAAAACTTAACTGACCCCTCCGTTGTGCACCATGATTTGAACAAACCTGATTCTACAATACCTAAGGTTGCTTCTGTATAAATATGACTAATAATGGCTTAGTTGTTCTTGAGAAGAAGATTTCAAAGATATTTCCTATGTAAAAGCATTTCACAGTACAAAAAGATTTACCAAGAGAAAGTTTCAAAAATGTAATTACTAAGGTAAAGCAGTAATTAATTAACAAATATTGCATTGAAGTCTGTGGGGACAAGCGTTTTTTTTTTTAAATAAAAATTCAAACAATAAGAATATCAATAAATACTGTGGCGGAAAGATACATTAAAACATTAGAAATAGAATGATAATTGAAAATGATTTTTCTTACCAGTCCTGAGATATGTTTTTTAAAAATTGAGAGGGAGATAACCCTTACCAAAATTCAAGATTGTACAAGGTTTAAATTTAATCAAACATTTGTTTTTGTCTTGGTGCACGAGCAAAAACCTTTGGTGCACAGGGTCTGAAGTTAGGGAGGAATGACATAAAATAACTTAAACAAGTTATTATTTTATTGAAACTATTTTGGAAAGATAACTTGTTTGAGTTACTGATGCTGGGGAAAAGTAGGACAGAAGCAAAGGGAGATCACTCATTGTGCCACAAATTAATCATTTGAGTTATTGTTGACAATAACTTGTTTACATTATACCTCTGACTGATAAGTGTGTTATATTATATTCATGATATAACTATATGGTAGCTGCATGATATTATATTCATGATATAACTATATAGTAACTGTCCGTTATGTCAGATATTAGACGGTCCGAGGCGTGTTAGCGCCGAGGAGATTCTAATATCTGACATAATGGTCAGTTTGAGGCTTATAACTTACTTAAAACATTTCATCAATGTCGAACACTTCCAATGTTAACTAATTGTACAGCCACAGGAAAATGGGTCTCGTTCTGCTTGGATTACTTTACCTGGCAGTGTTCATTAAGAATACTAGTTTTGGTTTTTCTTCTGTACTTTTTCAATAGTAGGAATCATCAAGCCATGTTATATATCGATAAATATGAACATTAACTTTGTTTGGTCTTTTTTTTTATCCACATTGCAACATTTTGATATATACAACTCATGCGTATAAGTTAGTTCTATTAAATTCTTGACAATTTATTCATTTTATGACGCAACAACCACAGATGACGATGTACATTTTAAACAAAGACTTCTTCAGATTCAGGTGTTTTGATGATGCTATTAATTTAGAACACCAATGCAAATTTCAGTTCAAGTTTTCTTCTGTGAAATCCGTATATATTCTTATATTTCAGAATTTGCAAGAAACAGTTTCTCATTTTACACGTAATTTTTGTAAAGCAACAGGATTTGAAGGATTTTACTCCAACCATTCTTTAAACACTTTCTGTCAAATTGGGAGATTATTTCTGATGTATTTTCTTTTTTAAAAATGCAACAAACAGTTTCTCTATTTAGCGCAGGTTTTGAACTCGGAAGGATTTTACTCCAGACACTCCTTAAAGCAACGAAAGACACTCGCTCAAACAACGCGGGACAAGATGGACAAATGGTCATAAATCACTGAACGAAAATACAGAATCAGTTGAAATTTCATGAGCGGAATGGTTAAAGGCAGAAAAATGGATGTTTAAATAATTTAAGCAAAAAAGTCCAAGGTTGTGTGTAAGAAAACGCATGCTTCTGATTCTTCTGCTGTTTCCCCAAGATTCTGTGAATGTTCCGTGTATCAATCATTGTGAAATGAATCTAGTAATGAAAGGTGAATTTAGGAAATTTATGATCGGGGCCACGGATTCTTCTACAATCATGAATGTGAAACATTCAATTCACTGTGGATTATTTGTGCCATTTCCAATAGGATTTTTTTGTGAAATATTTACATTTTATGCTACTAATTTCCTACATTGTTCATATTAAATTGTTTGATTTATCATTGCCTTTTCAGTGCTGTTTATTAATTTGTTGCCCTTTGTTCTCATTCGAATGTTACCTGTACCTGTCCAATAAGTTGAATCTTATTGGACACCTACAGGTAACTTATTGGACGGCATGCAGGACAATAAGAAATTTACTGAACCAGGTTTAACAAAAGATGACGTCACAAAAATGTTTTAAGGTTATTTATATTAGTCTTTGACAATAACGCCAAAGATCCCGTAATGCAAACATGGTGCAATTTACAGCGCAAGATTTTCTGAGCAGGATTGGAGAGAATTTTCTCCACTTTCCAGCATTGGTCAATCAATTACCTTTCGCTCTCTAAATCTAGATATTTTCTTTAAGCAACCTGTATATTTTATCCACCTCCTAACCCTTTTCAGTCATCTCTACAGACCAATAAACTCGCTTGGTTTGAATTTTCTGCCATTTGACAAAAAATTCAAAACAAGTGAGTTTTAAAGAATATATCTAGAATTATAGGGAATGAAGGTTAGTTGACTGACCAATGCTGGAAAGTGGCGAAATTCTCCCCAACCGTGTGCAGAAATCTTGCACCATAAATTGCACCATATTTGCATTATGGGATCTGTACATCCTCACAATGTCAAGGTTTTGTGATTTCGGAACTCCACACGAACCCTTGACATAAGTCATTATTTAAAAGTTGGGCTAGAAAGCTACTATTTCATTTGTTCCTGGTCTAGGACTGGAACCAATCAGAAAACAGCTTTTATTGTAGGTTAAGTTTTATAAACAAATATGATTCATCTTTAAAATGGAAAGTGTCAATATTGTAGGATTTGTGACTAGTTACTTTACATGAAACATCGGGGATTAATTTTTTGAAGATCGTCCTCCTTACAATTACAAAAGACATGCTCTGGAGTTGGGCAATTTGATAATGACAGATTTGAAAAATATATTCTCATTGGTTAGTTTATAATTACTCATTACATCATGTGTAACCACAAGCCTAACTTTTAAATAACGACTTATGTCAAGGGTTTGTGTGGAGTTCCGAAATCACAAAACCTTGACATTATGAGGATGGGATCTGTAGCGTTATGGTCAAAGACTATAAAATATAAAACCATAATGCTACAGTTCTGCAGCTAATTATATAGGTAATATTGAAGTTGGATATCTGAGAAATTTTCTATGAAAATTAGTGTAGTAAGTGAGTACCCAGGGCTCGACATTAACGCTTGTCTGCTTGTCCGGTACCAGTGAAAAAAAATCACGGACAAGTGAATATTGCTGGCCGCTTGTCCAATTGGACAAGTGCATTTAAAGTAAAGAAGTCTCAAAATAATAAAAAGAACGACTGTCCAACATTTACCGGTACTGAAGTTCAAAGACGGAAGCAGTATGTTCCTAATACCGAACTTCCATCTCGATATGGATCGCTATGTAGTTGAGTTCACACTCGATCGGGATAGAAGTTCACTAATTGCATACTACTGCAAAGGCATGGAATTTACGAAGTTTGGATTCTGTTTGATGTTGACAGTCCCATTTATGTTGTTGTTAGGACAGAAAGTCTAGATAAAATTTTGTGTTATGTGTTTGTTGTATTTATCAATAAGATCATGAATCAATCAAGCACATGTAATGGATTTCATTTTAGTTTTCAAGTTGACAGTATTAGATCTTTATTGAAATTTTTTCGGACAAGTGAAATTCAAGTTCGGACAAGTTAATGTCTTGGTCACTTGTCCGAATGGACAAGTAGGAAAAAAAGTTAATGTCGAGCCCTGGTTCCTGGATAACAGGTTAACCATTAAACAATACGAATATATCAGTTAGTAAACTGCTACTTGGTTAACTCAGATATCTATAGACATTTTACATTTAAAGTACATACAAGTAAAAAATGGTTACTTTTGTTTTTAAATGCGATCTAACATATAATTAATGTGATAAATTTCATCTCCTGTTAGTTTTGACCTTGCTTATTACAAAAACAATCACTTTGTTTTGTTGGTTTTTCATCTTTATTTAATTAATAAATTGGTTTTCCAGGGGCTAATCAAGTTTTGAAGACCTGGGTTATTAATTACAGTGTAGTTCATTTTAAACCTGTGCTAGTCATCAGTACAGGACACAACAATTAAAATACTTAATCTTCTTCTTCTATTTACAACAATTTATGTGTTCTAGGCCCGGGGTTTGTTTCTGTATCAAATGCATTTACTTATGTAAATATAAATAGTTCTGGCTCTGCTTGGTTAGGGCCAAAGGAACGGGAAGTTAATGAAACTATAAAGGGATCTATAAATGACAAAGTTGTGATGGTCATAAGTCAACTGGCTGATTATCAGTTCAGTCATAGTATTATAGGAAGTTTTACATTCCTTTCTTTTGATATTTACTCCCCAATCCGACTATTAACTAATCGAGTAACGGAAAGAAAAGTAAAAGCGAAACTTGACTTTAAAAATAGTTTCCAGTATTAAGTTATATACTTCGAAAAACATATCTGTAACAAAGAGAGAAAAATCTCTTTTTAACCTATCAATGTTTAATATTTCATATTTTGCAATTTTACCTTGTATGAATCTGTAACAAGCAGTAAATTATCTGTTATGCTACTAGCCATTTTTCAAGTTCCCACTCCAATGTAAGGTAAACAGGTGCCCATGACGTCATAGCAACACAGTTAACTCTTTAACATTCTAGGCGTTTCGTCTCTGAGTTTGTTTATACCCGGTCTTTTTGTCCGATGTGTGATAGAGTGATATTTTAATTTATTTTACCTAGTGAATATTATATTATTTAGTTCAGTGACTAAATATTCACGCATATATTATTTTATTTTTAGAATCGCGCAACGTTTCGTTTTCGCGGAGTTTTGCGTGCACCGTTAAAAAAATATTACTGTACAACATCATTTGGTTTTCGTCTTTACTTATGTTCTAGAAGTTATTACTTATCCTGAGGGTATATATTATACTATTGGTCAGTTTTAATATCCATGCTTGCGATTGGCCAGGGACGTTTTCCCGCCGATCTATTTGTGTATTGGTTAGTATATACCTCTACTGACTTTTTCCCTTTATAACATTAGATCGTTAGATGTGACTAATTCCCTAGAAATCGTTATGAATGGACTAATCTCCGTGCGTTAGTCAAGTGAGCTAATCCCTGCTTTGAAAGCTAATTCCCGCTTAAACGTAATCCTCTAGATTTTACTTTTATATATTGGTATGATATGTGAATGGACTAATCCCCGTGTGTTAGTTATGTGAACTAATCCCAACTTTGAAATCAAGCTATCTGAATCCTCTAAATTTTATGTTTGTATCGGTATAATAAAACAGTTAAAAGTATATCATTGCGGGAGTTAGCAAGATTCCAGTTCCCCTCGACCAACTGAACTGGAATCTTGCTAACTCCCCCATTGATATACTTTAACTGTATACCCAGCTAGCACAAAAACATTTTTAAAATGTTTTAAAAACATTTTCAAAATGTTACAAAAACATTTTTAAAAATGTTTTAATCACGTGATTTTGTATGGTTTTTAAACGTTTTTAAAACATTTTAGCACAATGTTTCAGCAAATGTTATCAGAACATTTTATTAAAATGTTACGAAAACATTTTTTAAAAATGTTGTAATCACGTGATTTTGTATGGTTTTTTAAACGTTTTTAAAACATTTTAGCAAAATGTTTCAGCAAATGTCATCAGAACATTTTCCTTAAATGTTACTAAAACATTTTTGAAAATGTTTTATTCACGTGATTTTGTATGGTTTTTAAAACGTTTTTAAAACATTTTATCCAAATGTTGCAATGACATCTCTTTCCTGAAATGTCACTTAATTTTCATTAAATGATATCAACATCATTTTGTATGATTTTAAAAGCGCTTTTCATACATTTCATCTTAATTATAACTCTCAAAGAATTAATCACAACTGAATGAATTCACTTTTTACAAATTTTAATACAAATCCTTATCTAATATGAGAAACATATTTTAGTTCCATTTCCGGTACAAGTTCTGAGTCACTGTATTCTGTTTTAACCCAACAGGTATTTTTAAAGGAAATAATTCCATTCTCTGAATTTAAAAACAACAGAATCACATAAATCCTTCCCACTAAAAAGAATAAACAGGCCTAGATCACTGTTATCATTTACGATCCCGCAAAAAGCATGTATCTACATGTACATGTGTAGGTTCCACAGAGCGGCGGATCTACTATGTAAATGGAATCGCACACATTTGATAAACTTTACACGGAGTCTGTCCTCGGAAAGAATTGAACAAGACGCTCGATCTTTTCTGTAAAGCAAAACCTGTAAACATAGAGATAATGGTATTTAAGTCATCCGTCTACATCAGATCTTTAAATAATGAAAATATACAATAACATTTATTTAAATCACAAAATCACATGAAATTTTCCCATTTGCATCAATGAAAAGAATTAGAGTTGTTGCATGTTCATAACTAAAACACAAAAATATTAATAAAGAGCAATGATATTTACATATTAAAAAAAATGCCTTTATCAGCTGGAGGCGGTTCTTTCAAATGTGGCAATTCGAATGAAATTCAAGTCTGTTGATGGAACTGTCATCTAACTGCAATATGATTTCATGTTTCAATAAAAAGATATTTTGAGTTATGATCAACATAAGACAAGGAGGAATATTTATTGTTGCCTAAAGTATTCAATTCAAATACATAGTAGCTTTGTTATTGCTACACAATGTATACAAAAATACAATGATGTACTGGTAACAGAAAAGTCACTTTTAAAAATAATCCTTTGAAATTTCTGATGAAATTATACTCACAAAGCAGGTTTTAATAATCCAGCGCTAATTCTTCTGGCTTATATGATGCAAAAATCTTGTTTGAAAATCAGCAACAAGAAAACGCGCACAGCCTGTTTACCAGAATTCAAATTTTGGCCTAGATAAGCTGCAAACCACTAAACACTCTAACGCGCTGCCCAGCAGGAGAATTGCATAACAAGGTTATCATGACACTGAAACTGACCAGTGAGGCCACTCCTAATCTGCTGCATTGGCGTATAAGAAATATGATGCAAACAGAGGAGATAGTCAAAAATCAGGCTGTGTTAATTATTGTAATCAGTTTGCTTATTATTTTGTTTTCTTTTTTAAATTAAAGTATCTTTAGTTTATTCAGTGAACTTTGTATTGATTACATGTCTGTCAACTCAATAAGAATTTTTGAAAACAGGGATAATGTTTTCGGAACATTTTTTAAAAACAATTCTTCATTTAATCTCAATCCTCTTTGGATATTCTATATTTTTTTTCAGAAAAATTGGGTTAGTTCATGAATATTTTAAAAACACTTTGAAAATCACATTACAAAATATTGCATCAGTGCTAAATAAAATGTTTAAGTCTTTAAAAGGACAAACGTTGTAGTCAATGTTCTTAAAGCATTATTACAACATACTTTAAAAATAAACAAATGCATTAATATTAACAATGATATAAATGTTTTAAAAACATTTTGAAAATGTTTCTACAGAATGTTGCATAAATTCCAAATAAAATGTTTCTGTTGTCGGAGGAGAAAACATTTTGTTCAATGTTTTAAAAACATTTTCACGACCAACACTGAAACATTTAAATATTAAACTATAAGCAATATTAAGAATGTTTTAAAAACATTCTGACAACGTTCCTTCGAAATGTTTTAAAAACGTAACACTACTATGTTTCATATATATAGAAGAGGAATGTTTTATTTCATGTTTTAAAAACATTTTTATAACGTAATATGAAACTGTTTAATATATGCAAACAAGACATACCTTTGGAATCATTTTTAAAACGTTTCAAAAACATTTTCTAGAAATGTTCCTTAAAGATTTTACTTTAACCTTTTTGAAAACATTTTAAAAATGTTTTTAAAATGTTACAATGGGAAAGAAAAATGTTTTTAAAACATTTTAAAAATGTTTACTCTGAAATGTTTTGAAAAAACCTTTTTATAACTGCAATAAAATGTTTTGAAAATGTTTTGTGCTACCTGGGTATTAGACCATTGAGAGGGATATACATATATTTTGGTATCAATTTACATAAGATAACTTATACTGAGACGAGACCTCAGGACAGAGACTGATATAAATGTTTTTTGATCGGATGGCCGATATTGTTTGAGTTCTGATCCACAATCAGGTATACCTGCTATTATTTTCTATTTATTGTGTATATAATTATTATTGTAAATAGATTTGTGAACTATTGAATTCATTTTATTGTAATAGTTTTGTTGGAAATAGTTCGATATATATTCTCGTTTTCAAGATTGATGTAAGGGAAATACTAACTCTTACTTTTCCATGTATTTATCGAGTACTCAGTATATTAAACGTGTAATACTTTTATGATGTATTATTATAAAGTAAATCATGCCTAAAATTCACCATGAATAATATTATAAATGTAATATGTTTGTTTTCTAAATACTTATAATTTGTTATTGATATTTTCAGAGCTTTGTTTATGCATTCAACATTTAATAAACTGTGAGAACCTGAGCCGCAGGAGTACTATAAAAAAAAACCTGTTACACTTTCACGGTCTTTTTGTTCGATTACTTTCACCGTCTATAGACACAAGCTTATGTAAATTGGCACCTATTATCTTATATGATGTTTTTATTGAAGTTTCAAGAAAGGTTTTCTGCACATTTCCACTAAAAAAATGCACCGTGACCCGTTTACTTGTATTGAGTATTTATAAACTGGACAGACAGTCTACAAAATGTATCCCCTTTTTAGCTCACCTGAGCCGAAGGCTCAAGTGAGCTTTTCTGATCGAAATTTGTCCGTTGTCTGTCGTCGTCGTTGTAAACTTTTCACATTTTCATCTTCTTTTCAAGAACTACTGGGCCAATTTCAACCATACTTGCCACAAAGTATTTTTGAGTAAAGGGGATTCAAGTTTGTTCAAATGAAGGGCCACGCATTCTTCCAAGGGGAGATAATTATGATTTCGTGAAAAATTACTGGCATCTTTAAAAATCTTCTCAAGAACCACTGTGCTTGAAAACATGAAACTTATGTGGTATCATTGTGAGGTAGTGTAGATTCAAATTTGTTCAAATCATGACCCCCGGGGGTAGGGTAGGGCCACAATGGGGGATGAAAGTTTTACATAGTATTGATAGTAATATACAGGAAAATGTTTAAAAACTTCTTCTCAAGAACAGCAAAGCCATGATTGGTCATATTTATATGGAAGCATCATCAGGTAGTGAAGATTCAGAAGTGTTCAAATCATGGTCCCCGGTGATAGGGTGGGGCCACAATGGGCAATCCAAGTTTTACATAGGAATACATAAGGAAAATCTTTAAAATTCCTCTTCTCAAGAACACCAGAGCCATGATTGGTCATATTTATATGGAAGCATCCTCAGGTAGTTTAGATTCAAGTTTGTTTCAATCATGATCCTTGGGGTGGGGCCGCAATAAGCAATCAAAGCTTTACATAGTAATACATAGGAAAAATCTTTAAAAATTTTAATCTTCTTCTCAAGAACATCAAAGCCATGATTGGTCATATTTTTATGGAAGCATCCTCAGGTAATGTAGATTCAATTTTGTTCAAATCATGACCCCCGGGGGTAGGGTGGGGCCACAATGGGCGATCTAAGTTTTACATAGGAATTCATAGGGAAAATCTTTAAACATCTTCTTCTCGAGAACAACAAAGTTGTGATTGGTCATATTTATATGGAAGTATCCTCAGGTAGTGTGTGTAGATTCAAGTTTGGTCATATCATGACCCCCCCCCCCTCCCCCCCGAACCACTTTTATATTTAAACTTTTCAATACTGAACTGATTTCTGCTTTTTCTTAACCAAAGCGCTCAGGTGAGCGATGTGGCCCCTGGGCCTCTTGTTTATAATCTGATAAAATTTACCACAATTCGGGGGGGGGGGGGGCTCCCCCGAGAAATTTTCTTTAAAAATGGCTCCAAATGGTGCATTTTCCAGCATTTTAGATTGAATGAGTTAGTTTTTGGCCACTTTTTTTCTAGTTGTTTTTTTTAAGACCGACCTACCCAAAGAATTCAAGAATTTAAACAAAAAATTAAATTTTGGGATTATTTTTAATTTCCATGTAAACATTAAAAATGAGACTTTTATCATAACCGGGTCAATCTCATTCTGGACTTCAGCCTAAAATAACCCTTTTATACCTCACCCACTGAAGGATGGCAGAGTCCCGAATGACATTGGGCCGATCATGCGTTTTGTTCGTATTACCCGGGATCTTTGGCTATGCCATTGAGAGGACACACAAAGTAAAATAACTCTTACAATCCTTGAGCTTGGTCGGAGTGACCCAAGTCAACATTTTATTTAAACGAAACGACTCTAGGATATTACAATTCCAAATTCCTTCAACCATACAATGTTGTAGGGGTCAGCCGACATTTGTGATTTTCTATAGTAAATCGATGACGGTCATTCATTTCAAAGCTTTTGTTTGCTGTCAGCCTAACGTTGTACAAACTTGTGCGAATGACAAAAAACGCATTATACATATATAAAACTTGTGTGAAAGTAGGAAATTTGTGCAAGATTAGGCTTGTACTTAAAATATTAAAAATGTATGAAAAGTTCAATGTTTTTCCTATAGCAATTTAAGCGAGAGCTATTTACCTGTATGACCTATGTTGAACCCACCCGTGGAATAAATTATTTAAAATAAGTAGTAGTCACGTGAGTTCTACCCAGGTAAACATTCCTCAAAGGTGCTCACTGTAAAAGATAGCCACATTTTGTATCATTATATCGAAGTCGTGCTGCATATAGAGAAGTTTGTATGTATTTGGTTTTAGGAACACGGGAGGGTTAGGAGAGTTTAGTGTTATTAAAATGTCATATCATACATAAAAGCGTCAAACATTTTTAACATCCATGCAAGACAATGGTACCGGTATTGAAAGCTACCTAAATACACCTTTTTCTCATTTTAAAATTTAAAGGAACTAATGTTGTATTATTGTATTATTTCAAATGCAAGGGTGCAAATTTCTTAGTTTGATCACTATGGCTACAGGCATATATACAACTTCATTCGATTTTTTTCTCAGGTAAAATAGCGCAAGAAGAATCATTCGGCAAACGCGCCCGTCAATGATCCACCACCAGATTGTTCAAGTGTCCGATTTAAATGTCTCCTCCCCTTGATTTAAATAAACGAACCTCAAAATAGGTTCGGTACGACTTTTCCGGATTTGGGGTATATATATAGGCATTTAAAAATCTTCATTTGTTTCAAATCCATGCTGATTCAGGTGATGTTTTAACGTGATTTTAATTAGAAATATACACTTGTATTTAACGTTTACAAAAAGAGAACAATTTGGTAAAATATTCTAAAATAAAACGGCACTGAAAAAGGACCCATTAAACATTGCTTAAGTGCATTTGTCCTTTTTAGACGGTGGCTATTTATAGCCACAGGCTATTGCTGCTGGTCTGGGCTATGAATAAACAACAGTGTAAAAACACGGGGACCCTAGCGGCGATTTTTGCAGAGACAAAATTATGAAAGTGGAGTCGTTTCGATGTTCGTAAATAAAATGTACATGGTTCTCAAGTTATTAATGACATTTCGTTGATGGGCGCAAAGTTTAATTCCTGATATTTCCCGTTTTAATATTTCTCGCCTCATGAATATTCATTACACTACACCGACTTAATGTTGTTAATTCGTACAAAAACTGATTCGTATATAAGGAGTCAATTCGTATGCAAACCACAAAAGTCAATTCATACATAAAGTTTGTTGAGTATGAAACAAATGCAAAAAGTTAGTTCGTTTACACGTCCTTTTTTACGTTGTGTAAATGTAAAATTTCAATAAAATTTATTAAAAGTAAAAAAAAAAAATTGGGGGAAAAATTTTTATGGATAATGGTTTCACATTACACCTTACCATCTTAGGAATTTATAAAATAATTATTGTTAAACCAACACACTCTCGGCAGTTTCTTCGCTGTTGGATGTGTGACAAACACTTATTATACGAGATGTTCCCAATTTGGTATTCCCTAATTACGAGATACTCCATGCTTGGAAAGCGTCAATCCCCAAATTTCTCCATTTCCGAAAATTCAGTTAACATGATTCGAGGACTGCGTATTCCTTGTTGCAGAACTGCATGTTTTATTTGAGACGTTTTGTGAAATTTTTATACAATAATTCTTATACAGTTTATTGAAATTTTACGGTGTCTTTTGATGAATGGAATTTCTAGTATCTGTTGACGATACTATATTAGAAAAAGATATATTTTCGGAATGGAAATAAAAATCACGTCCTCTTAAAGTTTACATAAAAGAGAGTTGTTGAAGGCAGATACGATGCCATTTTGCAAAGTTAATTTCGGTTCTGTCTAAAAACAAAAGTCATTGCCTAATTATCTCGGACACAAAAACTACTGAAAGGATGCTAATTTATCAAAGCTATAATTATAAGACTGTGACGAACAAAAGTTACCCATATATTTCATTTGTATTTGAAAATTCTATCGTGACTCGAATAAAATTTACCCTTTAAAAAGTGTAAGAAAAAAAACTACACAAATGCATGTACATGAAATATTAGGATTTTCTTGCGAATTCAGTTGACTTAATTTAGGGGTTCCAAAGATAAAGTCTATTTCATTATCTTTCAGCATATGGTTTATGTCGCACAATCTACAGAACATCGCCAAAAGTGATTCATCATTTCCCTTTTTACCATATATTTTAAGAAAAGTTAGTTTTTTTGTTTTGTTTTTTTTTTTAATATTGTGAGTTCAATTTAACTCCAGATTAGCAAAATTTGATAATTAACCACTGAGTATAAGAATTTAAATTATAAAATCACAATTTCTGTTTAACAACTTCAATTAATACATGTCCTCATCATACTGACGCAAATATAAAATAACTCATCAAATACATGTATTGTAAAAAAATTGCAACAAACGTTCATAATTTCCATATCATTTTACACATTCTCATATTAATTTATTTAATTTAATTCATTCATGCCAGTGGCCAGTAATTAGAGCTCTAGAGTCAAGGAGTAAGGAGTCGATCCTTAGGTCGCGGGTTCGAATCCCACTGCGGGACGTGGAGACCGGTCCTTCAGATGAGACCATTAAACTGGGGTCCCGTGTCGCAGTAAGTGCTGGCCAGAAAAAAGATCCCTCACTGCACAATGGCCCTGAGTGTTGAGTGTAGATATAAAATTTGCAGCCCACCAATGGCAATGGTGGCGTCTCATTATGAGTGAAAAATTCCCGAGAGGGACGTTTTAATTAAAACAAACAAACAAACAATCAAACAAAATCATTCATGCCACCGTCTATCAGTACTCACAGTACTTTGATATTTGTTGTAGCTAATTTATACCAACAACTGACCTCTGGTCACTTTAATAATTTTGGTTGCCCCTTCCCCATAACCAAATATATCATTTGACAAACAACTAAACGACCGCATTTTAATGAATCATTTTTTTGGAACTGTATAGGTTAAAAGGTCAAACCTTAGTGGCCAGCATCTCTAATTAATTTTCTCTCTAGAGTTAGCACCTGTTCTGTCTTTCAGCAAAATACAGCGAATTATTTTACATTCTTATTTTTATGCATTTTTTCGTTACGATACTTTTGTAAAAAAAAAAAAAAAAATTAAATGTAAAATCTGATAAAATTAGAAATATTGTCATTTGATATATAATATCCAATTCTTCATTTTAAAATGCACGTCCAATGTGTCGCATGCGAAGCTCTGACTATCAAAATATACAATTGATGTGCAATTTTCCCGCAACACTTAGAAAATTCGGATTCTGTACAAGTGTAGAACCCTAATTACTCTTTTCAACTATTTGACTATACTGTTCATATAATTTGCAATATAAACAAATAATGATACTTCATATTGAAGAATAAATATAAATTAGTTTGGGAAATTGTTGGAATTATTGTTTATTCATGGGGGGGGGGGGGTAATTATAATTTTTAACATAAATGTACTCTTTAATTCCATTTTTATTTTTAGCCAATTAGCAGCTCAATGTTTGAAAAAAAGTCTTGAAAAACAATAATTATTAATAATAATAATAATTAAAAAAAAGTGGCCAATTCTTGTTTTGACAGGACCTCTACTTTATACATATCAGTTTTACCACAGTTCATTATACAAAGTTTAAGGACATTGGCAAGTCAGGGTTTTCCGGAGAAAAAAGGTTTAATACATGGGTTTTTTCACTTATAAAATAGTGATTGAGAGTGATCTCCCGTGTAGAATTCTATTGTACCATAGGACTGGCGGTAAATTTAGATTTTGCTTTGATGTTGTGGTGTATTTGCCAGAAGAATCACAGTTTTTTTAAGTCACGCCCACCTTTTGGCATCAAGCCATACTGTGACAAGACCTTGACTGATGAATGAATGATGTTAATTTCCAGACCTTGGCAATGGCTGATGAATGAATTAAGGAAGCTCTAAACACTGCACACTAAAGAGTACTATTTGTAGGGTAGTTTTATTGAGTTAGAGTGATCTGCCCTTAGAAGAAAAATAGAATAAATGGGAATCTACTGTTAATGACACAATTTCTTATGAATTAAAGTATTCTTAATGTTATGTTAGACCAAGATTAAGTAATTGAATGCATCATTTCCATTAATTTCCCCGATGTAAGTAAACAACAGTGATTTTTGTTCACAGATAGTTCATTGTCTTTGAACATTTTTCCTGCAGAAATACGACAGGTACCCTATGAACATTAGCTTGTCGATGTTCGTTTCTTAAATGTTTCTGTATGTTTTCTCCGCGTATCCTTAATCAGTAAATGATTCGTCCTATCTCGAGTTCTCGTCATTCTCTTTCCCGTCCCCAAATACAAATAGCAATTTCACATCAGAAGTCCCCGCGTTTTTTTTTTTTTACTTCCAATACCATTTCAAACTTTCATTAAAATGTCACAAATCATTTCATTATTTTCTGTACGCCGATTGCTATATTGAAAAAGTTCAAAGGCGATGTTTCCCATACCCATCCCCCCTTTAAAAAAAAAAACGATCTAGAAAGATAAATTTTCTTTCAGAGTTCACGGCTTGAATATAAAAGCCTACAATCGCTACCCCTGTACCTGTACCTGACAAAAGTCATGTTTTCTGCGTCTTCGACATTCCAAAGGTACAATATCTTCACACGTACCAATTCCGAATTTTTTATCAACAGTTTGCAGAAGCAGTGACGCAGCGAAGTATGATCCTTGCAGATGGAGACAGCTATTTATACAGACTCCGGACCGTGGCTTGACACCTCGTAGTAGGCGGTGCTAATTATCAACTTGCTTTTCTCTCATTGGTCCTCTGGTACAAGTAACTTACACAATAGATATTAATTGGTTAGCGGTAAATGCACTCACAGTTTTTATTCACTCGGGGCTCCGCCCCTCGTGAATGAAAAACTGTTGAGTGTATTTACCGCTAACCAATTAATATCTATAATATAACTATAACTAACATTAACTTGTCGATGTTCGCTTCATAAATGTTTCTGTATGTTTTCTCCGCGCATCCTTAAGGACCCTCTATACACTGACGAAAAATGTTTTTGGAGTTTGAGAAAATTATGTAGTGTAAAGGAGGATACTTTGAAATTAACTAATTCATTTTTAACATAGGGAGAGTGCCTTTTTTATCCAGGAAAAATCTTCAAAGATAAAGAAGTAGTTATAAATAAAATTCGCTTTTGCTTACTCAAATGGAGAAAATACATGCAAATAAAGTTTTCAACTACTCTATCTTTGTCTAATATAATGTTTAGAATACTTGGGTATATTTTAAATTATGTCATACAGTGCAGATTACAATTTATTACATTTTCAACAGTGAAATACTGTGAATTATTGAATAAAAGTGACATTCTCTCACAGTGTGAAAGGATACCAAAATGATATTCTCTCACAGTGTGAAAGGATATCAAAGTAAGTACATATAGCATCAGAAGTCCCCGCGGTTTTTTTTTTACTTCCAATACCATTTCAAACTTTCATTAAAATGTCAGAAATCATTTCATTTTTTTTCTGTACGCCGATTGCCATAAAGAAAAATTTCAATGGCGATGTTTCCCATACCCATCCACACTTTTTTCCACTGTGAATTATTTATTGAATAAAAGTGACATTCTCTCACAGTGTGAAAGGATACCAAAATGATATTCTCTCACAGTGTGAAAGGATATCAAAGTAAGAACATATAGCAATTTCACATCAGAAGTCCCCGCGTTTTTTTTTTTAATTCCAATACCATTTCAAACATTCATTAAAATGTCAGAAATCATTTCATTTTTTTCTGTACGCCGATTGCCATAAAGAAAAATTTCAATGGCGATGTTTCCCATACCCATTCACACTTTTTTCCAAAAAAGAAAAAGAAAAAAAAAGCGATATATAGAAAGATAAATTTTCTTTCAGAGTTGACGGCCTGAATATAAAAGTCAACAATCGCTACCCCTGTACCTGACAAAAATCATGTTTTCTGCGTCTTCAACATTCCATAGGTACAATATCTTCACACGTACCAATTCCGAATTTTTTATCAACAATTTGCAACAGCAGTGCCGCAGCTAATCAAAGTACTGTGAGTACTGATAGACGGTGGCATGAATGATTTTGTTTGTTTAACGTACTCCCTCTCGAGAATTTTTCACTCATATTAAGATATCACCATTGCCGTTGGTGGGCTGCAAATTTAGATATATATTCAGCACTCCAGGCCCTTGGGTAGTGAGGGATCTTTTTCTGACCAGCACTTACTGCTACACGGGACCTAGGTTTAACTGTCTCCTCGTCCCGCAGTGGGATTCGAACCCGCTACGTAAGGATCGACTCCTTCATGTCCGTGACTCTAGAGCAAACGCTCTAACCACTACGCTACACGGATACTGGCATTGAATGAGATAAAATGTTGTAAGAATCTGCAAAATGATATGATGGAAATTATGAAAGTTTATTGCAATTTTTCACGATACAGGTCTTTTAATAAGTAAATTTATATTTCCGTAGTATGATGAGGACATATATTAATCAAAGTTGCTAAACAATTATTGCATGAAATTTTCTACATTAGGTTTATTATAAAATAAGGTTTGAAGAAAAATAAACTATGCTGAAATGCCAGAAACGAAAGTTCAATCATTTCAGTTTTTTCTATATGTACTATTGTGGCATACAGTCATAATTGCAAATTTAAAATGAAAATTTTTTTTAAGGATGATGGACAGATTGAAATTATATATTCCAATAATGGATTTTGAGATCCTCATGTTTTAATATTTTTTCCCCATAAATTATTGCTTAAAACGTGTCAAAACCAGTTTAACCCTAGATTTTAAATCATAAGGGGATCAAGGTTCCTAATATATTCATGTAGTGACTGAACATTTTTATTCTAAGATGCATGTTTTACAAAAAACGTGTAATGAAATCGTGGTTTTTGAAGTTAGAAATGTTGACTTCATAATTTCAAATCTTTACTCAGTGGTCAATAATCAAATTTTACCCTCCCTCCTAAGAAAATATGAACAATTTTTCGTAACTTTTCGAAAAGTTTTGAAATTTTGAGTAGAATTGAACCCACAATATTTTTTAACAAAAACTTACCTTTCATAAAGTATATGGTAAAGAGGGAAATGATGAATCACTTTTGGCCATGTACTGCAGATTGTGCGACACTGTACGGAAGTCTTACTTTATTGTTTGATATATACTGTTCGAAAAGAAAAAAAAAGAACAGAATAACAAAATATTTGTCAGCTTCTATTTATCCGTCGTCTCAAACCACGGTTCGGAGTCCGCATATAGGTCTCTCCAGAATGGAATATCATACATTTTGGCCGTGGTTTGCTACAATGCTATTTCTCATACACAATATGCAATGAGCCTGCTAGTCATTGCGCAATACGAAATTTAATTTATGAACACATGCAGGATAAGACTGACCTAAATCAAGCCCACTGAATTCGCAGGAAAATCCTAATATTTCATGCACATATATATGAGTACCCTTTTTCTTACACTTTTTAAAGGGTGAATTTTAATCGAGGCACTATAGAATTTTCAAATACGAATGAAATATATGGGTAACTTTTGTCCGTCACAGTCTTTTTTAATTTTAGCTTTGATAAATTAGCATTCGTTCAGTAGTTTTTGTGTTCGAGATAATTAGGCAATGGCTTACTTTTTTAAAGATAAAATCGTAATAAACTTGGCAAATTTTATGGCATCGTATCTGCCTCCAACAACTCTTAAATTATAACTGATTAAGGTGTCGTGAATTTTTTTTTCTTTCCTAAAATATGTATCTTTCTAATATAGTATCGTCAACAGATAATAGAAATTCAAACAATCAAAAGACATCGTAAAATTACAATAAACTTTTAAAGTTTTATTGTATAAAAATTCCACAAAACGTCTCAAATAAAACATTTATAAAACATGCAATTTCGGAACAAGGAATGTGCAGTCCTCGAACCATATTTTGGAATTGGAGAAATTTGGAGATCGACGCTTTCCTAGCATGGAGTATCTCGTAATTAGGGAGTATCAAATTGGGAACGTCTCGTAATTAGTGTTTGTCGCATATTTGTAACTAAGAAACCGCCTTGTGTGTGTTTAGCAATTATAATTATGTGATTTCGGAGTTAAAATATGAGACCATTATCCTCAAATATTTTTTTCCCTCAAATATTCTGACTTTTCATAAATATTATTGAAATTTTACATTAACACAACGTTAAAAAAAGCCGTGTGTACGAATTGACTTTTCACATTTGTGTCATGTTCATAAAACGAAAAAAATGTGTACGAATTGACTTCTGTAGTTTGCATACGATTATACGAGTCGGTTTGTGTACGAATTAGTATTAAATTGTAGGACGGTGTAATTTAATGAATATTCAAGAAGCGAGAAATATTGATAACGGCAAATATCAGGAATTAAGCTTTGTGCCCATCAACAAAATGTCTTTGAAATAACTTGAGAGTATTTGATAACCATACGCATTTTATTTTCAAACATCGAATCAACCCTATTTTCATTATTTTGACTCTGCAAAAATCGCCGCTAGGATCCCCGTGATTTTACACTGTTATGTTCTTATTCGTGCCACTCAAACGAACATAAATAATTTATAAAATAAACACAAACACGTATATTAGGATGTGAAGCGCTCTGATAGTGCAGTTTACTTTTTACACATATGTACAAATGTCATAAACAATTCTTCTTTGTCTTCCTTTCTACAAATTAAAACAAAACAGTATTTTTTTAATATAAAATCTTATTAAACATGTAAAAACAAGGGCGGGTGGGGTGGGGATTCAGTTATCTGCACTGAAAAGAGCCTTCGAATGGCTATAGAACTTTCGGCGCTAACAGCGGTCAGTTAAAACCCGTGCAATGAATATTTAAATGTCACCTGACAAGGTAACCAGTATTGCAGCCAACCCTGGAATAGATTACAGATATAAATAAACACGAACACGTGTTATTAAAACCTTTGATAAATACATCTGTTATTTATAGCCCAAAAGGGGCAGCAATAGACTGTGGCTATAAATAGCCACCGTCTAAAAATGATCTTTGCAGATGGAGACAGTTATTTATACAGACTCCGGACCGTGACTTGACACCTCGTAGTAGGCGGCGCTAATTATCAACTTGCTTTTCTCTCATTGGTCCTCTGGTACAAGTAACTTACACAATAGATATTAATTGGTTAGCGGTAAATGCACTCACAGTTTTTCACAGTTCACTGAATGAAAAACTGTTGAGTGTATTTACCGCTAACCAATTAATATCTATAGTGTAACTATAACTAAGCGGTGAAAACCAATAAAGCGTATGTTACAGAGGTAAACAAAAGCACGTGTACTTCCTTCAACGGGTAGAATCATATATACAGCAAGAAAGAAAAGCAGTAATGGCTTTCTTGTTCCTTGTATATCCACGTCTTGTTTCTATATAATACATTTTCAGGCAAAATATCTGGAAGTCATAGGAAATGAAGATACAATAATGTATCTAATACAAAAACCAGGAACCTTGCCAATGTCCTTAACCGTTAGTTGGATTTCATTAAAAATCATTCAACTATATTTAAAAAAAATGCAGATCTTTTGCTTCTTAGAGTTGCATTGTACAATTCCATCTACAAGAGGAACACTTTAAATGTGCTTTTTGGCACAGGTCACAACGTAAACAACTAGTATACGTCCCTGATGTATTAATTAATTTTTTCTAAAAAATAATAATAATAATCATAGTATTTTCACGTAGTTTAATAAAGTAACATTCCATTATCGAAGAAAGGAGAAATTTCTCGAAAGAATATTAGGTTTATTACATGTAGCAATACCAAAACAATACCGTAATATCGTGTCATCACTAACGGTTGTACTGCTGATTACCTGTGTATTATGTGCGCTCAAGCGGAAAGGGATTTCTCATGGTGGCTGTATATTTCACCTGTTTGTGTAAAACAATGGGCTTGTATGAATTATATTGTTAAAATGACACTTGTAATTTTTAGGTCACTCTGAGTCACTCAGGTGACCTATTGCTATCCGCTTTCGTCCGTCGGCGTGCGTCGTGCGTTAACATTTGACCATTTTTAGCTTCTTCTCTGAAACCACCTAAGTAATTTCAACCAAATATGGCATATAGCATCTATGGGTGAAGGGGAACAGAAATTGTGAATTTCATGGTCCCTCCCCCCCCACCCCCTGGGGCCTGAGGCTTGGGACTACAACCACCAAAAATAATGCAATCTTTAAAAATCTTCTTCTTTACTCCTGGACATCAAGCAGTCAAACTGTTGGCATCATTGTAATAAGCATTGAGCCCTCTATCAAAATTGTGAAATTCATGGCCCCAGGGTCAGGGGTTTAGGTGTTAGGGAGGGGCTCTACTGATTATATAGTGAAAATGCATCAATTCTTTGAAAATCTTCTTCTCCGTTCCTGGGTATTAAATAAAGTAACTAAGTACATAGTTATGATGAGTAAGAGTGCCTCTTCCAAAACTGTGAATTTCATGGCCCCAGGGTCAGGGGTTCTGGTGTTAGGGCGGGGCTCTATTGATTATATAGTGAAAATGCATTAATACTTTGAAAATCTTCTTCTCTGCCCCTGGAGAATATTCAAAATTGTGAAATATATTGCCCCAGGGTCAGGGTTTCTGGTGGAAGAAGGGGGGGGGGCTCTATTGATTACTAGTATATAGTGAAAAAGCATAATATCTTTGAAAATATTCTTTTCTGCTTCTGATTATAAAGCAAAGAAACTAAGTGTATAGTTATGATGAGCAAGAGTAAAATTCATTCAGAATTTTGAGTTTCAAGGCCCCTGTGTCAGATGTTCTGGTGTAAGGATGGGGCTCTATTGATAATATAATGAAAATGCATTCATTCTATTAATTAATCCTGTCTGCTCCGTAGTGTTGAGCAGGTAAACAAATTGCATAGTTATGATAAATAAGGTTGCTTCTAACAGAAATTTTAAAAATTGTGGTCCCATTCCAGGATCAGGGGTTCTGGCATTACCGGGGATGGGGGGGGGGGGGTTATTGATAATATAGTGGAAATGTTTAATTCTTTGAAGTGCATAGTTATGATGCTGGGGGTAACTCTTCCAAATTTGTAAATTTCTTGACCCTGGGTCATAGGTTCTGGTGTTAGGGTAGGGATGTGTTGAATCTGTAGTAAAAAATGTATTATACATGTGAAATTCTTCTCTGCTTCTGGGCATATCAGAGGCAAACTGAGTAAAAGTTTTAATAAGCAAGGGTATTTTTACCAGATTTTTTATCATCTGGACCATTTGGTCAAGCAATCAGGTCCTGGGCAGGGTTCTATTAATTTTATTCTACTGAGAGAAGTTATTCGCCTTTTCTATTCACCTTTGATAATTAATCACTGTAAATAACGTATTTGAAAGGTTAATAGAATAAGAGAATTATGCTAGGATTTTTATTGTATAATACAAAAAGTACTTTCTTAGTTTTAATGATCAAGTAGACCTGTAAATAATAGATAAATAAAAATGAGACAAAATTATCTTATTAAATGTTCTTCAAAGACCAAGAGAGGTCAATGTGAGAGGTAATATTATGGCATTAAAGATAGTACAGAAGCACTAATAGTTTGTTAATAGTCTGCATGGTGATAGTGATGAGAAGGGGACAGATTAGAACTTAATTTATGAGTTGTTACTGAATATTAGACTAATTATTTTGTTGATCCTGATCTTCCTACTTCTCTGGCAACAAAGCTTCATCTATCAGTTTATTTTATACTCTATGATCCTCCCAATTGTTGTATTATACTCAGGTGACCGTTAAGGCCCTTGGGCCTCTTGTCTTTTTTTTATTATTGGGCGTGGGAGGGGGGTTCCCGACCCCCCAACCCCCCTGAATCCGCCACTGTATGGCGTGGTTTTGTAGTAATGTGAACTAAATGTACGTGTATAAATAGTCGAATTCAGGAATGAATTTAATAGCTACCCAATTGAATTGTAACAGGACTTCCTATTTTTGTTTCTAGAGAAGCACAATATTCTGAAACTGGATGGGAAACATTAAAAGCCAGGCGATATATTGCAAAATTGACAACTATGTTCAAAATTCACACGGGAAGAGTACCTGAATATTTGCACAATATTGTCCCCAATAAACGCGAACATGTATCAACATACTATACTCGTAATAAAGAAGATTAAGTATGTTGTTCCAAGATGCAGATTAGAATTATTTAAGGAATTCCTTCGTACCTGATGCTATAAAACAATGGAATTTACTAAAAATAGAGGTTAGGGAAGCCATCTCAATTAATTCATTCCGAAAAAAACTTGGTAGGAAAACTTAAAAATCCACCATCATACTTTCGTATGGAAAGCGATATACCAATATCATTCATGCTAAGCTAAGACATTATTGTATGCTAAACTATGATTTTATTTTATATTAACGAAATATTATTAATAGTCCTTCGTGTTCATGCAGAAAACGCGAAGATGTGTTCCATTTCTTTTTTGCATGTAAAAATTATTCCAGTGCTAGAAATACTCTTTTCAATCGCTTATTCATGCTTGAATTGGTCACTATTGATATAAATCTATTACTATGTTGTGATGAAAATTTGCCTTTACAGATAAATTACAGTATTTTTGCTGCTGTTCATAAATTTAGTGTTCTTAGTTGATATGTTAAATTTTATTTGTATCATTTGTATTATTTTTCTTTAATTTGCATGACATATTGTATTATATAAGGAGAGGAACTAGCTAGTAAGTTATTTTAGAATTTGTTTCCAATCCTCTTGATTTAATCAATAAAATATGTTCAAAACAAGCTACCCAATTTATACGGTATAAAGTGGGTTGGGGCAGTTTACGCTTTATAAACCGCGAAGCGGTTTATAAAAAAAGCATAGACTGTTCCAACCCAGTTTATACCGTATAAATTGGGTAGCTATTAAATTCATTCCTTATAATTTAATTTTCATTCATTTGGTTTAAGAAAAAAAAATGATTGCCCTTAAAAAAATAACTTCAATTTGTACAAAATTTGAATGTAACGTTATGCGGATCGATACGCTTTTAACGCAAGTCATTGTGACGTAGGCAACCCAATTTATACGATATAAAGTAAATTTTTTATCCAATCAAATACCTCCACTCAAGTGGCGCTGTTTCATGTATATGTATTTATATGTAAAAACCTTTTTTACATAACAGAAAAGTGTATTTTCTGAACGAAAATCACAACTATCTTAATCATTACTTACATTTTTTTTTGTATGTGGAGTTTATGCTATATTTTTGTATTTATATGATAAAATAAAATGCTGTGTAGTGTGTGTGCAAGAAAACAATTATTTGAAACGCACTTTTTAAAATTCAGATGTTGTTCCTGAATTCATTGATAATAACAATGGACAATCAGAGTCAATAGTAGTGTTCAATCAGCAAACGAACTGAAATCTTTTTAATTTATTTGCACACAAACGCATACATGTGTACATATGGTAGATTGTACAAATGATTTTTCAAATCCATAATATTAAACATATTGAATTAAATTAGAAAATTGTACAATATTCTTAATCGTTCAAACGATTTTTCTGAATTATAATTTATAATATAATCTTCTTAATCAGCTGTTGATCCTACAAATATTGTTTTAAAAATTAAATAAAAAGTTTGTAAAAATTGTTGTCCGGCATTACCCAAATGTAATTGAAAAAAAGAGTGGGATAATTCCGGACAGTGTTTTCTTCTCAGTTTATCCATTTTTTCAGACGTTCATCATTTTTTCATCTTGAATTTTTTATTTTCAATTACATAGTAAAGTTTTGTTGGTTAAACTAGAAAATACTTACTGCAATGGAATTCCATATACGACAGCCAACTGCTTACTGCCAACTGTTCACTGCTTACTGCCAACTGCCAGCTGCTTACTGCCAACTGCCACTGCACATAGATGATATTGCCTGTTTTGTTATCTCTAATATCTTTAATACACATGATTGAATAAACCCTATGATAGCAAGAATATTTCAATAATAACAACAATTAAACGGTGAAGGCTAGAAAGGAATAAATAGGAGGAAGGAGTATCTCTTCTTAAATATAAAACATTCAATTCCCACATTTTCTTGCAGGCAAATAATTCAAATAGCTTTTTTGACGGGGGAGAGATTAAGGCTTATATATAATGTCAAAAAAGGAGGGATTTTTAGTAGGATCCTGAATAACATTTTTGGTGTAAGCATTTATACCAGAAACAATGATGAAAATTCATCATACAAGGCATTAATTTTACCATATGTAAAACAGTTGATCTTAGGCAAAGGGGGTCACAACCCAACAGAAATCCCTTGACAAATAATAAAAAAGTTCACAGGCGTCTTTATTGAGGAAGCGCTACAGTATATTATGTTGGCAATTTATTGGGACTCCCCTCCCCCCCCCCCCCTTCACCAGTGTTTAAACGATTTATATAAGACTCCTATAAATACCTCACAAATACAGGTGCCCTTTCATAGGTTAAAAAGAAGCACTAAAAGATATTACTAGATATGTTACTCTAGGCAAAAGTTATGTTATTATAATTTTCATTAATATTTCTAATATAAATACATATACCAACAAATGTTAGCCCCAGGACCCTACTAAAAGTTAGTTCTTTTGTCTAAGTGACCCCCCACCTCTTTAACTAAAGGAACCCCCACCTCCTCGTCACAACAGCTCTCGAATTATTTGCCTGCAAGGAAGTGTGGGAATTAGATTTTTTAATTTTTTTTATTTTGAAGAGGAAATACTCCTTCTTTCGATTTACTCTTTCCTCGCATTCACAGTTCCTAAATCCGCTATTTTTTGTTATCATTGTAAAAACTACGCTCGCAAAATCACGATTTAATTCAATATCAATGGGAATTTGGTCATTAAAACTTGTTTGAATGCAAAAAAAAAAGGTCATTAGTAATGAATTAATAATTCTAAAACCAGTGTCAAAAAGTAATTGCTCTTATTTACAACTCATTTCATAAAGGGGGGGGGGATTTATCATTTGAAATCAGGCTTTAAAACATGACCAAATTTTCAAATACTCAAATAGATTTATCAAATAGATAAATTACCCTTAAATCATTTCATAAGGGGGAGGGAGGGTTAGAAAATTTTATCAATTGAAATCGGGCTATAAAACAGATTTAAAGCTTTTCAAATAGATTTTCAAATACTCATGGAAATGGGTAAATAACCCTTAAATCTCTCCATATGTTTAACTTATGTAAAATTCAACAAATATTGTATTAGATTGACCAAGAACATTTTTTTTATTTGATATCTCATTTGAAATTGGTAATAAAATACATGTAACTATTTTTGCTGTTTTTAGTCTGTAAGCATACCTCCCCCTCCTCCCCCCCCCCCCCCCCCCCCGGTGAAACAACAAAACCACCTTTGCTATGAATTTGTGAACTAATTCATAATACCTGTAAAAGGAATTTTTGTTTCACAAGGGGGGGGGGGGATAAATACATGTATCTGTGTTCCGTTGATTTGTGTAGCGAAACGCTAGTTTTACCAAAATTGTAGACTTAATTCTCTTTGCTTTCCCAAATAAGTTATGTTTTTTTGAAAATTCACATAAATATCTATATAAATATATATAAAAAATCAATCAAATATGTTAAATTTTGAAAATTGAGTTAGAGGTAGGCAGCAAAACAATGCTAGCGTTCACAGTTCTTTTTCTTGATATCATAGGATTTATTCAAGCATGCGTATTAAAGATATCAAGATATCAAAATAGGCAATATCATCTATAAGCAGTGGCAATTGGCAGTAAGCAGTGAGCAGTTGGCAGTAAATAGCTGGCAGCTGGCAGCAAGCAGTTGGCTGTCGTATATGGAATTCCATACTACGACTGCAGGGGCTGACAAATAGATGTTTCAAGCACTTGCTCACTAGTTAGAATAATCTAACTGTGTCTCGGGACAGGCCCTCACCGCAGTTAGAATGCCTCCCATATACCAGTAATGTAGCGGAAAATTGCAGAATCGCTCCGAAACGATTTTGGAGAAATTTAATGAAGTTGCATTGAAAATAACAGTCAAATTAATCATAACAAACCTTTTTGAGACTGTAAATACCTTTCATCTAAAAATTTAATCCATATATTGGAAGAATTCAACACTTTTTCACCAACGTTTTTTACTCGTTTCAAATTTACACACTATGTTGACATTCGGAACTCTCGGGATTTTTCATAGTAAATGCACTGCGTTAGAATTATCTCCTGTATTTTCTTTGATACATAGACAATACACGGAACGCACTCTATCGTTAAACCGGGTCCGCAGGACATAAATCATTTTAACGATAGAACATTCTATCTACTTGCCCACGGGCAAGTGCATGGTCAAAATTCACTTGCCCTACTTCAATTTTTAAAGGTTCTACACTGTCCGGAATTACCCGGTGTCCGGAATTATCCGGATATACCATATAATTACCTTTACTGATTATTGAGTATTTACCGGTAATTAAGGAGGGATTCTTCACATAAGAACACTTCTTTCTTATATTTAAAAATCAATGAAATTTTCACAGAATCAAGAAGACAATATCACTAAGTGATGGTATCAGATTAAATTTGACCGTTTTATATTAGAGGCAAGGTCAGGTCAAAGTCAGTACCTTTTCCCTGGACATTAAGAATAAAAAATTACTGTTGCCAATCATGCGATGCCTACTTCTAATTCAATAAATTAAATGTTTTTCTTTTTGCATAAAGAGATATTACCATATAGGGTCTATAAGATGATATTACCAAATTGACATAAATAATTTAACTAAAATGGATATTGGTTAATCCGAATTTTCTCTATCTTTCTTAAAATTTCAAGGTATTTTAATTATTGTTATATGCTTCCTATATTTAAATTTTTCTTATTTTCACATAATAAGGTAAAGTTGTCACATAAAGATACAAAATGATATAAAAACAAAAAGTTTTGACCGTTTATCAAGAGAGAAAAAAAAACACTTTTTACGGATTTTTGGCTCAAATCTGAACTTAGATTGGAAGCTTTTAAAAGCTAACATAATTGTAGTTTGTTTGGAAAATCATATTTATTTGATATATTTTAAAACTTTAGTCCCTTATTATTAATTTAACTTACATTTAAAAATTTTCTTTAAGTCTTTGTGTAAAAATTATAACTAAATTCATTGTTCTATAATTATTTTGAGAGGCAGAAAAGAAGATATTTTCATACGCTTCCATTCCGCCAAAAATATAGTCCCTGCTAGATTTCAAACTCAGTTTACCATTTCTATTTAAAGTTATACAATTGTGATGAGGAAGGAAAAATATGATCTTTTAAATCTCTTATATCTAAATATATAAAACATATAAGCAAATATACTTTGAATATTTCATCTAGTCAGAAACCAGACAAGAATCCCGCCTTAAAGATGCTTAGACACAGATTTGAAGTTTATATTTTCTCAAAATTTCTGTATAATATCACAACTTATATGTTGCTATAGCATTTCACACGAAAATAAAATTAAAAACTTATTTAATCTGGAAATTATTGAAACTACGAATTTCGGGAGGCGTTTGATTAACACATCTTTGCACTTTCACAATTCTTAACTTTATCCTTAATACTTAAGAAAAGTAGCAATTTTGTTGTGTATTAATGAATAATATTATATCTATAATCCAGAAAATTCAGAGTAAAAATGTGCGAAAGCAAAACCACTCACTTAAATATTGTCAGTCCGAGCTCAGTGTTGTGTAGTTGTATACAGAGTTTAACAAATTGAATACACCTGTGAAACGTAAACTGTTTTTGTAAACAGGGTACGAGCTCTGTTGTTGTTAATGTTTACGTTTCACCAGGTGTGTTCAATTGTTAAACTCTGCACACACCACTGAGCACGGACTGACAATACTGGTGAGAGGATTTTGCTTTCTACATTTCTACTCTGAAATTTCTGCATTATAGTTTTAATATTTTTCATTAATAAATAGCAAAATTGCTACTTTATTAAGTAATAAGTAAGAAGTTAAAATTTGTGAAAGTGCAAGGATGTGTCTATCAAACGCGTCCAGAAATTCGAAGTTTCAATAACTTCCAGATAAAGTAAGATTTTTTATCAAATTTTCTTATGAAATGCTATAGCAACATATAAGTCATGAAATTATACAGAAAATTTGAGTAAAAATTAACTTCAAATCTGTGTCTAAGCACCTTTAAAGCAAAGCGAGAAAGAATAAAATGTGTAAATTAGATCGGGATCGGATGAACAAAAAAACACACACGAAAGAAATAAAACAAACTTTAGATGCATATTTATTTGCGCGTGTGGTTTAGAGTTAAACTCGAACAATTAATTGTAACCACTAATAAAATTAACGAATGATGCAGCTTGCAGAACATGCGTGTTCTTTATTTAGAGGGACCGGGGGTGTAATGTATCAAATATTTTTAAAAAGATAACAATTATGAATGATTATCATTTGGTCAGGTCATTTCAAATTTGGTCAGGTCATTAAATTTTCATGAAATGAATTGATTAATGACAATAAATTTGGTAAAAATGATTGAATATACCTTTATTCAATTGAATTACACCTTATGATTAAGAAAATATGAAAAAAGTTGATATAAAAACTCAGAATATTGATATTTGGAGAATTTTTTGTTGGTCAGGTCAGTCAGGTCTTTAGTAGGTCAGGTCTTTAGAATATTCCCGTACTTCCGGTTGGAAATGTTGATGACGTGAATGATGGGACTTAGAGTGACACTGTTGGACTGAGAAGAAATGGAATTTGATTGACTTATCATGTCAAAATCGGGCTTCTTTGGACTTGAGTCAAGAGAAGTTGTGAGGGTTAAAGTGAAGGTTAGCATTGATGCATATAAAATCTTGATTTAATGAAGAGAATGCCTGACTGTACTCATTACTTTGACATCATAAAAGAAATTTGGGATGGGGGTGGTGTAGTCCGAAATATATGACGTTTTCAGGGCTTTTTAGACGGTGGCTATTTATAGCCACAGGCTATTGCTGCTGCTTTTGGGCTATGAATAACAACAGTGTAAAATCACAGGGATCCTAGCGGCGATTTTTGCAGAGTCAAAATAATGAAAATAGGGTTGATTCGATGTTTGAAAATAAAATGCGTATGGTTAACAAATACTCTCAAGTTATTTCAAAGACATTTTGTTGATGGGCACAAAGCTTAATTCCTGATATTTGCCGTTATCAATATTTCTCGCTTCATGAATATTCATTAAATTACGCTGTCCTACAACTAATACTAATTCGTACACAAACCGACTCGTATACTGTATGCAAACTACAGAAGTCAATTCGTACACATTTTTTTCGTTTTTATGAAGATGACACAAATGTGAAAAGTCAATTCGTACACACAGCTTTTTTTTAACGTTGTGTTTATGTAATATTTCAATAATATTTTCTAATAGTCAGGATATATGAGGAAAAAAAAATATTTGAGGATAATGGTTTCACATTTTAACTCCGAAATCAAATAATTATAATTGCTAAACACACGCACGGCGGTTTCTTAGTTACATGTTTGCGACAAACACTAATTACGAGACGTTCCCAATTTGATACTCCCTAATTACAAGATACTCCATGCTAGGAAAGTGTTGATCTCCAAATTTCTCCAATTCCGAAAGTCCCAATATGGTTCGAGGACTGAACATTCCTTGTTCCGGAATTACATGTTTTATAAATGTTTTATTTGAGACGTTTTGGGGAATTTTTATACAATAAAACTTTAAAAGTTTATTGTAATTTTACGATGTCTTTTGATTGTTTGAATTTCTATTATCTGTTGACGATACTATATTAGAAAGATATATATTTTCGTAAAAAAAAAAAATTCACGACACCTTAATCAGTTAATAAAAGAGTTGTTGGAGGCAGATACGATGCCATAAAATTTGCAAAGTTTATTAAGATTCTATCTATAAAAAAAGTAAGCCATTGCCTAATTATCTCGAACACAAAAACTACTGAACGAAAGCTAATTTATCAAAGCTAAAATTAAAAAGACTGTGACGGACAAAAGTTACCCATATATTTCATTCGTATTTGAAAATTCTATCGTGCTTCGATTAAAATTTACCCTTTAAAAAGTGTAAGAAAAAAGGTACTCAAATACATGTGCATTATTAGAGTTTTCTTCAGTGGGCTTAATTTAGGTCAGACTTCTGCATGTGTTCACAAATTAAATTTCATATTGCGCAATGACTAGCAGGGTCATTGCATATTAAGATTACGTATGAAAAATAGCTAGCATCGTAGCAAACCACAGCCAAAATGTACGATCTCCCATTCTGGATAGAGCTATATGGGAACTCCGAACCGTGGTTTGAGACGATGGAGAGATAGAGGCTGACAAATATTTTGTTATTCTGTTCTTCTTTGTTTTTCTTTTCGAACAGCAGGGGTGTCGGCAAGTATTTGAAATTGGGTAGGCGACCTGGAAAAGAGGGGAGGGGGGCTAACTAACTTTTTGTGACTTGAATGAATTAAAATTTCCGCCTAAATCTTGATATTCTTCCCATTAAGTCAAAAGTCTCAAAAAAATTTTCTGATTTAAAAAGAACAATCAAACATACAAAAAAAAATTAATAATAATAATAAATAAATAGATAAAAAAACAAAACAAAAAACCCATGTTTTATGTGATTTTATTACCATTTCTTGACATAAGCGCATATACATGGAAGAGCTGTCAGTCTCATACTTAGAATGCCAAATATACTTAATAAATAACGAAATATTGTCAATTCCAGACCTATGGATTTTTGTTTAAGGTACTAAAATGAAAGAAAACCAGAATGTTTTTAAATAGAAGTTTGTTTCTTTGAAACGGCAATTCTCCGGATCCGAAACTTTAGCACGCAGGTCACTCTAAACACAGAAAGAACTTTGAAGGGTTTATGACGAGATAAAGATCAAAATACATGTAATTTAATATTACTGTACAATATTTATTGTTTCTTGCCGAAAGAATGCATATAAAATTTAAAATGAACAGGTTGATTAATACCGCTTAATCCCTCCATTTTTGAAATGCAGAAATATGTATGACATATAAAAAAAAATCAACTGAAGTTGTCTTAAATAGTAAATTTTACCAAGTTCTTTTTAGTATTTTATTTTAATTTATATGCCCTTACTCTGTATTTTTTTTATAATTGTTTAACCGCCTACAACTTCGATTCTTCATAGATTTCCAAACATTGATTGAACAATTGATTAGAAAATGAACAGGCCTGTTATACGCGGGGGAAGGGTAAGGAGGGGGGCTCCACTTTTTTTCCCACTTTCTCCACTTGTTTTTGAGAATTCTTTTTTTTTTTTTTTTTTTTTTTTTGCTTAAGATTTGATATGTAAATATTCATTTAGACGCTGCTTGCTCCCTCCCCCTTCCATACACTTTTTTTGTTGAAGTAAGGACTTACTTACTTACTTACTGCCCGTGACGCCTTTGGCGTATAGGGCAGTAACGAGGGTTCTCCATCCTTGTCTATCACTGGCTAGCTTTTGGAGTGTGCCCCAGCTTCTCTTTTGTACTTTAAGTTCGGCTTCCACTGTCCGCCGCCAAGTGACTTTGGGCCTTCCTCTCTTCCGTTTTCCCTCTGGTGTCCAGAAGAGAGCTGTCTTTATGATGCTGTCTGAGTTCCTTCTAAGTACATGGCCAAGCCAGTTCCAGCGTCTTCTGATGATGATTGTGGCCATGTCCTCTTGTTGGCACCTGTTGAGAAGGTCTTGATTTGAGATGGTATTGGGCCAAAATATTCTTAAAATCCTTCTCAGGGACTTTGTATGAAATGTTGACAGCTTGTTCAGGTCACTCTCTGTCATTCTCCAACACTCTGATCCATACAAAAGGATAGGTAGAATGCAGCTTTTGTATAGTTTCAGCTTTGTTCTTGTTGTGTACTGACTTGATCTCCAAACAGTATGTAGGTTGTTAAAAGCTGCTCTTGCCTTGGATAGCCTCTCTTTGATGTCGGTCTCTGCTCCACCATCTGTTGTTACTTTGCTACCCAAGTATGTAAAGGTGTTGGTGCATGGAAGGATGTGATTTTCCACTTTGACCGCTTGTGGGTTGTTTACATTTAGGGTCATGACCTCTGTTTTTTTGGTGTTTATCTTCAGTCCAATGCTTCCTGCATATTTGTGTAGCCTGCTGGTTTTGTCTTGAATGTGCTGGTGGGAGTGGGAGAATAAGGCTATATCATCAGCAAAGTCCAGGTCTTCTAGTGTTGTAAATGTACCCCATCTGATGCCTCTCTGAATGTCAGATGTTGTATTCTTCATGACCCAGTCAATGGCTATGATGAATAGTGTTGATGACATTACACAGCCTTGACGGACTCCTGTTTTAACGTCAAACTCGATGCTGGTGTTTCCAACTCTGCATCTGAAGTTGACATAAAAACTCTTGATGATATCTATTAGATGTTGTGGGATGCCATATGACCGCACAATTTTCCAGAGACTGTCTCTATGAATGCTGTCGAAGGCTTTTTCGAAATCAATAAAATTAATATATAACTGTCGTTGCCATTCTGTACACTGTTCAATGATGTTTCTTAGTGTAAATATTTGATCAATACATCCTCGCCCTGGCCTAAATCCTGCTTGTTCTTTACGCAATTTGACATCTACAGCTATGGATATCCTTCTGATGATGATTTTAGCCATGATCTTACTTGGGATGGAAAGCAGTGTTATTCCTCGCCAATTGTTGCAGTCGTTTAGGTTGCCTTTCTTTGGTATTTTAATGATGACTCCATGGTTCCACTCATCTGGTATGGTGTTTCTTTCCCAGATGTCATGGAAAATTGGCTGTAAAATTGTGGCTGTAAGAAGTGGATCTGTTTTGAACAATTCTGCATTTAAGTTGTCATATCCAGGGGCTTTTCCATTTTTTAGACTTTGTATTGCAGAGACAATTTCTGGAATTTGTGGTGGTTCAATGCTTATGTTTAGGTCATTTGCTGGATAACTGATGTCAGGTTCATGAGTTGGAGGTGGTCTGTTTAAGATTTCCTTAAAATGCTCTGTCCATCGAGTCCATGAAGTAAGGACGAACTGGGCCAAATGTCAGCATTTGAAAAGAAAGAAATCCGGAAAACTTGGAGAACCCCCACCCCTGACTCTCAAGAAATAGAATTTCAAAAAACGTTGCTAATGCTTTCTGTGAGCCTCATCAAGAATTTGAGCAGTATATATCACACAAAAAAGTAAGACTTCTGTACAATTCCTGAAGTCTTTCAAGCTTTTAGAAATAAGTTATAACTAAAGTTAACGACAGCTAGGGAATTTGGCAAAGATGGGAATCCAAAGATAAAGTCTATTTTATATCTAGTTTATGTATGATTTATAATGCACAATCTACAGTACATGGCCAAAAGTGATTCATCATTTCCCTCTTTACTATATACTTTATGAAAAGTGACTTTTTGTTAAAAAATATTTTGGGTTCAATTCTGCTCAAAATTTCAAAAACTTTTCGATTAGTTACGAAAAATTGTTCACATTTCCTTTAAGGAAAGTCAAATTTCTAACTTCAAAAACCACGATTTCATTACACTTTTTTTGTGAAACATGCATCTTAGAATAAAAATGTTCTGTCACTACATGAATATATTAGGAACCTTGATCCCCTTATGATTTAACATTTAGGATAAACTGGTTTTGACATGTTTTAAGCAATAATTTATGTGGAAAAATATATGAGGATCCCAAAATCCATTATTGGAATATATAATTTCAATCTGTCCATCATCCTTAAATATGCTTTCATTTTAAATTTGCAATTATGACTGTATACCACAATAGTACATATAGAAAAAAACTGAAATGATCGAATTTTCGTTTCCGGCATTTCAGCATAGTTTTTTTTTCTTCAAACCTTATTTTACAATAAACCTAATGTAGAAAATTTCTTACATAGCGGGTTCGAATCCCACTACGGGACGTGGAAACAGTTATTCATGTGATATAAAAACTCAGAATATTACTTTTTGGAGAAATTTATGTTGGTCAGGTCAGTCAGGTCTTTAGTAGGTCAGGTCTTTAGTAATATGTTCCGACGTTTAGGCCCAATGACTACTCGGCTCAGATGGATTGGCCCAAGATTTGAGACAGGTTGGCCCATATATATAAAGACATTATGGCCATGCCTGCCCAAGCAAAATTTTATTAGGAAATATATATTAGGGATGCACGATTTTATTGGTATACCGGTATATCATGATTTTTTATTGCGTGATACGGAGACTAAAATACCAGTATTTGGTACATAATTATAAATTCCAGAAATTATTCACTTTTTTCTTCAAACTGTTAAATAAAAATTACAGGAATCTAAAAAATGTTGAAAAAAAGTTGAACTACAGCATCCAAACCTGCTTTATATATATAAATAAAAATGAAAAAAGTGAAGTTATGTTTTTACAGCATATTTGTAAGAAAAATTATAGAAATTCATTTGAAATTGTAGTAAAAATTCCATGTAAAAATATCACTATATTATTGTGATATTTTGGGGAAAAAAATTATGATATATATCATGTTAAGAAACTTTTGGCGATACCCATCCCAAGGCCTGTTCAACAGAGGGAATGTTCACGAGCACTCACAGACATTTCTGTTGGAGGGATAAGGAATTGAGGCAAGTGCTCGCGAACGTTCGCTCTGTTGAACAGGCCTCAGATTATATATTTCCAATTTACATCTTGAATAAAATATTGATTGAAAAAAGTAGTCATGAATAAACAAAGTATGATAAATGATCAAAGTTTTCTTAATTATAAAAAGACCTTTCATGAGCACATTGATGAAAATCAAGGAATGAGAAAAAATTAAAGTGCTAACTGATAAACAAACAATATGCCGAGGTGCATCTTTTAAAGTTGTATATGGCGTATATCTGAGCTAAATTAGTCGCCAATTAGAGCACTGTAGAGTCTCAAGTGCCTGTTAATTAGAGGTTAATTACAAGCAGGCTTATTTACATTCAATTCAGAAAATTTACATTCATTAAATATTTTTTCCTTTATTTCTTAAGAAAACCACTTCCATTCATAAATTCATTAACATCGCTAAACTTATAGTTTGAGCCCATTTTTAGCCGGGCTTTGCTGAAAGCAAAGTCCTGGCTGTAGGCATCGTGATCGACTGCCTTACTATAAATAGCACAGGTTCAGAAAAGTAAACAAAAAGCCTAACAGCGTCAAAGCAGACGCTTCCGATAAACAAAATAGTCACATTGAAAGACGATACTTACACAAATAAAATATTTTTAACATCTCAATCTACGGAAATGTTAATTATCAATATTTTTGTTTGAGAATTAAATTGAAAGAGGAATTAGATATTTACTTTATTAGGGTAATCGTGATATAACAATTTGTGCACATACGCTAATGAATTGCATATTGTATGCGAACTATTTTCAATTAGCGCGGGCTTTTCGACAGGTTGCCTATATTGAATTAAGAATTTCATATCGTTTTCGTCGATGTTATGTGAGTGGTTATATTCTCTGATTTGTCTTAAGTTTCAGCAAATAAATAGATAAGTAAATTGGAGTTTGAAGAATTAATGTGCGTTATGTCTGAATTAAGTCGTCTAACAATTGTACATGGTGTATCTGGTGTATCTAGTCGGCGATAAAAGTACTGTTTGTTTGAAACTTAAAGAAATCTCTAAAAATATGTGCATTACTTTAACTATGAATTGCATAAATTATTAAACCAATATGAATTTAATTTTTTTTTTTAAATTAAATTCTAATTCAATTCTATCTAAAGAAAAATCAGCAAACCATATGGTTCAACATTCTTTTAACAAAAATTTTGGCAATTGACAGACAAATATTTTTTGTAATTGTTTTCTTAAATGTTTAAATTAGTGACCTTAAATGTTTAAATTAGTGACATTAAATAAAACAAATGACTTATGTATTCCCTTAACTAGCCATATGTTATTGGTAGAATTAAATTGTTAAATTCTATAAATTCCGCACAGCCGTAATCCCACCCGAGGTACAATCAGAGATGGACACTTAATCCCTTAATTGACTTCTGTTTATATTTATTGACACTTAATCTTTCACCTACTTTAAGGTATTCAATGTATCACGACCATATTTTGTATCTAATAAATGAACGGTCCTATATTTGGAATTATGGTATCATTTTCAAGGGTGCTGGGAAATAAAAATCGTTTATGTTAATATATAATTTTAAAAATACAACATATAAAAATGTTCATTACTCTTTATCTAAGTACAACACATTATAATTTTTAAGGAAAAAGTTGGTTAGTCTTTGCTTCAAAACTTCCTGTTCAGAATGAAGAGCCATCTATGTACGAGCCATAAAGACCTGAATATATCATGATTTTCTCAGGCAATGATAATTTTGGCTGAACTTGGAACTAGAACTAGACTCATATTCATGTCATAAAAATTAGATAATTATAATTTTCGTGCAGCTGGTTTTCTAGAGGACCAAAAAAAAAAAGAATATTTCTTTTCTGATTAATACAGGCATGTAGTATTGTTTTTAAAGGAGAAAAAAGGAAAATTGTCCAAAGCCGAGAATCCTATTCCGTTGGAGGAGTAGGGGTGGGCTATAACTTACTTTCACATTTCGAATTTCATTAATACATTACCAAATTACCGTAATTTTAATATGTTACAATAAAATGATGGGTACAATCTAATTAAAATTAGACCACCCATTTTGCTTTTAGTAAATCTGTTCGTCGCTCATGACAAATACCTCGTATATATTACAAAGAGTGAGTTGAAAGTTCTAATTTAAATTTGATTGCAAAGAGTCAATCAACCTTTCAATGTACATTGTCCATTGTAAAAGTTTATGTTTGAAAAATGGTGACACCCCTAAGTCCTCCGATACTATGTGCCTGTATGAATCAGCAAAACCACTCAAAGTGCACTGTCACCATGCATAACCATTGTGAGCTTAATGTTTAGAAAGGTATACTCACCAAGTCCTATCCTGGGGTCTTAACGTTGGGTTCTGGACCATTAATTTTAATTATTGGTAGATGGGTTATTGTTAAATCATAATCATACAAACTCTACCTGTTAAATATCAATGGTCAGAAAGATTTTCAAATATGTACTAATTTAGGATTAGACAATATACTCGAGCATATTAAAGTCCGGCTTTCAGTACTTTTAGTACTTTGATTTTCCCTAGGCTACCTGTATCAAAGTGTGCTTTTCAATATACTTATCAATAAAATATACAATGAAGAGCAGGTCAGGCCAATAATGCAATTATTTTATGTACTTAAACTTACTTTATATGGTTATTTATACAGATATATGTATAAACAATAAAAATATCTTTCTTTTTTAGGTCACCTGAGTCACTCAGCTGACCTATTGCTATCCGTTTTTGTCGGTCGGCGTGCGTCGTGCGATGTGCGTTAACATTTGAACATTTTTAGCTTCTTCTCTGAAATCGCTCAACCAATTTCCACTAAATTTGGCATATAGCATCTATGGGTGAAGGGGAACAAAAATTGTGAATTTCATGGTCACTGCCCCCCTGGGGCCTGAGGGGTGGGGCTAAAAACACCAAAATTAATGCAATCTTTAAAAATCTTCTTCTTTACTCCTGGACATCAAGCAGTCAAACTGTTGGCATCATTGTAATAAGCATTGAGTCCTCTACCAAAATTGTAAAATTCATGGCCCCAGGGTCAGGGGTTCTGGTGCTAGGGCGGGGCTATATAGATCATATAGTGAAAATGCATTATTTCTTTGATAATCTTCTTCTCTCCTCCTGGGTATTAAACAAACTAACTAAGTTTATAGTTATGATGAGTAAGAGTGACTCTTCCAAGATTGTGAAATTCATGGCCCCAGGGGCAGGGGTTCTGGTGTTAGGGCGGGGCTCTATTGATTATATAGTGAAAAATGCATTAATTCTTTGGAAATCTTCTTCTCTGCTCCTGGGTATTAAATACACTAACTAAGTATATAGTTATGATGAGTAAGAGTCACCTGAGTATGATACAACAATTTAAAGGATGCATAGAGTATAAAATGAACTGAAAGGTGAAGCTTTGTTGCCAAAAAGCAAGAAAAATAGGGTGATCATGATCAACAAAATAATTGGTCTTAATATTCATTAACAGTTCATAAATTAGGTTCTAATCTGTTCCCCATTTATCACTATCACCATACAGTATAGTAACAAATTATCAATGCTTCTGTACTATTTTAATCCTTTGTTGAAATCTCTTACATTGGCCTCTCTTGGTCTTTGATGAATATTTAATAAGACAAGTTATTTTTGTCTCATTTTTATTTATCTACTACTTACAAGTCTATCTGATCATTGAAACTATGAAAGTACTTTTTGTATTATACAATAAAAGTTTTTGCATAATTCTCTTATTCTATTGGGCCAGAAAATCTGAAACTAATGAGGAAGTATCCTGGGGTAGTGTAGATTCTAAATTGTTTAAATCATGGCCCCTGGGGTAGGGTGGGACCACAACAAAGAATCAAAGTTTTACATTGAAATAGATAGAAAAAATCTTTAAAAATCTTCTTCCCAAGAACACTGGGCCAGAAAAGCTGAAACTTATGTAGAAGCATCCTGGGATAGTGTAAAATTTAAATTGTTCAAATCATGACCCCCAGGGGTAGGGTGGGGCCACAATAGGAAATCCAAGTTTTACATTGAAATAGAATGAAAAAATCTTCTTCTCAAGAACCACTGGGTCAGAAAAGCTGCAACTTATGTGGAAGCTTCCTGAGGTAGATTCTGAATTGTTCAAATCATGGCACTGAGAGTAGGATAGGACCACAACAGGGAATCAAAGATTCACATTGAAATTTAATTGAAAAATCTTCTCAAAAACCACTTGGCCAGAAAAGCTGAAACTTATTTGGAAGCTTTCTGGGGTAGCATAGATTCTAAATTGTTCAAATCATGGTCCCTGGGGTAGGGTAGGACCACGATAGGGAATCAAATTTTTTACATTGAAATATTTAGGAAAAAAATTTTTAAAAATATTCTCAAAAACCACTTGGCCAGAAAAACAGAAACTTATTTGGAAGCTTCCTGAGGTAGTGAAGATTCTAAATTATTCAAATCAGGACCCCGGTGGTAGGGTGGGGCCACAATAAGTATTACAAGGGGGAAAATATGTTGAAGAACAGTAGGGCCAAAGTTACTCATGTGAGTGTTGTGGCCCATGGGCCTCTTGTTTATGCATTTGCAGCACATAGCATATTTACAAGGGAATTAATTTACCTGCCGTTTCAATAATCATGAAACGTCATTTTGTGAAATTTTGAATTGGAGGGGTCATGACTGTTTTATCGCTAATTATAGATGACCAATGTGTATAAACAAAGTCAAGAATGATAATGTCATTGAATGTCTTGGAGCATCGCGCTATTAAAAAATGTGTGCAGACTGGAAAATACCCGAAAGAGATTAAAATGTTCTAAATGCTAATGGGAATGGCCTACACACATGTAGGACCAAAGTGTTCAAATGGTAGTAGCTTAATAAGAATGGAAGGATTGACATTTTTGATGATCAACTCTTGTGATGCCCCAATATCCAGCTTATCGCATGGATTTTGCATTGTTTCCATATACTTCGTAGACACTGATTTTAAGATCTCACTAATATCCGATACGCCACAATAAGACATTTTAGAAAAAAAATGACACGTCTTTATATAGTTATTTTATTTTTGAGTAGGAAAAAGAAATGAAAAATCTACAGAAATGAAAGATATTTAGAACTGTTTGAAGGCTTAACAAGTTTGGAAACAGGTTGTCATGTCACCTAACGTTAAGCGATTGCTCTGTGAATCCTATGACCGCACAGTAAAAATCATCATATATTTTCAAACTTTTAGTAAATGGACCTGAAAAGATAAGAATTAAATCCGACATAAATCAGTCTTCAAAATACACGCGAGATTTTCTGTAAATTGTAGGGATGCGCGATTTTATCGTTATACATGTATATCGCAATTTTTTATTGCATGATACGTATCTTGATACGGAGACTAAAATACCGGTATTTGGTACATAACTATAAATTCCGGAAATTATTCATTTATTTGTTCAAACTATTGAATGACAATTATAGGAAGTGTAAAAAAAATTTGAAAACAGTTAAACAACGGCATCAAAACATTCTTTATATTAAAATAATGAAAACTTAAAAAGTAAAGTTATGTTTTTATACCATATTTTCAAGGACTATTATGGAAATTCATTTGTAATTGTAGTAAAAATTGTGTGTAAAAATATCACTATTTATTAGGGATGTCAACGAATAGTCGACTTTTCGACTATCAGTCGAATGGACCGACGATCGAATAATGAAACGACATTCGAATATTATTTTATCTAAATAAATGCAATAAATGACTGATAGATGAGATGGAATTTTCATCAAAAAACAGTCTTGAGAAACAGTCTTTCCTCATAGACAGTTGATAATTTTCCTCAACAAAAAATGGTAGATTTTCATGTACGTATAGAAAGTACAGCAATTATAAGTGCTTCACTACTGCGATAATTAATTGTCAGTAACTGCCTGTGTTGTTTTTGTAATAAATTACTAGCCAATATAATGGGCTTTGTTTGTAAAATTATTAATTGGACTTGATCTTATACCATGTACCAATTATCTTTTGTTATTTCAAGTTTGCTCAAATGCAAGGAATAAACCTGTTTTGATACTTCGATAGTTATTAAAACAATGCGCTTACATTTTAAACTGTTTGAGGACAGCCCCCCCCCCCCCCCCTTTCCACTTTGTTTCATAATAAGCTTTAAAAAATATTGGCTAGCAATTTTTTAATGCTTACTTAATAAAAAATGACTGACTGTACAGGCCGATTTATGAATTCTATTGACGGGGAAATAATGATTTTTGGAGAATTAGGTTTCTAAATTTATTTCATGGAATCATGCTATCCACGCGTTACGTTGCATTAATTTTGATGTTACTTTTTAAAAAGATTTAAGAAAAAGGTTTTTGAGTATGTACCAATAAAGTTTGAAATAAAAAATTTTATTTTCAGAAAATGTTCCGAATATTCGACTATCGTTCGAATAATGCAATCGAATGATCGACTAAGGAAAATAAATATTTTGACATCCCTACTATTTATTGTGATATTTTTGCGAAAAAATCGTGATATATCACGATATGAAATTTTTGCTGATACCCATCCCTAATAAATTGACGTGTCCGTAAACTTTTATAGCAACCCTCGTATAAAAGGAATTTACGGCAATGCTTGTGTACAGGAAAAGAAATTTTTTCTTAACTATAAGGCCATATTAGCTGTAATATAATTGAATCATCCTGGATTTAGAGACCCCTTAAAATTAAGGTGGGGCCAATATATATAGGGTCACTCTTTAAAGAAGAAAACATTTTTGTAAATCTGAAGAAGAATAGCTAAACTAAAGTTACTCAGGTGAGCATTGTGACCCATAGGTGTCTTGTTTCATTTCAGAAATATGAAAGTTTTATGCAGCCAGAGTCAAAGAAATTTTCATTGGACCCACAAATCACATCATTTGAAATGCTTCAACACATAATAGCAAGTGCTTTCAATATAAGAGGGTATGCATTATTCTTGATTATCAATTTTCAACATATTCTTTGCCCATGGAAGATTGATCAAAAAGATATGATATAATTTATGAAATGTGTACTTGTTTACAATTGTTTTTAGAGATTTTACCATGAGTTACCTTGTTAGAGATGACTATGGACAGGAAATCTACCTGAGTATGTTGTCTGATTGGGATATGGATGCAGCCATTCAAAGTGCTTCAGATCCATGCTTACAACTCAAAGTGGATGCCAGACCATTTGAAGAGGGTACAGATTTGTTCCCTAAATAAAAGTTGGGAACATAATTTTGCTCTGTTTGTTTGTCAAACTATTATTGGGTAATTGTAATGATTTGAGAGTCCCCTTATATACATTTTTCTTTCCATCTCTCCATTAGGGGTGTAATGATATACCAGTATACTGCGGTTCTCAAAAAATTGTACCATATCATGGTACAAAAACCATACAACTGTATATCACAATATTATAACATTAAAAGTAATATATGTTATTTCTTATTAGTTTTATCTAAATAAATAGAAGTGATTTTGTGTTCAGAGCTTATTAAATGTTTCATTATAAATGTCTTTTTGAACTTGTTGAAATGATGTACAACTTTTATCATTTCACATACAAATTATCTTAGAAATATGAAAGGTAATATATCATGATGCATATTATGATACAGCCCCAGTGTTTCATGTTATATCGGGATACACTTTTGTCTAGTGTTGTCACGATGATCAATTTATAATCGATCGGAAAGGCTTTCCATTTTAGACAATCGTTCGATAGGAGATTTGACAATTGATAATAATTGGTATATTACAGCTCTTATCTTTTTAGGTCACCTGAGTCACTCAGATGACCTATTGCTATCTGTTTTCGTCTGTCGTCATTCGTCGTCAGTCGGTCGTAAACTTTTGAACATTTTTAGCTTCTTCTCTGGAACCACTGAACCAATTTCAACCAATTTTGGTATATAGCATCTATGGGTGAAGGGGAGTAAAAACTGAAATTCATGGCCTCTGCCCCCCTGGGGCCTGAGGGGTGGGGCTAAAACCATCAAAATTAATGCAATCTTTAAAAATCTTCTTCTTTACTCCTGGACATCAAGCAGTCAAACTGTGTGCATGATTGTAATAAGCATTGAGCCCTCTACCAAAATTGTGAATTTAATGGCCCATGGGTCAGGGGTTCTGGTGTTAGGGCGGGGCTCTAATGATTATATAGTGAAAATGCATTAATTCTTTAAAAATCTTCTCCTCTGCTCCTGGGTATTAAGCCGATGAATTAAGTACATAGTTATGATGAGTAAGAATGCCTCTTACAAAATTTTGAATTTCATGGCCCCAGGGTTAGGGGTTCTGGTGTTAGGGCGGGGCTCTAATGATTATATAGTGAAAATGCATTAATTCTTTGAAAATCTTCTCCTCTGCTCCTGTGTACTAAGCTGATGAATTAAGTACATAGTTATAATAAGCAAGAATGCCTCTTCCAAAAATGTGAATTTCATGGCCCCTGGGTCAGGGGTTCCATGTTGGGGGGGGAGGAGTTATATTATATACTAAAAATAAATTAATGCTTTGAAAATCTTCTCTGCTCCTGGGTATTAAGCTGATGAACTAAGTACATTGTTATGATAAGGAAGGATGCCTCTTCCAAAATTATGAATTTCTTGGCCCCTGGGTCAGAGATTCCATGTGTGTGTGTGTGTGGGGGGGGGGGGCTTATTTATTATATACTAATTGTTTGTTTGTTTGTATGTTGTTTAACGTCCCTTTTGAGAATTTTTCACACATATGGAGACGCCACCATCTGCTGGTGGAGAGCTGCAAATTTTGTCCTATACTCGGCACTTACAGCCATTGAGCAGTGAGGGATCTTTTTCGTGCCAGCACCTACTGCGACACGGGACCTCGGTTTATAAGGTCTCATCCGAAGGACCGGTCTCCATGTCCCACAGTGGGATTCGAACCCGTGACGTAAGGATCAATTCCTTACTTCATGACTCTAGAGCAGACGCTCCAACCACTGCGCCACACTTGCGACTATTATATACTGAAAAATAAATTAAAATAAATGCTTTGAAAATCTTTTCCTCTGCCCCTTGGTATTAAGCCGATGAATTAAGTACATAGTTATAATGAGCAAGAATGCCTCTTCAAAAATTGTAAATTTAATTGCCCCTGGGTCAGGGGTTCTGGTGTTAGGGTGGGGCTCTTATTATTATATAGTGAAAATGCATTCAATAATTGAAAATCTTCTCCTCTGCTCCTGGGTATTAAGCCGATGAATTAAGTACATAGTTATGATGAGTAAGAATGCCTCTTCCAAAATTGTGAATTTCATGGACCCTGGGTCAGGGGTTCCATGGGGGGGGGGGGGCTTATTTATTTTATACAGTAAATAAATTAATGCTTTGAAAATCTTCTTTGCTCCTGGGTATTAAGCTAATGAACTAAGTACATAGTTATGATGAGCAAAGTGTTTCTTCCAAAATTGTGAATTTCATGGCCCCTGGGTCAGGGGTTCCATGTGGGGGGGGGGGGTATTTATTATATACTGAAAATAAATTAATGCTTTGAAAATTTTCTCCTCTGCCCCTTGGTATTAAACCGATGAATTAAGTACATAGTTATGATGAGCAAGAGTGCCTCTTCCAAAATTGTGAATTTCTTGGCCCCTGGATATCTTGATGGCAGCGTACACAATTGTGATGTGAAGCAAATGAGAGTTACTCCCCTTTGCTAAATCTTGTTAATCAAAAAATCCTTGTATATAATTAAATTAACAGGTTATTTGATTGAATGAGAATACAAGAGAGAATGTTATATATATATATATATAGAAACAAAATAAAAATGAATGTTTGGTTTAAATGAGCAAAATATGCTCAAAGTCAGATTCTTGCCTGGAAAGCAATATAAATGATTGAATTAAAGATTTTTTATACATTTAGCAAAAGTTGTAATTGTACACAGTATGTTTCACTGTGATGGTCTAAGTTAGTGCCACTGGTAGAAGAGTCATGGTTGACAAGAGAGTGGATGTTATTTATACTTTAAAAAAGTGAACAAAGAATCACAGAGAGCCAGGGTGACTTATTGTGATTAGTGACATGTGGAAAATAGCCAAGTCTGTGTGTACTGAATTGTAGCACTAGGCAAGTGACAAAAACTATCTGTATTATATATTGAATACCTTACACAATAGGCAAGTGTCCTTTGTATATTTTGCATTCATAATCATCCCTGTAAGACTTGGGAAAACCAAGTATGATCCAAAAGAGATCACTCGGGTCAAGCACGTTACAATAAGCAAGGGTATTTTTACCAGATTTTTAGCTCACCTCGACGAAGTCGAGATGAGCTTATGCTATACCCCTGGCGTCGGCGTCCCAGTTCCCAAGTAACTATAAGCCCTACCTGGACCAAACTTGCATGGATGATGCATCTAGGGATGGGCACTACCACGCTTGCTTTGGATGCTGGATCTGACCTAGATTTTCAGATGAGTGACCAGGTTAAAGTTTTTGGAGCAGGTCCATTCCCAAGTGACTTTAAGCCCTACCTGGACCAAACTTGCATGGATGATGCATCTAGGGATGGACACTACCACACTTGCTTCGGATGCTGGATCTGACCTAGATTTTCCAGATGAGTGACCAGGTTAAAGTTTTTGGAGCAGGTCCATTCCCAAGTAATTATAAGCCCTACCTGGACCAAACTTGATGGATGATGCATATAGGGATGTACACTAGCCAACCTGCTTCGGATGCTCCGACCTAGATTTTCCACATGAGTGAATTTTAGCCATATTTTAACCAAATTAGCATGGAAGATGTATCTTGGGATGGACACTTCCAGACTTGCTTTGTATTCTGAATCTGACCTTCATTTTCTAGATGAGTGACCAGGGTAATTCTTTTGGAGTAGTTATGTTATATTATGGCCTGTTATGATCATACTTGCATAGATGGTGCATCTAAGGATGGAAACTTCCAGACTTGCGTTGGATGTTGGAACTGACCAAAATTTCTTGATTAGTAAACAGTTTAAAAGTTTTTTGAGCAGGTCTTTTTCTAAGTAACTACAAGTCCTACTTAAACCAAACTTGCATGGATATTGATCTTGGGATCTACACTTACTAGAAAAAAATATGACGTGAGATTTGCCTTACTTATAGATAACATTCGTCAAGGTCAGCTTCGTAATCTTTGGTTACTTATGTTTGAAATTCTTCGGCAACATTGCTTCGTCTATCAGATAATTCTGTTTTATACTTCCATGGATCCTTTACAGTGTTGTATTATACTCAGGTGACTGTTAAGGCCCTTGGGCCTCTTGTTATTGTTTTCTCACTTATATCTTCCATGTGTTGTCAATTTATGCCGAGTATTGCGGGTATTGTCACAATACAATATGTATCATGATACTACGACATGATACAACTGTTTATCATGATACATGTAAAGTAAAAGACCACTTCTGGTATCACGATTCCAGAATGACGATACAATGTGCGTATGGTTAAGAGATACCATCAATTCGATCAATATATCGCTGTATCGTTACAGCTCTAGTTATCATTTACCATTTTTACATACTAAAAATCTGGTTTAAAATGAAAAGTTCGTTTCCTTACAGATAAGCACAAGTACAACTGTGCTTGAATTTTTAAAAATAGATTATAAGATAGTAATGATATTTGTATTTCTAAACTAAAGAAACTAAGCTGCTTGTATAAATAAAATATATTGGTTATCAGTGTTTGGGGGAAAATCATCTTTCATTTCATAATGGAATCACATGGATTTGCAATATTAACTGTCTAATAACAGTTACAAAATTTTATACCATATTTTAAGGTGATCATGTTAATGAAAACTCGGTCAACGCTAAATTTTTTTACCAGGTCAAGTAAATCCTAATCATGCCAAAATCTGTATTTCTGAAATTGTTAATCAAACTGCATACTGTATTTAAAAATTTTAATCAATATAATACACCTTTACTTACATTATTATAAAATTACACTTCTACATTTTATATGAAATTTAGTTCAAATAGCTTGTTCTATCATATTCAGAATTTGGTTTATTGTTTAAATACTCGACAAGAGTTTCTGAAACACACTTAGATATATTTAAATTGTTTTAGAGGCATCTTTTAGACACTTTGAAGTCTATGATCACCAAACCTTGTCAGTAGATGCATCCTAAGGCCTCAAAGTATTTCAACTAAACAGTAGGTCATAGTGACCTTCTTTTGAAATTTTATGGCCATATAAGGCTATGTTTAAATATTTCAGATATTAATCAGCATAGAACAGTGATAGAGTCATCAAACTTTGTCAGTTGATGCATCTTGGGTCCTTTGGAGTATGTCAACTGAAAAGTAGGTCACTGTGACATACTCTTGCAATTTTGTGGCCATATTTAAATATTTCAGTTACTAATTGGCTTAGAATCATCAAACTTTGTCAGTCAATGCATTGTGGGTCCTCAATATGTGCCAACCAAAATGTAGGTCACAGTGACTACTTTTACAATTTTAAGGCTATATTTTGATATTTCAGAGACTACTGTAAATTCCTTATTTTACGCGAGTACTTAATATCGCGAAAGGACTCTTAGACGCCAAATTGCGAGAATAATAATTCGCGAATAGATGGTTTACAATGAGATTTAACATTAATTTCAACACCATAAAAATAAAAGTGAGTAATTTTATTTCGCGAGTGGTGCTCCTCGCGTAATTACGCGTTAATTAATTCCTCGCGTATATTTAGGAATCTACAGTAATTGGCATAGAATCATCAAACTTTGTCAGTTGATGCATCTTGGGTCCTCAAAGGGTGTCAACTGAAAGTAGGTCACTGTGACTGACTTTTAGAAATTTAAAGCTTTATTTGAATATTTAAGATACTAAATGGCATAGAAGCATCAAACTTTGTCAGTTGATTCATCTTAGGTGATCAAATTATTTCAATCAAAAAGTAGGTCACAATGATCTACTTTTGAATTTTTTTGGCTGTATTTAAATAGTTTGGATACTAATTGGCTAAGAATCATTTGACTTTGTCAGTTGATGCATCTTGGGTCCTCAAAATGTATCAACTGAAAAGTGGTTCACAGTGACCTGGTCCTCAAAATGTGTCAACTGAAAAGTGGGTCACAGTGACCTACTTTTGGATTTTTTTTAGCTCTTCTGAGCCAAAGGCTCAAAGAGCTAATGCTATGGCCATTTGTGCGGTGTGTGTAAACTTTTTAGATTATGGGCCATAACTCAGAACCCCTTGGCCAATTATTGTAAAATTTGTCACAGGGTATCCTTGGCCCAAGGGCTCCCTTTTATACTAAAACTAGGGTTGTGACCCTTAAACAAGGGGAGATGATTAGGAAAATAAAAAAAGTACTGGTTGCTTAAAAATCTTCTCAAGAACCACTGGGCAGATTATCACCAAACTTACACAAAAGGATGAGGATATGTTGTAGATTAAAATTTGCACGGGGATTTACCCTCGGGCAAAGGGCGTGGTCTCAAGGTCACTTCAAAGTTGACCAAAAATTACATTTTATTAAAATGTTAATATTTTGCTTACTTTAAGGACTAGGATCATCAAATCTTGTCAGTTGATGCATCTAAGAACCTCATATCATGTTGACTTAAAAGTAGGTCATGGTGACTTACTTTTTAGCTCACCTCGACGAAGTCGAGATGAGCTTATGCTATACCCCCGGCGTCGGCGTCGGTGTCGGCGTCGGCGTTAGCGTCGGCGTCCCAGGTTAAAGTTTTAGGAGCAAGTCCCATTCCCAAGTAACTATAAGCCCTACCTGGACCAAACTTGCATGGATGATGCATCTAGGGATGGACACTACCAAACTTGCTTCGGATGCTGGATCTGACCTAGATTTTCCAGATGAGTGACCAGGTTAAAGTTTTAGGAGCAGGTCCATTCCCAAGTAACTATAAGCCCTACCTGGACCAAACTTGCATGGATGATGCATCTAGGGATGGACACTACCGAACTTGCTTCGGATGCTGGATCTGACCTAGATTTTCCAGATGAGTGACCAGGTTAAAGTTTTAGGAGCAGGTCCATTCCTAAGTAACTATAAGCCCTACCTGGATTAAAATTGCATGGATGATGCATCTAGGGATGGACACTACCACACTTGCTTCGGATGCTGGATCTGACCTAGATTTTCCAGATGAGTGACCAGGTTAAAGTTTTAGGAGCAGGTCCATTCCCAAGTAACTATAAGCCCTACCTGGACCAAACTTGCATGGATGATGCATCTAGGGATGGACACTACCACACATGCTTCGGATGCTGGATCTGACCTAGATTTTCCAGATGAGTGACCAGGTTAAAGTTTTAGGAGCAGGTCCATTCCCAAGTAACTATAAGCCCTACCTGGATTAAAATTGCATGGATGATGCATGTAGGGATGGACACTACTACACTTGCTTGGATGCTGGATCTGACCTAGATTTTCCAGATGAGTGACCAGGTTAAAGTTTTAGGAGCAGGTCCATTCCCAAGTAACTATAAGCCCTACCTTGATCAAACTTGCATGGATGATGCATCTAGGGATGGACACTACCACACTTGCTTCGAATGCTGGATCTGACCTACATTTTCCACATGTGAGACCAGGTATAGATTTAGGAGTAGTCCCATTCCCAAGTAACTATAAGCCCTACCTCGACCAAACTTTCATGGATGATGCATCTAGGGATGTATACTAACCAACCTGCTTCGAATGCTGGATCTGACCTAGATTTTCCACATGAGTGAATTTTAGCCATATTTTAACCAAATTAGCATGGATGTTGTATCTAGGGATGGACACTTCCAGACTTGCTTTGGATTCTGAATCTGACGTACATTTTCCAGACGAGTGACCAGGGTAATTTTTTTTGAGTAGCTATATAATATTATGGCCTTTTATGATTAAACTTGCATAGATGGTGCATCTAAGGATGAAAACTTCCAGACTTGCTTTGGATGTTGGAACTGACCAAAATTTTCTTGATTACTAAACAGGTCAAAAGTTTTTTGAGCAGGTCTATAATTAAATCAAACTTGTATGGATATTGATCTTGGGATGTACCCTAACTAGATAAAAAATATGATGTGAAATTTGCTTTACATGTAGATAACATTCGTCGAGGTGAGCTTCGTAATCTTTGATTACCTATGTTTAAATTTTGCGGCCATTCTTTTTCAAAATGATTTAGAGGCATATTTCGAACAATTTAAGGCCTATGATCATCAAACTTTGTCAGTTGATGTATCTTGGGTCCTCGAAGTACATCAACTAAAAAGTAGGTCACCTTGACCTACTTTTTAAATTTTATGTCTAATCTTTTACAAAACAAAAAAGGTCAATAATTCAAATACTTAGAGGTTTAGAGTCATGGAATCTTGCAAGATGATGCATCTTGGGGCCATAAAACATATGTATTAAAAAGTAGGTCACAGTGACCTACTTTTTGAACTTTGCAGGCATCGATTTCAAAGCGTTTTAGAGGCATAATTTGGACATTTTAGGGCCTATGATCATAAAACTTTGTAAGTTGATGCATCTTGGGTCACCGCAGCAGGTTGACTGAAAAGTAGGTCACCGTGACCTACTTTTCAATTTATGTGACTATAATTAAATATTTCAGGTACTAATTTGCTTAGAATCATCAAACTTTGTCAGTTGATGCATTTTGGGTCTTTGGAGTAGGTAAACCGAAAAGTAGGTCACCATGACCTACTTTTGAAAATTTATGGCTTTAATTAAATATTTCGGGTACTAATTGGCTAAGAATCATCAAACTTTGTCAGTTGATGCATCTTGGGTCTCGGAGTAAGTCGACTGAAAAGTAGGTCACCATGACCTACTTTTGAAAATTTATGACTTTAATTATATATTTCAGGAACTAATTTGCTTAGAATCATCAAACTTTGTCAGTTGATGCATCTTGGGTCCTTGGAGTATGACAACTGAAAAGTAGGTCACCCTGACCTACTTTTGAAATTTTATGGCTGTATTTAATATTTTTTCGGGTACTATTTGGCTAAGAATCATCAAAATTTGTAAGTTGATGCATCTTGGGTCCTCGCAGTAGGTCAACTGAAAAGTAGGTCACCATGACCTACTTTTTAATTTATATGACTATAATTAAATATTTCAGGTACTAATCGGCTTAGAATCATAAACTTTGTCAGTTGATGCATCTTGAGTCTTGGGAGTATGTCGACTGAAAAGTAGGTCACCATGACTTACTTTTGAAATTTTATGGCTGTATTTAATATTTTTGGGGTACTATTTGGATTAGAATCATCAAATAGAAGTGATAGGTTGTACAGTTTATCAGAAGAGCGATTCAAGGCCCTTGGGCCTCTTGCTTGGCTATATTTAATTATTTTCTGATACTTATTGGCATAGAATCATCAAACTTTGTCAGTTGATGCATCTTCGGGCCTTAAGATATGTCGACTGAAATGTAGGTCACTCTGACCTACTTCTGGAATTTTATGGCTACATGTATATTTATATATTTCAGATACTAATTGGCTACAAATCATCAAACTTTGTCAGTTGATGTTTTTAGGTCCTCAGTATGTGTCAACCAAAAAGTTGGTCACAGTGACTTACTTTTGGAATTTTAAGACAAAATCTAAATATTTCAAATAATAAGAGACTTAGAATCATCAAAACTTTTTCAGTTGATGCATTTTAGGGTCTAAGAGTATGTTTACCAAAGTAGGTCACCATGACCTACTTTTAGAATTTCATGGCTATATCTGAATATTTAAGATAATTAGGGGCTTCGAATCATCAAACTTTTGTCAGTTGATGCATTTTGGGTTCTCAGATTATTTTTTAACCAAAATATAGGACACCATGACCTACTTTTGGAATTTGAAGGCTTTATCTAAATATATAGGATACTTAGAGGTTTCAAATAGAAGTGATAGGTTGTACTATTTATCAGAAGAGCCATTCAAGGCCATTGGTCCTCTTGTTTTTGTTGGTTTTGAGGGGTTTAAAGCCCCATGAATTCATGTCCACCTGAAAAAAAAATATAAATTTTTATGTGCATGACTACTCAACCCCTCTCCCACCATGAAATCAAATCCCCACAACCCAATTTTTTTTCTCAAATTTCGAAAATTGAACCCTGTGATCAATATGTGATTTCACAGTATTTCTTGTCTGGGGCATGATACCAAGAATCCTCAAACATTGTCAGCTGATGTATCTGTGTGTCACACTTGAAAATAAGGTCACTGCGATCTTTTTTAATTAAGATGATATTGCAAAACCCTTTCTGGTTCATTACTATACTAGAGGGGTAGACCTATATATATATATATATATATATATATATATATATATATATATATATATATATATATATATATATATATATTACACTTATCTTTTGTCATTTATAGAATTACATGGGGAGCACCTATGATATTCAAAAAATTACAAAAAACATGACTTTGAAATACTCCTTGAGTAATAAAATGTTACTAAACCACAAATTAAATTCAAACTATTCATGATGGAATTCATTGATTGTCAATCTTATCCATACCAACCTATGTTTTTTTCAAAATTTAAAACATTTTTGTACTTAAAGAAAATTGATCCTATTTAGAGAGATAACAATAAATTATAAGCATTTATGTGTCAAAACAAAGTACATGTACATGTAATTTAATGACTAAATTCAATTCACAGAATATTCAAAATGTTTTAATTTTAGAAGAAAAAGACTGTATCTTACAACATTTCTAAAGAATTCAGGAGCTTTCTAGACACAAAAGAAAAATACAACATGAAATATTTTTTTAAAAATAAGTTATAAAGTATGTGTAAATGGATAAAAATAGTTGGAAAAAACAAGAATTTTAACATTTTTGTTTGTTTGTTTTGTTTTGTTTTTGGTAGCAAAATTTTTAAGGTAATTGCAGGAGCAGTTCTAAGTGCACACGTCTATAGACATTCACAAAAATGTTAGAATTATTATTGAATAAGATTTTACAATCGACAGATGATCTCGTCTTTTACTCATCACTAGTGGGCGAACTCGCTGAAATATCGCTGTAAAACATGCTAATTTGTTGATTATAGACAACCAATCAGAAAGTTGGAACTCTTCAATTTTGAAAATAGGTTTATTAGTTTGCTATTTATGGTAAATATTTTTATGCCTGTTCAAATGTGCGAATGAGATCACCTGTGGGTATCTGACGATGCAAGCATAAATGATGAAAGATAATTTAAACTTTAAAAATAGTTTAAAAAGTGGTTAAAGATTGTGTAAAGATGACTTAATGGTGGCTTAAAAAAGTTTGGACATTAATGATTATAAGCGAAATGGTTCTTTTAAGAAATTAACTTCTTTAAGATGCTTTTAAGCCATCTTTAAAGGGTTTTTTTTTTTTTTTTTTTTTTTTTTTTTTTGTATAATTTTTTTTTTCTTTTGCAGGACTGGATGACTGGGACATCATTGCTCCAGTAGATGTGCCACAATACAAAATGTCCAGTTTCCTGGAACGTAATATTTTAGGCTCTTTGACTGGGACACTTTCAAGTGGAATGGGAAAAACTCTTACACAGATGCAAAGAGCAATGGGTAAAATAAAATCAATAATGAAATTGAGTGTTAGATTGCATCTATTCTAAATGTACCAGAGAAAAAAAAAAAAAAAAAAAAAAAAAACATGCACAAGAAGGATATAGGTAACAGGTAAATAAAGAATTTTTTTTAGAAAAAAAAGCTTGCATTATTTAATTTTGACATTTTATAATATTTTTATATATAGAAAAAAATAAATGTAACTCATTTAAACCAACCACATTTTTCAATAACACAAGTCAGTCAAAACCTGTACTACATGTAAAAGACATAGGAATGATCAATTTTACTAAACTATACCAGTATGGTACAAGTGACTTACCCCATAAAATATTGTAGGTTATGTGCAGATATCCGATGGGCATTGTCATTATATATTATGAGCTACGCTTCCTTGTGTCATTATAACCACACCATTGGGTATCTGCTTATAACCAACAATATTATGTGTGGTAACTATTGCTTACCATTTCTGCTTCATAATATTGTGCATGCTTAATAGGGCTGGGACGATTCAGGGTTCAATCGATTCGGTTTGGTTTCGGTTCAGAATGATACAGTTCGTTTTTTTTTCGATTTAACCTAAAACAGTCTAAATATTTCTCATCATAAATGAAAAATGATAACCTCTGCTTTAAAAGCTGATTAAAAGCCTTTACTCCAGTCTTCACAAAAACTTTTCTGAGACACTAACAAGTGAGGTTAGTGGATTTGACATTTTTACTAGCTAAAGTAAAATTTCTACTAGCCCAGAAAAATAATAAAATTTGAAACCTTTTGTTGTATTATTTTATTCCATTTCATAATGAATTACTCTTCTTTTCATATTTCCTCTGCTTATTTTCTCAATTTGTATTTTTCTTCTGAGTCAATGATAAATAAATAATCAGAGAAATTATTTAAGGCTGAATTTAACAGAATAAACAATCATGCTATAGATACCTTTTACCATGGTAGTATACACTCATCTTTTTTTCTGATCATTGGACTTCCTCTTCCAAAATGAAGTGAAAGCTAGGTGATTTATTTTTATAATTCAAATTTTCAGAAACAATGTTAATATATTTTTGATAATACTTGTAAATCTTTAGTTTATTAGTTGAGTAGTTGGAAATAATTTAATCAATTAATGTGATATCTACTTGTATTTTCCAAAAAATCGGAATGGAGGAAATTCGGATTAGTAGAAAAAAGATGATCGTTTTCATGTTTTTAGAAATGAAAAAAATAATGCAGAAGTGCTAAAAGAATTAGATAGAAGAGATATGAACAAGAGAACCACACTTCTTTGATTTTTTTCATTGGTTGGGGATTTAAAAGCAAAACTTGGAAAATACCTGCTACTTTTTCACTAGCAAGTCGGGTTATTTACTAGCCCATACCAATTTAAACTAACCTCTATTGTAAAAGTAAGGGGTGTTTGTGGAATAAAAAAAATAATCACTGACTTCAAACTGGCACAATCATTATAAAAAAGTATTACAATCATGAAAACAAACACTTCTGATCTCCAATTGGCAGCCATTTTTGTTTTACTTGTTATGTAAATTTTGAACCGAACCGAACCGAATTCCGGAATTCTGGATTGGTGCATCGAATCGATCAGTATGAACTGCGGTACACCGAAATTTTCGGTGCACCGCACAGCCCTAATGCTTAAAGGAGGAGGCATATATCAAACCATGTAAGTTAATAAATTTTGGAGCATAAATATGTATGTCTTTTAAACATTTATGCACTAGACAGGGATATGCCTCTAAAATTTAGCGCCTTATCAACAAAATTCAGTCGTCAATTTTTAGTCGCCAGGCAATTTTTTTAAGCCCCAACTTTAAAAGTTAATAGTTAATATAGGGACCCATGATGGGGTAGTCATAGATGGAGAGTGTCTAGTGCCCCTTGTGCTTTTGAAAATGTTCAATGTAGAATTGTGAAATGAGAAGACTGATTTTGCTATTCAAATATTTATTTTTGATTGAATACCCCCTCCCCCATCTTTTACCTTTCCTTGGGTAATTTAATAAAAATCTAAAGATCATAAAGAAAAAAAATCAGCATAAATATAAGTGAGTTAAATGCAATCTTTAACTTAAGCATGCTTATGTAAAACTGTAAAATTCAAAAAAATTAAATTGATCATTTCCTTTTAAGAAACTTGGACTGGGTGAAATATTCTTTAAAACATTAATAATGTAGAGGATTGTTTACATGTTTAACATTCTTGTCCGTACAAGTACGACCTAACATTAACATACAGACGATATCTCTAATGAGTGATAATTTAATTGGCAAACAAATGACCACATCACCGGCCCATCTAATTTACTATATTTCATAATTATCGATTTTCTGAAGCCAACAATTACCTGGGGCAGTTGGATGCGTATCATTACTGCTACATTTTCAAAATAGTCATTACTGCTACATACTCCTTACCGCTACAAAAAAGGTTACATTACCGCTACATTTAAAACAATACATTATCGCTACATTACCTCTTTCGTTAGCCAGCGGCTTATGTGTATACAGACTGATTAAAGTACAACATATACATGCATAAGACCTTTTCCCCCTGCTCACCATGGGGAGGTGAAAGTAGGACTTTGAGCAGGATTTTTTTCTTCATTTTTTCCTAATTTTTTATTTAAAATCTATTTTATTTCATTAAAAATTTAGAAAGTTTTAAAACAAAGCATTGTTCATGGATAAAACGCTCAGTCTTCACTTAATAAGTAGAGCTTTGAAGGCCATTTGCTTGATGTACTGCTGTCTGGAAATCTCACCATTTTCATATTTCGCTCAGATCCAAATTGTGCGCCACTACATTGTGAGTGAAATATATTGAAATGGAACTCATATTCCATGCCATTGCTGGTAGATTCGAAATGTAGGGGTAATGAATTGTAATTGGCAATAGTCTTTTTGATAAAATGTAGCGGTAACGATCACCTGAAATTCTGAATTAATGAGTTGAAAGTTTTTGCAATGTAGCAGTAATGTTGACCTCCCAGGTAGTTATTCTCTTGTCTAGTCTACCTGAGCTGTGTGTACCCTTACGGGACGTGAAATTTTGTTCGCAGGTGTATTTACTAAAAAAGAACAAAAAGGTGGTTAAGAAAATGCATGTCTATTGCTAAAAATAATTTGCCCTTCTTTTATATTTCTTTTCGCTTCTTTAGAAAAATAAAAATTGTTAAAAATGATAAAAATTCCGGAATTCGAGTGCCAAGTCATTTTTTTAAATAGTTGGGAATTTGGCAACTTAAGGAAAAATTTTAACTGCCAATCAAAAATATTAGGCGCCATGGCAACTAAATTAGTCACCAGTTAGAGCCCTGAGGGACTAAATTTTGAGCAAGATCATTCATAGTGAAAATTGTAGTTTAAAGAAAAAAACTAAACATAACAAGTATTAGCTTTCCTAAAAAAGCTTGTCTGACTTGAGCAAATTTATTTTATGCGAAGAATCAAGAAAAGCTTAATTCAGTCTAATCAACATGAAATGAATTCTTTTGCTAAGAAACAAGAAAAGTTCAATTCAGAGGCATCAACATAAAATAAAACGTGGACATGAATTAATTCTATTTTGAATTTATTGTAATTTCTTTTTTTCATGGACGTACTGTAGGAACCGGAAAGGGGGGATGTTGGGGACCATGCCCCCAATAATTTTGCCGATTTATACATAGCTATTTTATGCCTGTGTCCCCTAAATCATGTAAATATAAGCTTTTGATAACTTTTTTATGCTCTATAAGGAATTTTTTCTTGATAGTGCCCACCCTAAATTGGAAATGTCTGAAAGGACAAGTGCACTTAAGCAATGCTCAATGGGCCCTTTTTTGGTGTCGTTTTACTTTGGAATATATTACCAAATTGTTCTTTTTGGTAATGGACTTTTACGACAAGCACTGACTTTTACACTCGACGGCTTACTCTGACATTTAAACATGAATTATGTACGGAGGTACGGAATTGATAATAGATTAGAAAACCTTACTAGTGGTCATAGGTAGGGTGTTAGGGGCACTAACATGAATTACCGGTATGCAATCTACATGAGAGATGATGGGAGGTAGAATAACATAACTTAAAATACCTTATTCTTGAGGGGTAGTATCTCCTTTCAGTCTCATTTTATGAAGGGATCAAATAAGGAAGAAAAAATGTTCCGGAAGGAAAACTTGGCAGGAGTTGCTCAAGGTGGGAAAGGGAGGGGTTTAGTATAGGGCGTTTCTTGTTCCCCTCCCTAACCAACGTAATATATGCTTTGAATATCAATTATTATCCTTTAATTAATTATTAAGCTAAATATTTATATCGCAAAAGAGCTGCCGTATATTGCCCCAGTGTAAAAGTAAATCGTCGATTGTAAAAGTCAGCGCTTCTCGCAAAAGTCCAATAGTTAAACACAAGTGGATATTTCTAATTAAAATCATGTTAAAAATCACCTAAATCAGCATGGATTGAAACAAATGAAGATTTTTAAATGCCTATAGCTACCCAAATCCGGAAAAGTCGTTCTGAACCTATTTTGAGTTTCGTTTATTTAAATCAAGGGGAGGAGACATTTAAATCGGACACTTGAACAAGCTGATGGTGGATCATTTACGGGCGCGTTTGCCGAATGATACTTCTTGCGCTATTTTACTTGAGAAAAAAAATCGAATGAAGTTGTATAGATGCCTGTAGCCATTGTGATCAAACTAAGAAATTTACACGCTTGCATTTGAAATAATACAATAAGAATTACCATTAGGTCCTTTAAATTTTGAAATGAAAAAAGTGTACTTAGGTGGCTTTCAATAGCAGCACCATTGTCTTGTATGAATGAAAAAAATGTTTGACGCTTTTATGTATGATGACATTTTAACGACACTAAACTCTCCTAACCCTCCCGTGTTCCTAAAACCAAATACATGTACATACGAACTTCTATCTCTATGCGGCACGACTTCGATATAATGATACAAAACGTGGCTATCTTTACAGTGAGCACCTTTGAGAAATGTTTACCTGGGTTGAACTCACGTGACTACCGGTATTTTAAATAATTTATTCCACGAGTTGGTTCAACATAGGTCATACAGGTAAATAGCTCTCGCTTGCTATAGGAAAAACATTGAACTTTTCATACATTTTTAATGTTTTAAGTATAAGCCTAATCTTGTACAAATTTCCAACTTTCACACAAGTTTTATAAATGTATAATGCACTTTTTGTCATTCGCACAAGTTTGTACTACGTTAGGCTGACAGTAAACAAAAGCTTTGAAATGAATGACCGTCCTCGATTTACTATAGAAAATCACGAATGTTGGCTGACCCCCACCACATTGTATGGCTTTGCTCTTTGTATATTCATGAATTTCAGCGAAAAAAAAAGTTGAATCTTATGGTTTAGATATCAATTAAATAAATGATCTGAGATGAAAAATTATGCTTAATTTGATTTTTCCTTTTTCCACATTTTACCGGGGCTCATAAATGCACTCGTTCTTTCTTCCAATGAGCTTGATTATGGGTTCAAAATTATATCTAGTGCTTTTGAAAGAAAAAAACTACAATACATAAAAATCTAAACATCAATTGGTGAACAATTTTGATAATTAAGAAATGTTTTATTTAAAAAAAAAAATAAACGTGTTACAAATGAGCCAACATCTTTGCATTTAAGCAAAGGAATATTCAACATCTATTCTTCACTTCGATTTTTTTTTTTACTATGAATAAACCAAACGTTTGCAAGTTATGAATATGTGTATATTTATAAAAATGCTTAAGGAAGAGAGGCTTAGTGTTCATTGAAAATAAACATCCATTAGTTAATCCGATAAAGATAATCGGCAGTGTTGACCTGACCAGCTTCATTCCTTCTGTTTTGCTAGACATGAATGATGCATTCGGAGGATGGTCAAATGTTATGTAACCTGTAATGTATAATGTGATAATAATGACATCAGCTCCAATGCTCTGGCTTGTTTGGGTGTTTAGCATGTTTCCTTTACTCCTTATGCTCTCCAATTGATAGTTAAGATAGTACGAAGTTTCCAAGATCAAGTTATCACAAGAATTCTATTGAATGACTTGACCAACAAGCCTTGGCTAAATCTAGTACTGTCTGACGCCATGACGTCAGACAATAAAGTGATGAAGTATGGAAAAAAACTACATAACTTAAAATTCTGGCTGAACTTTACAGAAAATAACATCATTTTGGTGTTATATTGCTACATGACTGTTGACATAAATTCTATGTGTAACTTATCTTCATCTTAGCTCGCATATTTTTTGATATGTTAAAAGAAAATTTTTTTACTACATATTCCTGCAAGAAACATGACATCTTATTTTTTGTACAGAGCTTTACAAAATGAAGCTCACCAGTAAATTGATGCAGGATTTAGTTTCTGAAAAATTCCACAAGCAAGCATTAAGAATACTGTGGAATCATTTTCTTTTGTTAGGGTCAGTGTTTGTGGGTAACCAAATTTTAGTGCTTTGTGGGAACGTAATTTTGTGGGTAACTTGTATATACAGATTCAGTAAACCCATATGTTGGTTAAATAATTGTACATGGGAATGTTAATTTGTCAGTAAGAATGACCCACAGAATCCATGAATAGTGCTCCCCCATGAAAAATGATTCCACAGTAGGAATTCAGGCCACTTTTAGTCCGTATTCACCCACGGTCTTCCAGTTAAATGCATATTAATGGAAACTACAACTTTCAGATTGATGCCTGTATTGTGATTTTTTTATTTAACAGGAATTAAAGTGCAGGAAGAAGTTAAATTTAAAGCAGCAAAACCCCCAATGTCTGATCAGGAATTCAGAAATTTTCTTGACTCAATTGGGCACATGATTAAACCAGAAGAATTTCGAATAAGTATATATCAAGGTGGTTGTGAACCATCTTTGAGAAGAGTAGCTTGGAGGCACTTGCTAAACATTTTTCCAAATGGACTTTCTGGAAAGGAAAGATTTGAATATATGAAGAGAAAAGAAAAAGAATATTTTGACTTGAGAGATCATTGGAAAAGATTAGTAAATGGAGAGTCAATGTCAGAGGAAATGAAATTTGTGACATCAATGGTCAAAAAAGATGTTCTAAGAACTGACCGTACACACAAATTCTACTCTGGTTCTGATGATAACAAAAATCTGATTTCGTTGTTCAATGTACTGGTGACATTTGCACTGACTCACCCAGAAACTTCATATTGCCAAGGCATGAGTGATATAGCTTCTCCACTGCTAGTCATACAGAAAGATGAGGCTCAAACCTATCTCTGTTTTTGTGCCATTATGAGAAGACTGAAAAATAATTTTAATATTGATGGACAAGCTATAACCATGAAATTTAAACATCTTTCTGATTTGCTTCATGTGCATGACTCAGAGTTGCACTCCTACTTCCAAAAAATCAATGCTAGCGACTTGTTCTTTTGTTACAGATGGATATTATTAGAACTCAAGAGAGAATTTCCTTTTGAAGATGCTCTTTACATGTTAGAAGTAATGTGGAGCACATTACCACCTGATCCACCAAGTTTGGAAGTTCCACTTGTAGATGAGTCATTCTCAAAAGAAAACTTATCTCGTTTACCATGCTCCCCATCTTTTGGTATCCAACAAACTGTTTATGCGAAACTAAATGCCCTGAGAAGACAAAAGTCAATATTAAAAAATAATTCTTCATTTGAAGGGGAAAATATAAGTGAAGAGGAATTAAGTCAGAAAAGTGTAAACAATAACTCGAGAACAACTGATATTTTGGATGAATCCGGCTCAGTAGTGAATTCCCAAGAATATCCAGTCTTAAATGATACCGAGACACAGAATATGGTTGTAAAGAGTTCATCCATTGATGGATCTTTAAAAGATCCTGTTGAAAAAAGTCATGATGATAAGGTAGAAAATTTCCATGAAAAAGATTTACACTTTCAGATTTCTTTGGATAATGTTAAAAATATCCCAGAAAGTGATGAAACTGCAGTACGTCAGAGTTCTCAGTTTATAAAAGAAAACAAAAAAGTAATATCTGTAAATGAGGATGGGAACTCTGAGAAATCAACTAACAAATGTGTGGATAGACATGACAATGCATTACTTCAGGATGATGAACAGTCTCAGTTCTACATATCTTTAGATGAAAGTCGAGAGAATAAAACTAATGCAAGTGAAAAAGTTGTCAGCAGAGATGAAGTCAGTGAAGATTCTGATGTTTCTGCGGCTCAGGATGAGGATCCTGCTCCTTATAGTAAAAATTGTAATTTGTCACAAATGGAGATAATTGGAAGCAGTTGCAGAAAAAATGTCTTTACACATGGTTTGAATGAAAATTTGACAAAATCTGAAAAAGAAATTTTGAGACATGGAAAACTAGGAACACAATCAGTCAATTTCAGTACTGAGTACAATTCCAGTTGTCATTCAGAACAGTTGAACTTGTCAAATTCTCTGGAAATAGTCAAACATGATGATGATAAAAATGCATGTCTCCCAGCCCCACAGGATTTTGGTTGTGGAAATCCATTCTTAATGTTTCTCTGTTTGTCATTGCTACAACAGCATAGGGATCGCATTTTGCAGAAGAAATTGGAATATGATGAGATTGCCATCATGTTTGACAAACTTGTCAGAAAACATGATGTACACAAAGTATTACATTATAGTAGATGTCTTTATTCTGAGTACCTTAGGACGCAGCAAAAAATTAGTGAATCCAATGATGGAGACCCTAGTGTTTAAAATGTTTTGTTTTTATTAAAAAATTCAACAGTCTCGTTTAAGGTCATCATTTGTAAATTCTATGGTCAATACAATGACCTTGTCAGCAAATACAATCTATAAATAAATCATATGCTGACTGATGTTTTTCATACTAATTGTTAGGCCATTATTCAAACACTGAATTGTCGACGAATTTTTAGCTCTTCTGAGCCAAAGGCTCGAAGAGCTATTGCTATGGCCATTTATGCGGTGTGCATAAACTTTTTGGAAAATGGGCCATATCTCAAGAACCCCTAAGTCAATTTTTTATACCCCCCGCAAACGAAGTTTAGGGGGGGTATATTGGAATCAGCTTGTCCGTCTGTCTGTCTGTCCGTCTGTCTGTAGACGAGATTTTGTCCGGACCATTTCTTGGAAACTGTTGCAAGGATTTGTCTGAAAATTTGTACACTTATTATTCTCCATATGAAGGTGTGCACCTGGTATTTTCATCATGATTGGATAATTTTTTTGCATTTTACAGGTGTTTTTTTCATTTTTATTATGTGGTTTTGTCTGGATCTGTTCCCAGAGACTATTGCATAGATTTGTATGAAAATTTGTACACTTATTATTTACTATATGAAGATGTGTACCTGGTATTTTCAACATTATTTGATAATTTTTCTGCAGTTTTACAGTTGTTTTTTTTTTCATTTTTATTGACTTAGTCATTTTGGGTTCATGTTTAAGGTTTGAGACATAGAATCTAGAACATCTGTACAAAAATGTGAACTACAGCTTAAAACAACTCATTAGAACTAAAAAAAATCACAAATTATTAAAAATAGTTTTTACATTACACAGCAGATAGTGTAAATCCATTTGTCCCTTGGGAGTAATGAATGGACATGCATCCAGTTAAAGATTAATTGATGAGTTCAGTGTGGGAAGCTGTTAGGGCATCTCTGATCAAGCAGGTCTTATCTATATCTCCGGGGAATTGGGCAGAAAGAAATAAAGATCTCTGTTGTCTAAGTCTCTTAATTGTAATTTATGTCTGTCAAAATACATAGTTACTGGAACCAGCCTTTTATTTTTAAAATGAGTTTGATATAAAGGTATTAAGATCAATTTGATTTTGTATAATTAATTATGATAAATTTTTTTTCAACAATCAATTTGCAGAGTGTCATGTCTCACAAAGATGACAGAGAGTTGCAAACTATTTTTTCAATGTAATAAAAAACACTGTAATTATTAGTATTGATGTTTTATTAGGCTGCACCTTAGTTTCATTCATTAAAAAAAATATAATGAGTAATTAAATTTTCACTCTAAATGTTTAAGCAAATTGTGAACATCTCTCACATCTAGAAAACATTAGTGATTTGGTACCTTCTCTGAAAAACCCAGCGGGGGGTATTTGTCCCTTTTGGACAGTTCTAGTTTCAAATTTGTCATGGAGTATTCTTGGCCCAAGGGCATTCATTTATACTAAAACTAGGGATATATCCCTTAAACAAGGGGAGATAATTAGGGAAATAAAAACAAAAGTAGTGGTTTCTGAAAAATCTTCTCAAGAACCACTGGGCAGGTTATCACCAAACTTATATAGAAGGATAAGGATATGTTGTGTATGTAGATTAAAATTTTCACAGGGAATTTCCCTGGGGCAAAGGGTGTGGTCTCAAGGTCTCTTCAAAGTTGACTGAAATTTATGTTTTGTTTAATCTTTTACATTTTGCCCATTATTTGGCCTAGGATCATCGAAATCTTGTCAGTTGATGCATCTTCGGACCTCATATGGTGTTGACTCAATAATAGGTCATGGTGTCCTACTTTTTAGGTCACCTGAGTCACTCAGGTGAGCTATTGCTATCTGTTTTCATCCGTCTTTGTGCGGGTGTGCGTCGTATGTAAACTTTTTACATTTTCGACTTCTTCTCAAGAACCACTGGGGCAATTTCCACCCAGTATCCTTAAGTATCCTTAGGTGATGATGATTCAAGTTTGTTCAATTGAAGGGCCACGCCTTCTTCCAAGGGGAGATAATTAAGAATGAAAAATTAATGGTATCTTTTAAAAATCTTCTTCTCAAGAACCACTGGACCAGGTAAGATGAAACTTATAGGGACACATCCTCAGGTAATGTAGACTCAAATTTGTTAAAATCATAACCCCGAGGGGTAGGGTGGGGCCACAAAGGATGATCAAAGTTTTACATAGAAATACTTAAAAAAAAATTAAAAATCTTCTCCAGAACCACTAGGCCAAGAAAGATAAAACTTATGTGGAAACATCCTCAGGTGGTGTAGAATCTTATGTGGAAGCATCCTCAGGTAGTGTAGATTCAAGTTTGTTCAAATCATGACCCCTGGGGGTCGGGTGGGGCCACAATGGGCGATCAAAGTTTTACATATGAATATATAGGAAAAATCTTTAAAAGTCTTCTTCTCAAGAACAGCAAAGCCATGATTGGTCATATTTATATGGTAGCATCCTCTGGTAGTGTAGATTCAAATTTGTTCAAATCATGACCCCCAGGGGTAGGGTGGGGCCACAATGGGCGATCAAAGTTTTACATAGGAATATATAGGAAAAATATTTAAAAATCTTCTTCTCAAGAACAGCAAAGCCATGATTGGTCATATTTACAAGGAAGCATCCTCAGATAGTGTAGATTCAAATTTGTTCAAATCATGACCCCCGGAGATAGGGTGGGGCCACAATGGGTGATCAAAGTTTTACATAGGAACACGTAGTAAAAATCTTTTTAAAAAAACTATTTCTTAAGAACAGCAAAGCCATGATATGCATATTCATATTCATATGGAAGCATTCTTAGATAGTGTACATTCAAGTTTGTTCAAACATGACCCCTAGGGGTCGGGTGGGGCCACAATGGGTGATCAAAGTTTTACATAGGAATACATAGGTTAAATCTTTAAAAATCTTCTACTCAAGAACAGCAAAGCCATGATTGGTCATATTTAAATGGAAGCATCCTCAGATAATGTAGATTCAAATTTGTTCAATTCATGACCCCCCCCCCCACTTTTATATTTAAACTTTTCAACCTTTCAAGACTGAACTGATTTCTGCTTTTTTCTAGCCATAGTGCTCAGGTGAGTGATGTGGCCCCTGGGCCTCTTGTTTCAGTTACGAATTGGCTTAGAATCATCAAACTTTGTCAGTTGATGCATTTTGGGTCCTCAAAGTGTGTAAACCATAAAGTAGGTCACCATGACCTACTTTTGGAATTTGGTGGTTATTTCAGATAGTAATTGGCTTAGAATCCACAAAATTTGTCAGTTTATGCATCTTGAGTCTTCGGAATGTATCAACCAAAATGTAGGTCACTTTGACCTACTTTTGCAATTTCATGGCTTAATTTGAATATTTCAGGTACTAATTGGCTTGGAATTATCAAACTTTGTCAGTTGATGCGTCTTGGGTACTCGGAGTGTGTCAACCAAAAAGTAGGTTACAGTGACCTACTTTAGGAATTTGATGGCTATTTCAAATAGTATTTGGCTTAGAATTATCAAAGTAAATAAGTTGATGCACCTTTAGTCCTCAAAGTGTTCAACCAAAGAGTACGTCGCCTTGACCTATTTTTGGATTTAATGGCTTTTTCAGTTACTAATTGTCTTAGAATCATCGAACTTTGTCAGTTGATGCATTGTATCAACCAAAAAGTAGGTCACTGTGACCTTTTTTTGCAATTTCATGGCATAATTCAGGTACTTATGGGCTTGGAATTATCAAACTTTGTCAGTTGATGCATCTTGGGTACCCGGAGTGTGTAAACCAAAAAGTAGGTCGCTGTGACCTCCTTTAGGAATTTGATGGTTATTTCAGATACTTATTGGCTTAAAATCATCAAACTTTGTCAGTTGATTCATCTTGAATCCTCGGAGTGTATCAACCAAAAAGGAGGTCACTATGACCTACTTTTGCAACTTCATGGCTAAAGGGGGGAGTTTCGATAAAGCCGTTTTTCGGCCCCTCACGAAATTTCATGAAATTTGGATATTTTGTAGAAAAACTTATTATATTCCTCAAAATATGAAAATAATTTATGTTGCGGATTTTCCGGTCACGTGATAATTGAGAATTTGAGTATACCCCCTTTCGTATATTTTTGAGTAGACATTTTTATGGGGGAAAGTGGATTTTTTGAACCGTCAAAATCGTAAATGAAATAGGATAAATATGAATAAAGACATAAATTAACCAATTTCAAAATTTTTTTTAACGGAAAATGGTATTGATTTTATGCAAATGTTTTTTAAGGTGCGATATTTTTCTGGTGTGTTAAATGTTGCTTTTCTTTAAAAGAAGAATGAATTTAACTTATAAAACGTAAACTTATACAGAAAGTTTAAACATCATAATTAATCAACAGTTTATACATAAACTTTATAATCAATATTCATCATTTTCACATACGAAAAATGCAAATGAAAAGATATGTAGACATGAGATAGGTAAACGTAAAAACGTCATATACAGATATATGCAATACATTTTCATGAAAGAGGTTATACTACTACATGTTTTATAAAAATATACCTTAATATCATGAAATTGAAATTTAAAAAAAAATGTTTTGAAATAAAAAGAAAGAATCGGCACGATTAAAAAATAAATGCAACTTTATATATATACATAAATAAAAGGTTTATTTAAAAGCATCATATTGCTACGTAAGCCGGTACATGTACATTGTAGGTGCAAGGTAAGAAAAATAAAAATATTTTTATCTGGCGGCTGCCACATAATTATTCGGCTAGAAAAATATATCTGGCGGCTGCAAAACAGTTTTCCTGCGGCCACCACATAAATAACTGGCGGCGGTCAGAAACTTATCTGGCGGCCGCCACATAAATAACTAGAAGCCGCCAAATAAGTTTCTTGCGGTATAGACATGTAATCTAATAAAGCATAAATTTTAAGTGAAGACTTTATGAATTGAATTTTTGTATAAAGTGGATAGATGTGATTTTAGCTTATAAGGCATGAAACACCCAGATTTGACTACAAACAGAAGTTGTAGATGTCTTAAAGCAAAAACACAACAGTTTTATCTGGCGGCCGCCATATATTTCAATGGCAGGCACTAGAAACTTATCTTTTTTTTACCTAGCACCTATGGGCTTCAGTATATTGCAATGTATTTGATAATATGGATAATATTAATTACAGTCAAAAATATTTTATCATGATACGTAATTATGTGAATAGCCAAATGATGGAAAAATCTATAATACATTGAGTGTTTCCTTTTCATTATGAAACTTAGAAGTATTTGCCCACATAGATCTGCATTATTTTTTCAGCATAACTGAGAGAATCCCAGCCAGGACTAATTTCCTCTCGCTTCCCAACTCTCCATAGATACTTAAGTTGCTTTCCAACTGTAGTCATTTCTCATTTAGAAAGTTTTAGAATTCATTATGTATGATTTGCTAGACCAGAGCGCAGTTCGAAATACATGTGTAAACGCCAAAGATATGTGTTTAATCCTTAATCAGGCAGACATATGCGCCTAGACATCCAGACTTAATTAAAACAGTCGATGTTCCCTATATCAACTACATGTAAATATAAGCGCGCTTCTCTAGCATGTTGGAGATGGATTTCTATTTACAAGAAAGTCAAAAATATAAATATGCATGATAAATAACGTTAAGGAATGGACTTGCTCTAAACCTTATTTTTTGTACAGTCAGTCGGAAAATGTAAGAAAGATCCAGCATCTGAACGATGTCTTGTAGTGTGCAATCCTATATGCATCATCAGTGCAAGTCCCGCTCACTCATTAAGGAAATGTAGGTCAGATCCAGCATCTGAAGCTAGTCTGGTAGTGTGCATCCATAAATGCATCATGAAGCAAGTGCTTACAGCTGCTCTGCTCCAAAAACTTAAATCTGCTTTTAAAACATTTACCTGGACATGCTTTGGCTAAAAATGCAGCATCTGAAACCTGACTGGTGACAAGGAAACACGCTAGATCATGTGACTGATTAATGTAGGGCATAAATATACTTGAAAAAAAATCTGCTTCAAAAACTTTTACCAGGAACACCGATGCCGACGGTATTACAAAAGCTCACCAAAGTTCGTGGAGGTTAGCTAAAAATGTGATGTTAATGTTATACGTTGGCGACATAAAAAGTATCGAAATAAAGATAGGAAACGATAATGTTTTCTACTGTTAATATAATCGAGAATTTAAAAAAAACGCTATTTATGGCCGAGTATTTTAACACAGAGTCAGATCAAGAAACCAGGAGCTTCTAATTTTAGATATGCAAATTTTATGCAATTTTCAATTTTTGGATATGAAGTGCACACGCGACACTCATCATATTTCAAGAAATTAGTGTGCAGAGTTTATCTAATTACTGAACAAATTTAGGTGAGTGTCCCTCATGCACTTCATATTCTAAACATCGATTTATAAATGCTCATATTAACTTTTGAAATATGAATAACAAAAGTTAACATATTTATCTTGAATTCTAAACTAGTTTTGAAAAAATTAATTGAAATTTATTTTTATGAAAAAAAAGTGGGCCGCTGAGCGGCCTTATCGAAACCCCCCTTTAAATATTTCAGATACTAATTGGCTTGGAGTTATCAAACTTTTTTAATTGTTGCCATGCTGACCTACTTTTGGAATTTCCATGCTTTATCCTTACATATAGGTTGCCAGGAGGCTTAAAACAGATGATAGTATAGGTTATACAATCTTCAGAAGAGCAATTCTAGGCCCTTGGGCCTCTTGTTCCGTTATTTACTGATCATGACAAGGGGCACACGGCGGATGTGACCGATCGGCAGGGGATGCTCTCTCCTCCATGGCTCCTGATCCCGCCTCTGTTGTTGAAGGTCCATGTTTGCTCTGCTTCCGATTTGTATTGTTTTAATGGACTTTGAGCTTGAATACTGTTTGTAATCTCTATATTTCATCAATGACTAATGAGTCTTAAAAGTTTAATTATGGCCCTGCATGAAAGGCTGCAGCTCTATATATTGGTGAGGAATCTAGAAAATATGTGCGGGCACAACTTTTATGTAGGAGCTGTGGCGCACGTAGTCTTAGACCTTGAATTGATGCAATTTTTAGATGGAGGTCATGTGACCTGTCTATAAGTTTACTGTCAGTCGAAATCTAAAATGGAAGCAGTGTGCTTTGATGCGATTTTTAGACGGGGGTCATGTGACCTGTCTATTAGTTTACTGTCAGTCAAAATCTAAAATGGACGCAATGTGCTTAGCACCTCAGTAGAATCTACGCTTAAGGAAACTGTGCAGAAAATTGTTCAAAAGACAGCCATGCTAAATAAAACGAACGCAATTTTAAGATTTTTCAACTCAAATTATTTCATGGGGGTATCGTTGGGCCACTATGGGTGATGAAAGTTTTACATGGGTATAAATAGGGAAAAACTTTTAAAATCTTCTCTCAAGAACAGCAAAGCCATGAACAGTCATATGAAGCATTCATAGGTAATGTAGATGCAGGTTTATTCAAATCCTGACCCCAGGGTATGGTGGAGCCACTATGGGTGATTTAAATAATACATGGGTATAAATAGGAAAAATCTTCAAAATTCTTCTTTTCAAGAACAGAAAAGTCGTGATTTTTAATATTTTTATTTTTTTAATATGAAAGTGTCCTCAGGTTGTGTTCAAGTCATGACCCCCTGGGGTAGGGTAGGGCCACTATGTGCGATTAAAGTTTTCATAGGAATTCTGAATACATGGGGAACATCTTTATGAGAAACATCTTTAAAATTCTTTTTCTCAGGAACAGCATAGCTTTGATAAGCTATGATTAGTTATATTTATACCAAAGCATCTGGGTGAATTAAAAAAAATGACAAAACGCATATTGATCAACCCACACTAAAAATAGAAGCAATGAAAATAGATTTCTATGTCTCACCATATGTCTTTAGATAGTGTCTAAATATCTGCCAAATATCTCGTTGATATCTCAATTAACAAAAAAGTTATGCCCAAAAATGATGCTAAAATTGTCAGGAGTGCAACACCTTTCTGTGACATTTTGAAATTTCAATATTTTTTTTGAGATCTGTGAAATAAATAATAATGCTTTATGTTGAAAATAAAGACTTTCCTGATAATATTCAAAGTATTGAGCTTTAAATGTGGACTGTAGTAACTTTTGTTTAATCAAGTTGTGGTCATGGCTGATGTTTAAAAAAATGTTACACCATGTCAGGAGTGCAACAGAAAAAATGTAGTGTTGCCAAAAAAAAAACATAATTGTAAAATTCTGAAAGAAAATTAAGACAAAAAAGAATTTTCGAAGTGTTAAACAATAACTGATATACATTTTAAAACTTAAAAATGTTATATAAATCACAAGCAGCATTAATGAGAGTCAAGTATATGTGCATACCCAATAATGTCAGGAGTGCAACATTTGATGTTTTGCTCCCAAGCATGAAAAAACTATTATCGTTATATGATTTTCTGATTTTTATTTTGGAAAATAAAGACACAAAGAACATTTTTACCAAATAGATTTATCAATTACAGGATCTGTCTGTGCTTCACATCTATATTTCTATGGTCAGGAGTGCAACACATTTTTTTAAAGATTCAAGTTGTGTAACGAAAAGACTTCTATTCATGCTTAGAAGTATTCATTAATTAATAATGATCTTTTTGTATAATTTAATACTAAATTACTGACAGTTTTATTATTAAAATCCTTCCTTTTTCAATTTTATCAATTCAGATGTGTTTTTATCTTCTTTGTGATTTTTTTTAATAAACATTAAAAAAATACACACTAAAAAATTGTCATAAAATTCAAGTAATTCCTCCTCAACTTCACTGAAACAACAGAACAAGTTCTTATGTAATTTTCACTTCACAATTATACTTTAAAGGCTCCAATGCTTTTGGTCAGGAGTGCAATAATTATGTTAGAATTATAAATCATCCAATAAGAATAAAAATGAGGAAAAAATGATGAGTAGAATTTTTCTAGTGGGTTACTGTGCTTTTCCTCTAAAGGAAAATATGCTATAAAATATATTTTATGTTCTTAATATACATTTAAGCTAGTTTTTTGGCATGAATAGGGAATAATTCCAGATAAAATGCGAATTTTAAATACTTTCATCTGTTTTAATCATGAAGTATTGGACTAAAAATATTGCACAATTTCATTACCACTCGATGTTGCCAACACTTTATGAATTTTTGTGTTCTATGGTTTTAATTTTAAATTTAACTCAGTCAGGAGTGCAACAAAACTGCTTCATAATTACCAATGCTTTTTAACTATCTTTACTAAAAAATAAATTGAAAAAAAATGTTTGATACTCTTTGATGTTTAAAACACAATGTCTATCAACAAATTACAGAAATTTTACGGTCAATTCAGGGAATAGTTTTCATCATTTCACATATATTTTTGAATACAATTTACATATATTACACTTTGCAAATAATCATGTTTTAAGGTCTTCAAAATATGAAAAACCTACCGTAAACGATGAAAAATATCAAAACGACAAATTGATTTACAAAGTAAGAATGGATTATTGTGTGTTATAATTGTTAAAACAATGTTAAATAAAATACATATCAGATGTCAGAGTGCAACACAATAATGTAACATAGGGTCACTTCAAAATCTAGTATTGTTTGTAAGAGAACTCGTATATAAAAATTCTCTTTTGGCTTAGATTTGAAGAATTGACTTGAACGGACAAAAAAAGTGAATTTTGGGGAATTTTATTGCTTCATATTTTTTTCATATTAAAACTTTTCAAACCAGAATTGAAAAAATAATGTAAAATAACAATCAAAAAGAATGTTTTGTCACATATACAAGGGAAGATACTCAATCAAGGTCTAGATTTAATCATTTATACCCCTTTTACCATTTTGAAGCATTAAAAACTATAATTTCTTGTGATTATGAATTTTAGACAGTCTTCTAAGGTGTAATGATATTTTCTTTTTTCAAAAGAAATTTTACTAATATAAATTCTGAAACTTTTTAATCCAATTGTCTATTCTATTGCCACTTCAGGATTTTAAACTAGAATGCATGTGCAATATGATGGTATAAGTGAAAAATATGCTATATGTAGTTGAATTTTTCCAAAAAAATTCAGTTTGGTGGTCATTTTTTTTTATTCACCCATCTTCGGGTTCATGTAGATTGTAATATGTTCAAATCATGACCCACAGGGGGAAGGATGGGTCACAAAGGCCGATCAAAGTTTTGTGTAAGTATATATATTATGAAAATCTATTAAAAGTCTTCTTCAGAACAACAAAGCCATGATTAGTCGTAAATATAGAAGCATTCTCAGAATCAAATTTGTTCAAATCATGATACCTGAGGGTACGATGGGGCTAAGGATAGGGTGGGTGTTACAACGCGAAATGTAATAACAACGCAAAATGTAATAGACTGGGGTTATTACATTTTGCGTTATTACATTTTGCGTCGAGATCAACGCAAAAGGTAATAACGCAAAATGTAATAACAAGATTTTTGGATTATTACATTTTGCGTTATTAAATTTTTCGTTGGGATTAACGCGAAATGTAATAATGCACTTTTTGGTTGTTACATTTAACGTTACTTAATTTTTGCGTTGGGGACAACGCAAGATGTAATAAAACAAAATATTATTATTTTTTGTATTGTGTTCAACTCAGAACATCACAAAATTGATCGAAACATATAACAATGGGGAAACTCGCTTCACTAAATAGACAGACATATCTATGACCATGAGACAAAGTTTAACGTTACAGCTTTTACGGACATTACTAAATCTAATTATTTTTTTAATGCTGTTTCTTACATTTTTATTGAATACTTATAAAATATTAACTAAACTTTGATTGACTGTTTATAAATCAGTCTGTATTATATATCCATCACTGACATTCTTAATTACCAAAGATTGACCATGGGTTCATTAAAAAGTCTTGATATGCATGTACGACATGCATGTGTACATTGATTAGCAAATTAGAGGTGCATGTGTGTGTGTGTCTAGCGAGGAGAAGCAGGGGGTAGGGGTTACACGTATGTTGATCATTGTATTTCTATGCAGATGCAGAAACCATCTATTTTATTGTTGAAGAGAGAGAGAGAGAATTTTATTTTTGCTGGTCTGCAATACACATGATTTGTAAAACAGTATGAAATTTTTATTGTCAAGAAACCTCCTTCCTGCTATATTTACACCTGCCAGTAAAAATAAATAGATTTCTTTACTAAATTTCAGGCATGTGCCTATCAAAAAGCAAACGCAAACTGATACACTGATCAACGAACCCCCCCCCCCCCAACACACACATACGTCTCTAATTTGCAATACCTATGATTTGGATATCAACTGATTTTAAATAGCTAATGAAATCAATATATGATGAAATAAGATATAATGAAAGAATAAACATATGTTTATTTTCCTTTTGTTTTACTTTTTCCATTTATTTTCTTCATCCACTACTCAATTGAAAATTATTCTCAACCTGACTGACTTAAAAGTGTGTTATTACATTTTGCGTTGTTGCATTTCGCTTAATCTCGACGCAAAATGTAACAACGCAAAATGTGATAACCCAAAAATGGTGTTATTACTTTTTACGTTATTACATTTTACCTTGATCTCAACGCAAAATGTAATAACGCAAAATGTAATAATCCTAAAAAGTCTGTTTTTACATTTTGCGTTATTACATTCTGCGTTGATATCGACGCAAAATGTAATAATGCAAAATGCAATAATCCCGGATTATTACATTTTGCGTTGTTATTACATTTCGCGTTGTAACAGTGGGGTCATAATATATTACTAGTATTTTCATTTTATCTAAGAATATATTTGGGAAAAATCTGTTGATAAAGAACAGAAGGGCCATAGTTACTCCTGTTAGAGTTGTGGCCCATTGGCCTCTTGTTTTAATTTGACCCCATTTTCAAGTAAAAAATATCTTGTTTTCTTGGGTACTTATTCTTATGTATATGAAGAAGTTTGGGCTACACGGACTGTGAATATCATCCTCACAACATCAGGGGTCCATAGTAAACACGTTGCCGTTGACAAACGGCAAACTACTTGTGAGGATGTGTGGATATCAGCCTGGGCGTCTCTGTGGTAGAGTACTAAACAGGTAAAACAGTGGTCCCAGGTTCGATTCCCAGTCTAGAAATATATTTATTATGCATTCATCCTTTCCTACTACATATGTTTGTTGTTTATGAACAACAAATTTGACTCAGTTATTACTACACACGATCTATTCTGAATCCAAGAAACTACTACATAGGGTTCAATATTGCTGTAAACGAAAGTGAGCAATTTCCATTCTTGGAAACCATAGGAACAATCTAATTTTCTTTATCAAAGTATGATATTCAGCTTTAGTTTTAACAGATTTATAGTACAATTCAAAGTGAATCGAATGATATTTATTTTGATTAAAAGGTAACTAAATTCCTAAAGCAGCAAAATATCATTTTTTTAGCCACTGGTACGTTGTTTCCAAGGTTACGCTACAATGTAGCAACCAATTTTTCGTATGCTCCCTGAACGATGCATATTTGCCAGTTTTGATTTTCCACATTCTTTCCTAAGATATCAGCGGTAATTAATCAAAAATTATTCTAAAACTTTGCATGCAATGAATGGTCATTTATTGTTGCCAATATCTTAATAATTTTAAAAGTTCAGAAAGATTTTTGTTGATTGAGTTTAATCGTAAGTGAATATTTCAGCATTGAAAATGTATTCCAAAGGTACCCATGGTTACCACTTATCTAAGGATATGTTATATAAATATTGCATGTAGTTGAGTGTAACATTGAAAATTTTCATCCCAAGAAAACCATTGTCAACCGAGGCAATGTTACACTCAACTGCATGCAATATTTATTATATTATACTGAATTTATACAAATACATAATATAATTACATGTATTACAGTGAACCTTGCGCGCATAAATTCTGCGCAGTCAATATTATAACTTAATACTTAAAACATGTATCAAATAAAAGAAGATGGGCGTATTTGGCGTGTGATCTGTAGGAATCATGTGTACGAAACATTTATAGTTTAAATGTCCACGATTTGCTCGGCTGAATATACAGCTGGACAGACTTTACAAAGTTACACACATAGGAAAATGTTACATTTAGTTTGAAATAATATGTTAAATTTTAATATTAAGGTCCGCTTATCTTAACAATCAAACTATTACACAGTGATGCTTTACGTAAGTAATAAACACCTACAAGATAATAAGGGTATAGTTAAATGCAATTACAAGTATATACATGTGTATATTAAATTATCAGTATGATGGAAGAATTGCTTTCGATGCAACAGGAATAGAATTAATCCATTATAAAATAAATCAGTACAAAAAATAAATAAATAAACTGACAAAAGAATTGATTGTTTGCATTAAAAAAAAAAATAATAACGCTACATGCGAGGATCGAAACAAAACAATTTCGGCTCCATTGCATAGGACGGGTAAAGCATACTAGTGAGCTATCATCGCTACACATACAATTAGGATTTTAAAACGACAATGAAGCACCGCATTTACACATTGGAATTTTTTTTGAAAAAGTTCATTTTTTTCATGGTCTCTGGATCTTCTCTCCATTTTTTACAAATGATTGTTTGTTTCTTTGAATTTGAATGCATACAAATAACGTTCGAAAATCATGGAGAGATGACCCAGAAATAGTAAATTTTTAGAAAAACGTGTTTAAAAATGTGATATTTTGCACTAAATGAATCATCTAGCCTATTTTCAAGTTATTTTTTAGCAAATCAAAACACAATATCGGGAAAAAATTTCCCTTTCCTATTTCACAGGAACCCGATACATCAAAAGAATGCTAAAACTTCATGTGACAAAACAATGAAATTTTCACTTTTCAAGTGCGCCCAGATTCCTGCCGAATGCCAATCAAAAGCGCCCTCGTTCTTTGGTTGCTATGTGTCTTGGTTGCTATGGAAAGTTTGAAAAATTGAGTTTTTTAACTGCTTTGAATCTAGTGTTTTTAGTATTAAGTTATAATAGTGGGCAACGTTTCAAACATCAATGACCATGCATGCCAAAACGATATGCTCGTAAGTACTATCAACTTTCTCAGTGTTTAACGATAAGACGAAATTCATATAATCATTAGAAATGACAAGGAGGACATGCACTAAATTGATGTAATTAATAATTAAAAAAGAAATCAATTATTACTCATTGATATGCAAACATCCTCAGATAGGTTGGACTCAAGTTTGTACAGATCAAGCTCCCTTCCTCATATTGTCCGTTTTGTCACAGTTTGAGGTCTGCACGAATTCTTATGTCTCAACGTTACCTCAACTTTCATATGCAACCAAAATTCAACGTTGATTCAACGTTAAAGTGCAACGTTGATTCAACGTTTAATCAACGTTGAAATGCCTGCTGGGTGAATTCTTTAAATATGGAAGTTATTTCCTGTAGTTGCCGCTTTCTGATTACCTTTCAACAGTGGTAAAAGGAAATTAACAGGTATGGGGCGGCCTCCGTTTTTGGAGGATAGATTTTATCCTCTGAAAACAGAGGGTAGAGGTCTTGCCACCTACCGGATTTTTCAAAAGAAAGGGCAGTTAACTCGAAACCAAACAAAGAACAGTAACTCTTGCATTTATAAACCGTACGGTGATTTCTCAACCAAAACAAATAAAAGTTGTAATTTCTTATGACGATGGATAAATCTAGATATTAAATTAATTTAACAATATTTTTTGTAATTGCCGATGAACAGTTATTCAGTTTACAGCTTAGTTAACAACGACTTCCCTTACCTGCCTCTGAGGTTAATTATAAGCACGCTGATTTTCCGGTACCATAATAATGTGTTAAGTGGTTTAGAAATTTTGATTTTTTTTTCTTTGAAAAATCAAGTTTAATTATTTATTAATAAATTTTTATTCATTTAATAATCCTTAAGCACATCACTTTTGTAATATTTTCTCTATTTATATATACATACATGTATATGTATTTATATATGTTAATTCCTTATTATCTATTTTATTTATTTATGCTATTCAATTTATTTATTCATTTTTTCCTCTGTTTATTCAAATTATTTATAACTATTCATTCATTCCTTTATTTGTTTTAGTTGCTTTTTTGTAATAAGGCAGGGTATATTTTGCATTTGAAAACATTTTCGTCTGTATTTCCTCTTTTCGTTCTTTTTTTAAATTAAAAGAAAATATGAAAGTAATATTAAAGTCCCTTTTAATTTTTCTTAATACGAAAAAACAACAACAACAACAAACAAACAAACAAAACAAAACAAAACCCATAAATATAAAACTAAATAACAAGAAATATTTAGAAAAAATGGAGCGCAAAAAGTGCAATCTTTGAAAATAAATTGCAAAACATCTAGACATAGAATCTCAAATCGCCACATACAATCGATGGTTTAATTTTTGAACTTTTACATATTACATGTTTGAACATTTACTCTGGTGCATGCACTTTTCCACTAAAAGTAGACACGGAGCGTTTGAAAATTACCTGTGTAATCATCTGAAATTGGAGGATAAGCTATCCCATAATGCAATGCGATTTTCCATATATGGTAAAAAAAAAATTGGCCGCCATTTTGAAACTAGCAATCTGTTACATGTACATGTATCATGCTTATGCTGTTTTTTTAAAAAGTTCTTCTTGTCAAGTATTATTTTGATGATATTGTATATCAAAAATTAAACTTCTAATTCAAATAAAACTTTCAAATTCGTAGGGGTATTCACCTTATTCCTTTCAAAATTTTAATTTCTAAATTACTTATTTTTTTTAGTTTCTGAAGTTTGTTACGTATGTACCTCCATATTAATAAAGTTTGAAGGTACTGGTAGGTGAAAAGAAATAGGTATTGTAGAAGAAATAGTATTTATGATACTTTGTAATAGTTCGCGATAGTTGACTGTATTATATGTTGAGATTCACTTCAGCAGTTCAGTAAGCTTTAATATAAAGGAGAACTACAAAGAAAAACAGTATAGCTATATGCCTGTTACATCAGACGTGTACTCCGGAAGTTCAAGAAACAGGTAGGCCTAAAATATGGCACTTTCCTGATTTGGAGTTTCAATCATGATATTTTTGCTAATGTTTACATTTGCATTGATAGTATGTAAAGAATTAAAGCATTATGTATGGTGAAAGACCACAAACATTTAGCAAAATAACATCCATGTTTATTTTAATATGGAACACTCTTAGTAACAAAAATCTTTCGTGGAACGGCCGCTAGCTATATAAATTTTTTATTAACCCGGTACTGCTTATAATTAAAGATTAATACAGAAAATTTCAATACAGGATCCAGTGAAATGCTACAGGTGCCCTACATGTAGGTCAGGTTTGCTTTGTAACAGGAAAGGAGAAAATGTATGGCTGGACCGGGAATCGAACCCGGGACCCCTGTATCACTAGTCAGGTGCTCTACCTACTGAGCTACCCAGGCCGATATCCAAGGCCCAAACCATTACATTCCTCCCTCCTTAATTTGTCTTCGCCCTCGAAGACACAACCCAAGTTCTTATTTGCCCCTGGCAGGACTTTCACCTGCAAGTCCAGGGGTGGTCAACGGCACCAAATCTGTAACAGGAAAGGAGAAAATGTATGGCTGGACCGGGAATCGAACCCGGGACCCCTGTATCACTAGTCAGGTGCTCTACCTACTGAGCTACCCAGGCCGATATCCACGGCCCAAACCATTACAGCTTTATACCATTATCCACAGGTTAACTTTGATATCCAGTGGTTAAATATTAGCCAAAGTTAGCCATTCCACAGAGGTGGGTAAATAAGTCTCTTATCCCGTGGATAATCATTTGGAGAATAACAAAAGAATGAAGGGTTTATATACATTTTAACCATGAATTTGATGTTGATGAGTACCAAATAAAAAAGGTGAATACAGTTCTCAGGCCATATGGTACATTACAACCTTGACAGAATCACACTTATGTCACCCAACCAAAAGATTGTACTCCCTTTCAGTCAAAAGTCAGTTAAAGTGGCTTTGCAGCATTATGGAAGAGGGGATATTAATGCTAAAACTTCAAGAGGACATGATAGGATTTCATGTCCTCAGTGCCAGCAGGAATAATTGGATTCTTCCAAGGCTAAAGTTGTCAACTTAGCTAAGGATCAATGGAAACTTCTCAGGCCAGAGTTTCTGACAAGCAGAAAAACAACCTCAAATGTATTACGTAGGTGTCCATGACCCCCCCCCCCCCCCCCCCTTCTTCTAATCTTTGAAATAAGTGTAGGATCGAGGCCTCTTATCTGTATAGCATGGAGTTTAACTTCTTTGAATGTAAAGATATTATCTAAAATAAATACTACAGGTCAGAAGGGACTCAACTCCACCTATCCATTACTTTAATAAATAGGAAGTGACTTTATTTGGTATAAAGAAGGGGCCGGACGATTCCCCGCTCTGGGAAGAAATATTTCTCAGTTCATAATTTCATAAAATAAATACATTTTTTAAAAAATGTAATATCAATAATGTCATCATGAACATACTTGAACATTTTTAGGTCACCTGAGTCACTCAGGTGACCTATTGCTATCTGCTTTCATTCATCGTCGTGCATTTTCAACTTCTTCTCAAGAACCACTCATACTTGCCGACCTCCAACATGAAAAAAATCTGGTCATGACCAGATTTGGAGAGTAAAAAATCTGGTCATAGCGCGTAACGACATTCACAACATATTTAGCACCATGATTAAATTAATATATATGTATATATAAGTATTTGTGTATTGAAATTATTTTATTAAAAATAGGCTTTAATTACAATGAAAAAAATTTAATATATTTTGATTAAATTTACATGTTAAAAGAGCATTGAAGGTTTCATTATTCAGTATTGACCTGAATTAAGTGTGCAATTTTTATAAAGCAAAGTCTTTTCAAAATCTGCATAGCTGATTTGAAGTACATGGGAAGTTTGTGCTAAATTTAAAAGTATTCTCATTTTGGTTTTTGAAGTTATTTTTCCTCTCCCGAATTAATTTAATGAACAAGTGCTATTAAATGTACAGTTATGCCTACACTATCTTCGAACACTTTATTTCATGTATTGAAAGTTGTTTTCCAAGTTTCCTTGATATGTACATAAATATCGTTTCTCATTTTCTTGGTTCAATTTGTTCCTGCTGGCCCTGATAATGATCTCTTTCTACCAAAAGCCATTTTAAATTGACTTCAAACTTTGATTTGTCAAAACAATTTAGGCCTGCACTGTTTATTTACTGGTACACGGCCTACTGAACATAGCCATCGGCATTGTTTACGTATATCCAGCTTGGGTTGTAACTGGAAGTTAAAAGTGCAACCTAATTTATGAACCAAATCCGGAAATCGGGAGATTTTCGGGTTGTTTGGCAAAAATCAGGTGAAAAGCATGACCCGCCGGGTCATAAAAAATAATCGGGTTAAGGGTAGAAAAATCGGGTGTAACCCAACGAAATCGGGTGAGTTGGCAACTATGAACCACTGGGCCAATTTCAACCAAACCTGCCACAAAGTATCCTTGGGTAATGATGATTCAAGTTTGTTCAAATGAAGGGCCAAGCCTTTTTTCAAGGGGAGATAATTAAGAATTAGTGAAAAATTAATGGCATCTTTTAAAAATCTTCTCAAGAACCACTGGGTCAAGAGAGATGAAACTTATATGGAAAAATCCTCAGATAGTGTAGATTTAAGTTTGTTCAAATCATGACCCCCGGGGGTAGGGTGGGGCCACAATGGACGATCTAATTTTTACATAGGAATACATAGGAAAAATCTTTTAAAATCTTCTTCTCCAGAACCACTGGTGCAAGAAAGATGAAACCTCTGTGGATTGTTGATTTATACTCAGGTGACCATTAAGGCCCTTGGGCCTCTTGTTCTTTTTATTGAATCATTATATTGATTACCGGTAATTGAATTTTGAACTTTGCAAATGGAAAGAATAACGACTCTTCAATATAACATTGTAAAGTCCAACTCTGGGAATTCCATGGATTTCATGGAGGAAAATGATGTGCTTATAGTCAACAGAGGTTTTTGGCATGCTTTAGAGTTTTTTGAGCTGTGGTTTCAGAACAGAGACGCCCCATTTCCTGAGAAAGCTTTCAAACAGCATAGTACAAAAGAAGCAAACTTGTCGAGATGTGTGTCAAAGGTAAGGTCAAAAGGTGGTTGAGGCAGCCAACAGACACTTAAAGAAATGGAGATACCTTGACTATATAGTCCCAAATTCCCAAATTCCATCGACTGGTGACTTTTTGCGCATCATAGCTGCTATACTCAACAAATATAACCTCCCTTGAAAAGCAATAATGACGGGGATGATGGATTAGGCCGCAGTATGCACATTGCTTCCAACACAACAGAAAACCCACTCCAAAATCGCTGTGCTGCAATGACATTCAACAGCAGGTCCAGACAGTGGAAACCCATGGATGCCAAGGATCTATTGCTTGATATCCCTGTTCTTACCCTCACAGATCTCAGACAAATTACGTTTGGTATCTACCAGATTAAACAAGCATTGAGATATTCAGTACTCTTGTATCTTGGAGACCGCTGATAAATTCTCTGCCCCACAAAGTAACGCAGGAAAGTTACTTTCAAATGAATGAAACTGTAACATTTTTATGCCCGGCCATGAATATGGCCGGGACATATAGTGTTTGTCATGTCCGTCTCCCGTCCCTCTGTCCTTCCATCACACTTTGCGTTTAGCTCTGTTCAAAGCTCAGTTTGAAAGAAACTATCCAAGATATTTTTATCAAACTTCATATGCTGATAGATATTGATGAGAGCTATGCAACTGCATCAACATTTTTTGACCTCGACCTTTCCTTTGACCTTGACCTCACTTTTCTTAAAGTAGTGTTTAGCTCAGTTTTAAAGATACAATTCAAGATAGTGTAATCAGACTTCATATGTTGATATATACTGATGTAAGCTATTCAACTGCATCAACATTTTTTTGACCTTGACCTTTCTTTTGACCTCACTTTTCTTAAATTAGTGTTTAGCTCAGTTTTAAAGATACCATTCAAGAGAGTGTTATCAAACTTCAAATGCTGATACCTACTGATGAGAACTATTCAACTGCATCAACATGTTTTTGACCTTGTCCTTTCCTTTGACCTTGACCTCACTTTTCTTAAATTAGTGTCAAACTTCATATTCTGATACATACTGATGAGAGCTATTCAACTGCATCAATATTTTTTGACCTTGACCTTTCCTTTGACCTTGACCTCACTTTTTTAAAATTAGTGTTTAGCTCAGTTTTAAAGAAATCATTCATAATATTTTTATCAAACTTCATATGCTGATACATACTAATGTAACCTTTTCAACTGCATCAACAATTTTTGACCTTGACCTTTCCTTTGACCTTGACCTAACTTTTCTTAAATTAGTGTCGAACTTCATATGCTGATACATACTGATGTAAGCTATTCAACTGCATCAATATTTTTTCACCTTTCCTTTGACCTTGACCTCACTTTTCTCAATTTGTGTTAAAATATTGCATTACTAATGTACCCTCGGCGGGCATTCATGTCCTATGGACATATTTCTAGTTTAAATTGATCTTTTGTCTATTGACAATATTAAGTAATGCATTTAACACCTAATTGTTTGCATATAGTTATCGCATTCAAACATTTTGCAGTTTACTTGGTATGAATTTCATACTGTTCCATGTTAAAATTTGTGTATATAATATATATTATTGGACCTCATCTGTGATAGATAAATATTGAAAGTTGTTAAAATATGAATGAAAAAAGTCCTGTATACTTTCTTTAGGATTTGAGTTTCGGCATTTTGCTTATACGTGTCATGAAAAGCTGTTCGATGCCTGAAGCAGCTCTGACTATTTTCTCCTAACTTGATATAGCTTTAAATCCCCCACCCCCAATGGTAACAATTGTTGCAAGGAATTGCCAGATGTAGATAAACTTTTTAAACTACATAATCAAGTACATTGTTTCTTTCATCAGGCATTAAAAATAAACTACACAATATCATGTATCTTATAATGTGAAAATAGTTTGGCAATCAACTTTGAAACTTGTCAGGATATTACTTTTGTGACAAGCTGTAAAACACACAAAATTATCATTCTTTATTTTCAAAGTTGTCGTTCCTATTTAAATACCCAGCAATTAGGACACCGTCTTCTGTGCCTTCATTCTTTTTAACATCTGGTAATGAAAATACATTTTAGGTGTTTTCCAAACTTAATGGAAAGGCCCGAGAAGACGCATTTGAGCTAAGGATTTCATCAAATGGTCCGGCCTCCCCCTGCAGATGAAATAAATAAAGATTAATATATGTATTGAGTATAAATTCTAATAATCTCAGATATTAAGTGCATAATTCTTTAAACACAAAGCATAAATTGAAAGAATTTTTATTGTGGCAAAATTGGGCACAACTTTATATCCAGAGACACAAATTGTCATTGCTGGATGGCCCACCAAACATTGATGTCAACTGTTGGGGCATAACATGCAACATTATTTTTATTATTTAAAAAAACTATGAAGTTAGAGGTACTGTGAGCACTGAGCTCACAAAATGATAACCCTTACCCCCATAGAGTACAGTGCCAAAGTCAATACATATATTTTGCTTTGGGAAAGCTCAAATATGTGTTCAATCAGAAAGTAAAATAGGAGGTGCACAATGGCACTGCATGATAAAGATTCTTTGAAAGGATCATTAAATATTCAGTAATATAGGAGGAGTTAGAGATGAGAGATTCTCTGTGTAGTTTGAAATATTCTTTTGGTCATTCCACACAAATTGGGTCTTACCTGGTACTGTAACCATTATAGACTTAAAGGGGCCTGGACACAGTTGCATTGCTTACATTTTAAATTTCTATGTTTATTCAAAAAATAAAATAAGTTTAAAAATTTAAACTAACATGAATATTCTTATCATTCATTGACAATGACATATTCTTCTTTACATTACTACCAACATCTGTTTTTGTAAACAGGGCAGTCAAGCTCTGTTATTGTTAATGTTTACATTTTATAGGTTGTTTAATTTGTTTACTCTGCACACATCACTGAGCAAGGACTCACAATACTGGTGAGTTGGTTTTGTTTTCTCACATTTTTACTCTGAGTTTTCTGGATTATAGTTTTAATATTTTTCATTAACACACAACAAATTTTTACTTTTCTTAAATATTAAGGACAAAGTTCTTCCTGAAAGTGCAAGGATATGTGCCAATCAAATGCATCCTGAAATTTGTAGTTTTAATTATTTCCAGATGAAAGAAGTTTCTCAACTCATAGTTATTACATTTTGGCGTGAAATGCTCTAGCAATATATAAATCATGATGTTACACTGAAAATTTTAGAAAATATTTAATCTGTCCAAGCCCCTTTAAAATTCAGTGAATGGTGAATACCCTGGTATGTGTTTTTAATGACCCATGTCAAGTACTATATGACCTCAAACACAGAAAATGATTGGTACCTCACAAGCTTATAACCACATTTTACCTACCAGGTATACTTAAGTCCATGATAGCCTTGTTGATAAAGAAACTATTATCTTTATTAATGTTTGAAATTGATCATTGTTAGTTCATCTGAGCACCCAATGTCTATCATCTGCCCATTTGTCTGTCTGTCTAGCTGTCCATCCATCATCTGTAACTGTTCACATTTTCAACTTCTTCTCAAGAACCACTGGATCAATTTTAACCAAAGTTAGTACAAAGCATCCATGGATAAAGGGAATAGTAAATAGTTACAATGAAGGGCCTAACCTCCTTCCAAGGGGAGATAATTATGAAAAGGCAAAACTAAGGTGGGGTCATTAAACAATCTTCTCAAGAACAACTGGACCAGAAAAGCTGAAGCTTATGTGAAAGCTTCTTGAGGTAATGAAGATCTTAAATCATACAAAACCCCAGGCTAGAGTGGTGCCACAATAGGGAATCAAAGTTTTACATTAAAATATATAGGGAAAAAAATGCTAGCTTGGTCAGTTTTATAGTTCAGGTACTGTTATTTAGATTCATTAGCTCAAATTTGAGATGAGCTTATGCTATACCTTTGGAATCAGTGCTGATCTCTCAGTTAAAGTTTTTGGAGCAAGTCCATTCCCAAGAAACTGTAAGCTGTCTCTGGACTTAATTTGCATGGATTATGCATCTATGCATATTATCAGATTCGCTTTGGATGCTGGGGACTCTGGGGCAAGTCCATTCCAAAGTAACTATAAGCCCTACCTGGAATAAGATTATATGGATGAAGAATCTCAAGATACACATTACCAGACATGCTTAGGATGCCAAATATGACCCATATTTTCTAATTGAGTGACAAGTTTCAAGTTTTTGGAGAATTTCCCTTCATGGGTAACAATATGCCAAACTTGTATGCATATCTGTATCTAGGGATGCTGGATCTGACCTATGTTTTCTGGATGACTGAACAGGTTTAAGTTCTTGAAGCAAGTCCATTCCAGTGTAACTATAAGCCACTTACATGGATGATCCATCTAGGGATGCACACTACCAGGCTTGTTTCAGATGTTGTATCTGACCAACCTTTTGGAGCAGGTCCATTTCCAAGTTACTACTGTATGTCATACACATGTACCTGGACCATATTTGTATTTAAAGGATTATGCATTTAGGGACGCACACTACTAGACAAGTGTCTGGCCTACATTTTAAGATGAATAACCATTAGTTAAAGTTTCTGGAGCAGGTGTATTCCAAAGTAACTTTAAAGCTTGTTGTTACATCTAGATATGTACACTAAGAGAACATTCACTTGATGAGAGACATTGCCTTCAATTATAAATAACATTCATTGAGGTGGGCTTTGTAATATGTTATTGTTACACAATGATTTCATTCCAAATACATTCTTAGAGAGAGGATCAGAAAATCTAATTCATATTAATTAAATTTCTATAAGTAAAATTCTCAAAAAATTTTCATTTTCAGGTTTCAGACAAATTGAAGTTTCTTACCTTTCAAGATTTCATCCAAATGAAATTGAACTGGAAGTTTAAATTTTGCTGTTTAATAGCAGTTGTGTTAGTCACCAGTATTTTATATGAATTATGGTTTGTTGGTGGAGAAGAGATTTTATTTTACAAGCCAGTATCTAGGCAAAGCAGCAAGGACATTTTCAGTTTTTCCCTCAATCAACAACATGTATACCAAACAGATGGAATGTTAAACAACAGATTTTTTTCAGCAGAAGATGTTACAGATTTCATATTACTGATTTTAAAAGATAAAAATGTTATGGTGGCTTTACAAACTGTATGGAAAAAAACTTCAAGAGACAAAGAGAAATTATTGTATGACCTGATTAAAAATGAGAAATTTGAGGACAAGGCAAATTTCATGCTGAAGGACATATTAAACAAAAGGAATAAGAATGTATTTTTGGACATTAATGAAAAGTATGAGTTTAGTGTTTTAAATCGCACATGTCAGAACATTGAGAGGGATCTCCAAGGAAGAGGAAAGTGCATTTTGTCACTAGAGGACACGTTGTGCTCAGAGAGAAAACTATCAGACAAGACTAAAAGGAAAAAGCAGAAAAACAAATCACAACAGATATGGACAGGACAAAAAGTGAAACTTTGTGATTACATGTATATGAATTCAGTAAGTATGAACATACATGTATATGAAAACTCTTGTCAGTGGTTTTTTGATCATGTGTGCTAAAAAAGCTTTTCAAAACTTATCATCATTTCTTAAAGCTACTGCATGCTGCTTTCATTTTGGTTCTAGTTTCTTAAAGCTTTTCTGAGCCGAAGACTCAAAGAGCTATTATGTATGGCCATTTATGTGGTGTGTGTCTACTTTTTGAAATATTGGCCATCTCAAGAACTCCTCCCTTGGTCAATTTAGTCAGAGAGTATCTTTGATTCAAGGGCTTTCAGTTATACTAATCAACTAAGAAGTAGGTCACAGTGACCTGCTTTTGGAATTTCATAACTGTATCTCAGTATTTAGGGTACTGAGAGGCTAGGAATCATCAAACTTTGATAGTAGACTCACCTTTTTCCTTGTATTGTGTCAACCAAAAAGTAGGTCACTGTGACCTACTTTTTGGAATTTCAAGGCTAAATCTGAATATTTCAGATAATAATAGGCCTAGAATTATCAAACTTTTTTAATCAGACAGTTGATGTATCTTGGGTTCTCAAAGCTTGTTAACCAAAAAAAAAAAAAAGGTTAAGGTGACCTAATTTGGTAAATTCAAGACTTTATGTAAATATTTTGTATATAAAGTAGGGATGTCAAATCGGTCAATATTTGATAATCGGTTACTCGGACGATTTTCCGATCGAGTACCCGGGTACTCGGAAAAGCGGTATACATGAAAAGTTTGTTGATTTTATTGAGACATGTTTACCCCATCGATGTTTTCTTTCATTTTTAATGCATGTACATAAACATCGAGCCCAACGAAAACGATTTTTTGGTACTTAATTTATGTATCAAACAAACACAAAAGACATGATCAATTATTACACCAACAATTACGAATGATTTACAGTTCTTTTTTAGGAAGACAATTTGATCAACGGAAGAGAAGGACGCAACTTTGTAGTGATTAGACTAGCGAAAGAGAAGCATGTCTTTGGGAATGGACCCTGTCGTGATCGCGAGTCGTACATGTATATTATTTACATTTCCAAGTTTTCTCTTAATAACTCTGAAAGTTAATTATGTTGATTTCTTGATATTTACAACTTCACCTGTTATGCATAAATTATCCCACATTTCCAACTGCCGTTGATGCTCTAGCATACCCAACAAACTAGACAGCGATTCCTTAAATATATGGTTGTTTCACCTCGTATACGCTGATATTTCTATGTATGTCCGATTTCGCTACCGTATGCTAATTAATTAATCTAAGGGTAATCAATAGATCATAATTAAAAGATATTCATTGAAAACAAATAATTAAAGCCATTCAAAAATTAGGGTCACAAGAGGTGAGAATACCTGTGTATGATCATCCAGTGATTGGTCACGGTAATTACTGTATACACATGTACACAGCCAAAGGCGGTAACGGGTATAAACTAGTGTAGGTGACGCTAATTACTGTATAGACATGGACAATAAATATTTAAATAACATTTTTTGATGAGTTTTTAATAAAAATATGCACTTTGAAATATGAAAAAAATATACATCCGAGTAACCGAGTACCGATTTTAGTATTCGATACTCGGACATTCGATCGAGTACCCGGTTAACCGGGTACTCGTTGACATCCCTAATATAAAGTGACTTTAAATAGAAGTGATAATGTTGTACAGTTAATCAGAAGAGGAATTCTAGGCTTTGTTTCATATTTAGTCCAGCAGAGTCGCTGAGAAAACTGCTGTGTTGCAATCACTATTGAAATAATGCCCACTATTGAAATAATTATTTCAATAATGATTGAGAATGCATTTCAAAACCAAAACCAGGTTGCAACCACTATTGAAATAACGTTCACTGTTGATATAATTATTTCTTCAGTGATTGTGAATACATTTGAAAAGCAAATCCATTTTGCAACCTCTATTGAAAAAAAAAGTTCACTATTGAAATAATTAATATACACATGTAAAGATTAATTTTCAGTTACCGGTATGTTTTCCAACTTAACAAAGGAATATATTGAGTTCAAAATATGACATGTACTTGTATTTTTTCCTTTCTTTTGTAGAAAACTATTAATACAAAACAACATAATAATTACATTTTTTGAGCTTTAAAGTTTATATAAAAATTTAAATGCAACCATAAAGTGGCCTCCCATTGTCCAACAACTCTCAAGCTAACATTTATCTGCACCCTATCTCTTTATTAGGTCACCTGAGTCACTCAGGTGACCTATTGCTATCTGTTTTCGTCCGTCATCGTGCGGGTGTGCGTCGTGCATAAACTTTTCACATTTTCGACTTCTTCTCAAGAACCACTGGGCCAATTTCCACCAAACTTGCCACAAACTATCCTTGGATAAAGATGATTCAAGTTTGTTCAAATGAAGGGCCACGCCTTCTTCCAAGGGGAGATAATTAAGAATTAGTGAAAAATTAATGGTATCTTTTAAAAATCTTCTTCTCAAGAACCACTGGACCAGGTAAGATGAAACTTATATGGAAACATCCTCAGGTTGTGTAGACTTTAGTTTCTAAAAATCATGACCCCCAGGGGTAGGGTGGGGCCACAATGGACGGTCAAAGTTTTACATAGAGATATATAGGAAAAATCTTTAAAAATCTTCTTCTCAGGAACAGCTAAGCCCTGATTGGTCATATTTATATGGAAGCATCCTCAGGTAGTGTAGATTCAAGTTTGTTCAAATCATGACCCCTGGGAGTAGGGCGGGGCCACAATGGATGATCAAAGTTTACATAGAAATATATAGGAAAAATCTGTAAAAATCTTTTTTTCAAGAACAGCAAAGTTGTGATGAGTCATATTTATTTGGAAGCATCCTCAGGTAGTGTAGATACAAATTTGTTCAAATCATGTCCCCTGGGAGTAGGGCGGGGCCACAATGGATGATCAAAGTTTACATAGAAATATATAGGAAAAATCTTTAAAAATCTTTTTTTCAAGAACAGCAAAGTTGTGATGAGTCATATTTATATGGAAGCATCCTCAGGTAATGTAGACTCAAATTTGTTCAAATCATGACCCCCGGGGGTAGGGTGGGGCCACAATGGATGATCAAAGTTTTACTTAGAAATATATAGGAAAAAGCTTTTAAAATCTTTTTCTCAAGAACAGCAAAGCTATGATTGGTTATATTTACATGGAAACATCAGGTAGTATAGATTCAAGTTTGTTTGAATCACGACTCTGGACTCTAGGGATTGGGTGGGGCCACAATGGATGATCAAATATTTACAAAAGCTCCTTCTATCAGTTTATTTTAAACTCTATGGATCTTACATGGATTGTTGTTTTATACTCAGGTGACCGTTAAGGCCCTTGGGCCTCTAGTATTGCATCCTCATCCATGTTTAAAAACTTGCCTACACTACCAATATTGATAGTAAAATTACTGTTTCTACTTGTCTAGCAATGAAAACAAGACTTCAGGGGAACTTAGTAGGCATTATCAAAATAATGGGTGTTATCAAAATAATGGTCACTATTATCAAATTGTTTTTGAAATTCAATTCAATTCAGTTTATTCTCACATTGTATAAAACAACATAGAGAAAATAGAACAACGATATCAAACAAAATACATGATGCAAGAGTGTACATTAACCTGGAAGGGTAACTCTCTTATTAAGGCCAGAGTTTTTTTATTTTCTGTTTAACGGGAATTTTTAAGAAAAAGTCGGGTCGAGGGGACGAAATAAAATAAAAATAAAAAGTTCAAAATTTGTCGAGTCGAGACCATAAAAAAAATAAAACCCAAAAATGGTATGAATTTTTTTTTTTATAGAATGTTGAAAAATGAAAGAAAACACAATAAAATTTTGTTTATCATTTATTTGGATTTCAAATATGGATAAAAAGATACACCTCCTAACTATATGCATGTGTCATCCTACTGTGGTTAATTACAAACACAAATACAAATATTTATTAGCACAAACACAATTACAATAATTGGCAAAGGCACAACACATTATAAGAATCATCAATTGTTCATACATAAATATACAATATTTTTAGTATAGAATGTGAGGCTATACATAATTATAAATCATACATCATTTGTATAATAATTATGTAATGCAATCATTTCTAGCTACCAGACTTTTTTTAATAAGTGTGTGTGTTATTTTCAGTATTTCTGGACAATGGCTATTAAAACAAAGCTTAACTTTTTGAGTATAAGACATATTTGATATTTTTCCTTGAAAAAAATTCATCAAGTTCCTTTCAAAAGTTAACCTATGATTATTGTATTTATGGCAGCTGAATAGAAAATGAAATTCATCTTCAATCTCCCCTGTGTTGCAAATATTACAAAATCTTTTATCTGTGGGTATAGACAAATGTCTCCCTTTTTCTATGGTACTTGTAAACTCTAGTATGAAAGCAAAACAATAAAATTTACAGTTTAAATTATTATATAGCAACAATAATGTTGGATACACGGACAACAGAAAAATCCACACTGCTCAAAAATTTATAGATGTCTTCTTTTGGTCATCTCCTACTGTATAAAATTTATAAAAGTAATGATAAGAAATGTTTTAAGCTACATATATTTTGATTAAACAGAAGTTTGGAGAAAGATATGGGGTTGATAGCTAACTTGACAATGCATTCCTAGTATAGGACTAAGACATTCTTGAGGTTCAGAATGGAAATTTGTCAGCTGAAATTATTTGACGAACAACAGCAGTCATCTTGGAAGTCTTCTGAACTCTTCACAAATGGTTGGGTCTCCACCAAGAAATCAAACTGCACAAAAAATGCATTGTTCCTTTAAGATACTTTATTAATATAACCAAATACAAGTAGTAGTTAGAAAGTAGAAGATAAAAAACAGTATTTATATGAGATTATTTTCTTTTCTAAATGAAGATACAAAACATTTTTTAAGAGTTTTTGATAATAACACATTTCTTATATTATAAATATAATAATTTTGTCCTTTGTTCAATTTGCATTTAAAATATTAAATTGGACATTTTGTTGACTTAATTCTTTCTATCTCTACCTTTCCACAGGGTAATGTGTGCAACTCCAATTAGCTGTCACTTGTCAGTATTGGTTTTAAATATTCTTTTCCAATCGTAATTTTGTTGGAATCCTGATCTCATTTAATTCAACCAAGCAGACATGGACTTGTATCTAAAATTTTTTAATCGTAATTTTATGTCCCTGATATAGTTAAACATAATTCATTGTAAAATTAAATTTTACCGCGAATTTTACCTCAATTTGTTATGTGATCAAATTAAATATACAATGTAAACATCTTTAAAAGAAACAAAAAACCTATCAAAAAATGTTAACCATCGAACAATTGTAACAGAAAGTTTATTAAGACGTCAAAAAACTTACCCCCAACTCCTTAGACACAAGTTCAACAGTTCACATGGTTCAGTGTGCATATAGTGTATTTAGGTTGTTGATGCCTTCATTCCGATTTCAGGATCTTTTTTCTCTTTATCGTCAATGGATTTAATATTACTATCTCGTCATTTTTATCTATAAATGTCTCGAAATGGCATTTTTTCCTTGTTGATCTGTTGATAGAACCCGCGAAAAGTGCGATAAACTAGTTCTTTAAACTGGTTATGATATCATAATCAGACGCTAGTACAAGAATTTGATTAACACAAGCTGTGTCAAACGTTTACATGATTTATTAAAATATGGTGTACAACAAACCCGATTTTATTTCAAACCATCAATAAATGACACAGTCGGCGGGTATTTTAAAAATAAAAGTGAGATTGACCTCTTTTATTTTTTTTCGGTATTTTGAAAAAATTGGGTTGGCGCTTCCCGTTAAACAGAAAATAAAAAAACTCAGGCCTAATTATATTGATAAATTTACAAAGGTTATTGATGACAGATACCTTTTTACATGAAAATAAATTTAAAAACTTAAAAGCACTTGGTCGACTTATATATGTTGATGGTAAATACAATTTTCTAAAATCATTAAAAGCAGGACATGACATAATATAATGGTATTCATCTCCAGTATCATTAAGAAATAAGATATTTTTTGAGTTTCATTGGGATATGACATGAAGTTGGTCATGTGATCAAATCTTATAACACTCAAAGGGTTGAATCATAAACAAAATTTTGTTTATGATATTGTTGATATTAATGATTAGCCATGGACTTGGCTTACTTAACCTTTGACATTTGAACCAGGAATCGTTAGCTTTCTGTCCCTGTACATGTTGCATTTCTGTATCGAGTCTAGTTCTGTAAAGATTATCATCATCCATCAATTTCTTTACACATTCTTGTTTTGACCATTCTCTAACAACTCTTAACATTATTCTATGAGCACACCGATGAATGGACACATATATGCACATATATTAATACACATAAAATCCAAATGCAGTATTCCCAGTAGTGCAAGAGATTTAAAATAAAGTTTAATAACACTGTACTTATGACAACTCAATACCACATGAAGACTGATAAAAATGTACATAAGCAGTTTAGTAAAGTGTTTGTCCTGATTTATCCTTCATGTGTCTTGTGTTGTGCTTTGGTCATTTTAAAAGCTCCCTCCTTTTCGCTCCAATTTTAGCTCACTCATTCACTTTCTGATTGAGTTTAAGGACAGACAATACAAACAAAATTTTATTAAAAATCTCGAAAATAACAACTTTAATAGGTCATGTTTATATACCGGGTAAGTAAAATGAATAAGTTTAATTGCATAGTTTTGTAATTTTTCATTCAAAGTTTAACAATAATGGGATTTAAAGTGAAAAATGTTGTTTAGATTAATATGGATGGTTGCAGAAAGGTAAAATTTTGAACATCATAGAAAGTTTACAATTTCTTAATATTTTAGGAATTTATTATTCTAATTATTTACAACAAAATAAGTCAAAAAATATCTATCAATCCAAGCATCCAATTTTTTGTTTTTATCTGTCCTTAAATGTATTTTAATAAATACAGAGAATGATCAAAGCAATAATTGTGTAAACAATATGTGGATGATGATAATCTACACAGTACCATCTTGTACAAATAAGACAGTCACCCGCATGGTGCAGTGATAGAGCGTCTGCTCTAGAGTCGCGGAGTAAGGAGTTGATCCTTACATTGTGGGTTCGAATCCCACTGTGGGATGTGGAGACCGGTCCTTCAGATGAGACCATATAAACCGAGGTCCTGTGTCGCAGTAGGTGCTGGCATGAAAAAGATCCCTCACTGCTCAATGGCCCTCATTGCCGAGCATAGGTAAAAATTTGCAGCTCTCCACTGGCAAGTGGTGGCGTCTCCATATGAGTGAAAAATTCTCAAGAGGGACGTTAACAAATAAACAAACTAAATAAACAAATAAGATGATAAGCCAAGCAAGAGACACAGTATTTTTGTGATGACATATTAAGTTTTTTTCTCCTAGAACATCCTCTTAAACAGGCCTTTTCGACTTGTGTACATACTTGCTTGTAAGTAGCTTGCCTGTCCATTTTAAGCTGGTTGACTTTTATAAGATTATTTTTGAGGGATTAACCATGAACTCTCTTTTAAGTTGGTGCAACTTTCTGCAATAATCAGTTGAAAATTTCAGATCAGGGTATATTGTTTTTGTCCTGTCTGTCTGTTTGTCTGTTTGTCTGTCTCTTGTCAACTTTAACCTTGCCCATAACTTTTGATTGGTTGGAGCTATGACTTTCATATTTCACTTGTGTATTCCTTGTGACAAGACCTTTCTTTGAGTATCATCAAATTTGACCTTTTGACCTTGACCTTGGAATTTGACCCACTTTTGCAAAATTTTATGAGATTTTAACCTAGGCCATAACTTCTGAACAGTTGGTGCTTGGGCTTTCAAACTTCACATGTGTGTTCTTTGTGACAAAGCCTTTCTTTTGATACCAACAACTTTGACCTTTTGACCTTGACCTTGGAATTTGACCTACTTTTGAAAAACTTTAACCTTGGCCATAACTTTTGAACGGTTGGTGCTAGGGTTTTCATACTTCACATGTGTATTCCTTGTGACAAGACCTTCCTCTGGATATCAACCTCTTTGACCTTTTGACCTTGACCTAGGAGTTTGACCTACTTTTGAAAAACTTTATCCTTGGCCATAACTTTTGAACGGTTGGTGCTAGGGCTGTCATACTTCACATATGTAATCCTTTTGACAAGACCTTCCCTTGGATATCAACCACTCTGACCCTTTGACCTTGACATAGGAGTTTGACCTACTTTTGAAAAACTTTAACCTTGGCCATAACTTTTGAATGGTTGGTGCTAGGGCTTTCATACTTCACATATGTAATCCTTGTGACAAAACCTTCCTTTGGATACCAACAACTTTGACCTTGACGTTTTACTTACTTTAAAAAAACTTTAACTTTCACCATAACTTTTGAACAGTTGCAGCTAGGGCTTTCAAATTTCACAAGTATATTCCTCGAGAAAAGGCCTTTCTTTGGGTACCAACATTTTTAGCTCACCTGAGCCGAAGGCTCAAGTGAGCTTTTCTGATCACATTTTGTCTGTAGTCCGTCTGTCCGTCTGTCCGTCTGTCTGTCTGTCTGTCTGTCTGTCCGTCCGTCCGTCTGTAAACTTTTCACATTTTCGACTTCTTCTCAAGAACCACTGGGCCAATTTCAACCAAACTTGCCACAAAGTATCCTTGGGTGAAGGGAATTCAAGTTTGTTCAAATGAAGGGCCACGCCCTCTTTCAAGGGGAGATAATGAAGAATTAGTGAAAAATTAGTAGCACCTTTTAAAAATCCTCTTCTCAAGAACCACAAAGCCAGGGAAGATGAAACTCCTGTGGAAGCATCCTCAGGTCGTGTAAATTCAAGTTTGTTCAAATCATGACCCCCCGGGGGTAGGGCGGGGCCACAGTGGAGGATCAAAGTTTTACATAAAAATATATAGGAAAAACCTTTAAAAATCATCTTCTCAAGAACAGCAAAGCCATGATGAGTCATATTTATATGGAAGCATCCTCAGGTAGTGTAGATTCAAGTTTGTTCAAATCATGACCCCTGGGGGTAGGGCGGGGCCACAATGGAGGATCAAAGTTTTACATAGAAATATATAGGAAAAACCTTTAAAAATCTTCTTCTCAATAACAGGAAAGCCATGATGAGTCATATTTATATGGAAGCATCCTCAGGTAGTGTAGATTCAAGTTTGTTCAAATCATGACCCCCGGGGGTAGGGCGGGGCCACAATGGAGGATCAAAGTTTTACATAGAAATATATAGGAAAAACCTTTAAAAATCTTCTTCTCAAGAACAACAAAGCCCTAATTGGTCATATTTATATTGCAGCATCCTCAGGTAGTGTAGATTCAAGTTTGTTCAAATCATGACCCCTGGGGGTAGGGCGGGGCCACAATGGAGGATCAAAGTTTTACATAGAAATATATAGGAAAAACCTTTAAAAATCTTCTTCTCAAGAACAGCAAAGCCATGATGAGTCATATTTATATGGAAGCATCCTCAGGTAGTGTAGATTCAAGTTTGTTCAAATCATGACCCCTGGGGGTAGGGCGGGGCCACAATGGAGGATCAAAGTTTTACATAGAAATATATAGGAAAAACCTTTAAAAATCTTCTTCTCAATAACAGGAAAGCCATGATGAGTCATATTTATATGGAAGCATCCTCAGGTAGTGTAGATTCAAGTTTGTTCAAATCATGACCCCCGGGGGTAGGGCGGGGCCACAATGGAGGATCAAAGTTTTACATAGAAATATATAGGAAAAACCTTTAAAAATCTTCTTCTCAAGAACAACAAAGCCCTAATTGGTCATATTTATATTGCAGCATCCTCAGGTAGTGTAGATTCAAGTTTGTTCAAATCATGACCCCTGGGGGTAGGGCGGGGCCACAATGGAGGATCAAAGTTTTACATAGAAATATATAGGAAAAACCTTTAAAAATCTTCTTCTCAAGAACAGCAAAGCCATGATGAGTCATATTTATATGGAAGCATCCTCAGGTAGTGTAGATTCAAGTTTGTTCAAATCATGACCCCTGGGGGTAGGGCGGGGCCACAATGGACGGTCAAAGTTTTACATAGAGATATATAGGAAAAATCTTTAAAAATCTTCTTCTCAGGAACAGCAAAGCCCTAATTGGTCATATTTATATGGAAGCATCCTCGGGTAGTGTAGATTCAAATTTGTCCAAATCATGACCCCTGGGGGTAGGGCGGGGCCACAATGGAGGATCAAAGTTTTACATAGAAATATATAGGAAAAATCTTTAAAAATCTGCTGCTCAATAACAGCAAAGCCATGATGAGTCATATTTATATGGAAGCATCCTCAGGTAGTGTAGATTCAAGTTTGTTCAAATCATGACCCCCGGGGGTAGGGCGGGGCCACAATGGAGGATCAAAGTTTTACATAGAAATATATAAGAAAAACCTTTAAAAATCTTCTTCTCAAGAACAGCAAAGCCATGATGAGTCATATTTATATGGAAGCATCCTCAGGTAGTGTAGATTTAAGTTTGTTCAAATCATGACCCCTGGGGGTAGGGCGGGGCCACAATGGAGGATCAAAGTTTTACATAGAAATATATAGGAAAAACCTTTAAAAATCTTCTTCTCAATAACAGCAAAGCCCTAATTGGTCATATTTATATTGCAGCATCCTCAGGTAGTGTAGATTCAAATTTGTCCAAATCATGACCCCTGGGGGTAGGGCGGGGCCACAATGGAGGATCAAAGTTTTAAATAGAAATATATAGGAAAAATCTTTAAAAATCTTCTTCTCAATAACAGCAAAGCCATGATGAGTCATATTTATATGGAAGCATCCTCGGGTAGTGTAGATTCAAGTTTGTTCAAATCATGACCCCCGGGGGTAGGGGGGGGCCACAATGGAGGATCAAAGTTTTACATAGAAATATATAGGAAAAACCTTTAAAAATCTTCTTCTCAATAACAGCAAAGCCCTGATTGATCATATTTATGTGGAAGTATCCTCAGGTAGTGTAGATTCAAGTTTGTTCAAATCATGACCCACTGGGGTAGGGTGGGGCCACAATGGAGGATAAAAGTCTGAAATAGAAATATATAGGAAGATATGTTCTGATGAAGAACTGCAAAGCCATGATTAGTCATTTTGATATGGAAGCATCCTCAGGTAGTGTAGATTCAAGTTTGTTAAAATGATGACCCTAGGGGATAGGGATGGGCCATAATGGGGGATCGAAAATTTTACATAGGAACATATAGGAAAATATCTTCTTCTCAAGAACTGAAAATCATGTTTAGTCATTTTGGTATGGAAGCATCCTCAGGTAGTGTAAATTCAATTTTGTTCAAATGATGAACCCCGAGGGTAGGGTGGAGCCCAATAAGGGGATCGAAAGTTTTACATAAGAACATATAGAAAAAAATTTCTTCTCAAGAACAGAAAAGCTATGTTTAGTCATATTGATATGGAAGCATCCTCAGGTAGTGTAGATTCAAGTTTGTTCAAATGATGACCCCTGGGATAGGGAGGAGTCACAATGGGGGATCAAATTTTTACAGAGGAATATATGGGAATTTTTTTTAAAAATCTTCTCAAGTACAACAAAGCCATTTGTTAAAACAAATTATATATTGACATGGAAGCATCATCAGGTAGTTTAGAATTCAAGACCCCCCCTCCCCCCCCCTTCCCCCCCCCCCCCCCCCCCCCCCCCCCCGTAAACTTTTCAATACTGAACTGATTTGTGCTTTTGCCTTGCTAATGTGCTCAGGTGAGCGATGTGGCCTATGGGCCTCTTGTTTATCTTTTGGCCTGGATTTTGAGAAAATTTAACCTTCGCCATAAGCTGCCATACGGGGCATCAATGTTTCACAAACACATCTTGTTTCCCCTGTGTTTTATATAATATTTTAGAAAATGACATTAATTGCATATTTTATCATATATTTTCAACAAAATAATTTTATATATCAATACTCATATGTATTTACTTGTGTTCAATTAATAATTTGGGAATTGACATTGATATTTAATCTGTCATTCTAAACAAATCAGTTTCAAATAATAATCATCAAGGTTGAATATAAACACTACATTTTGCTGTCCAGAAAAAAATTCCAATGTCTTTAGGACTTGCCCACAAGTTGGACATAGAGATTTGTACCAAAAATCTGTCATACACAAGTATATACTGTAATTTAAGGGATTTGATTTTATAAGGACATTCATTTTAACTTTGCAATATAAGAGACAGTAAAGATTAGCTTTAATAATGGAAGGTAAAAGATTTTCCCAAAAGTTGCAAGCAAAAGCATGAAGTTTGTGAGGCATGAAGTGTTAAAAAAAACAAAGGACACCAGAACAAAAATTTAATGAAACACCAGTAAAACAATAAAATGATTAAGGGCCAGAAGCAATCATTGGAGTATTTCTCATGGTTTACTCTACCACATTTGGCATGTACGTGCATGCTTCTTTGATAATCTTGACATACAGTCAAACCTTGTTATCTTGAACTTGTTGGGACCGAGAAAAAACTTCTAGATATCCAAGATATCAAGGGTAAAATACTTAAGAATTATGTGGTTAGGACTTCCCAATCACTCCTTAGTATTCGAGATATCCGTCAAGATACTGAAGTTCAACTGTATATGGAAAAATGTATATGCAAACATTTTTCTCAAAATTTAAAAATATGTAAAAAAAATTAAGTTTATGATTGAAAAAAATAGCACTTTGCAAGGGTTTACTACATCCATGTTTCATCATAATTGGTAAATCTACCAACTGACATTTCACATGAAATTGATTTGACAACTCTTAAGAAATGAGTTGTGAATGTTTTGTTATGTTGAGTTTAAACTTACTTGCAGAGTACTTTTGTGTATCTTCCATACCTAAAAAATCCATGCTATGAGGAATGTGAGAGTGGATACAATACTATAAGATGTCTTCCATATTTCATGATTATTGGTATGCCAAAGTCAGGAACCTCGAGCCTCTACTATCATCTAATACAGCACAAGGAGGTTGTGCCAGGCAAGAGAAAGGAACCAATGTATTTTAATAGGAACTGCTATAGTAAGTTTCCATTACATTTTATTATCATTAAATTATTGCATGGTTTTTAGCTCACCTGAGCCAAAGGCTCAAGTGAGCTTTTCTGATCAAAATTTGTCCATTGTCTGTCGTCGTTGTTGTCTTCGTTGTCGTAAACTTTTCACATTTTCATCTTCTTCTCAAGAACCACTGGGCCAAATTCAACCAAACTTGCCACAAAGCAGCCTTGGGTAAAGGGGATTCAAGTTTGTTCAAATGAAGGGCCACACTCTCTTTCAAGGGGAGATAATTAGGAATTAGTGAAAAAATAATGGCATCATTTAAAAATCTTCTTCTCAAGAACCACTGGGCCAGGAAAGATGAAACTTATGTGGAAACATCCTCAGGTAGTGTAGATTCAAGTTTGTTCAAATCATGACCCCCGTGGGTAGGATGGGGCCACAATGGGGGATCCAAGTTTTACATAGAAATATATAGGAAAATATCTTTAAAAATCTTCTTCTTAAGAATAGTAAAGCCAAGATTGGTCATATTTATATGGAAGCATCCTCAGGTAGTGTAGATTCAAGTTAGTTGAAATCATGACCCCCGGGGGTAGGGTGGGGCCACAATGGGGGACCCAAGTTTTACATAGAAATATATAGGAAAATATCTTTCAAAATCTTCCTCTTAAGAACAGCAAAGCCATGATTGGTCATATTTTTATGGAAGCATGCTCAGGTAGTGTAGATTCAAGTTTGTTCAAATCATGACCCCCAGAGGTAGGGTGGGGCCACAATGGGGGATCCAAGTTTTACATAGAAATATATAGGAAAATATCTTTAAAAATCTTCTTCTTAAGAACAGCAAAGCCATGATTGGTCATATTTATATGGAAGCATCCTCAGGTAGTGTAGATTCAAGTTTGTTCAAATCATGACCCCCGGGGGTAGGGTGGGGCCACAATGAGGGATCCAAGTTTTACATAGAAATATATAGGAAAATATCTTTAAAAATCTTCTTCTTAAGAACAGTAAAGCCAAGATTGGTCATATTTATATGGAAGCATCCTCAGGTAGTGAAGATTCAAGTTTGTTCAAATCATGACCCCCAGAGGTAGGGTGGGGCCACAATGAGGGATCCAAGTTTTACATAGAAATATATAGGAAAATATCTTTAAAAATCTTCTTCTTAAGAACAGTAAAGCCAAGATTGGTCATATTTATATGGAAGCATCCTCAGGTAGTGAAGATTCAAGTTTGTTCAAATCATGACCCCCAGAGGTAGGGTGGGGCCACAATGAGGGATCAAAGTTTTACATAGAAATATATAGGAAAATATCTCTAAAATCTTCTTCTTAAAAACAGTAAAGCCATGATTGGTCATATTTATATGGAAGCATCCTCAGGTAGTGAAGATTCAAATTTGTTCAAATCATGACCCCCGGGGGGTAGGGTGGGGCCACAATTGGGGATCAAAGTTTTACATAGAAATATATAGGAAAATATCTCTAAAATCTTCTTCTTAAAAACAGTAAAGCCATGATTGGTCATATTTATATGGAAGCATCCTCAGGTAGGGAAGATTCAAATTTGTTCAAATCATTACCCCGGGGATAGGTTGGGGCCACAATGGGTGATCAAAGTTTACAGAGGAATCTATAGGAATAAGTCTTTTTCTCAAGAACAGAAAAGCCATGATTAGTCAAATTGATATGGAGGCATCTTTGGGTAGTGTAGAATGAAATTTGTTCAAATGAGGGCCCCGGGGGTAGGGTGGGGCCACAATGGGGGATCAAATTTTTACAAATGAATATATGGGAAAAAAAATCTGCTGCTCAAGAACAACAAAGCCATTTGTTATATTGATATGTATTGATATGAAAGCATCATCAGGTAGTTTAAAATTCAACAACCCCCCTCCCTGTAAACTTTTCAATACTGTACTGATTTTTGCTTTTTTTTTCAGGTGAGCGATGTGGCCCATGGGCCTCTTGTTTAGGGTAACAATTGAAATTGTTATCCTGCAAAAACCATAATGCAAACTGAGGAAAAGCTAATTAAGGTCCACAATGGCTTTTAAGGGATAACAATTTCACAAGTTAAGTTAAATGTTATTTTTTTGTTATACTTTACGGATTTAAGTACATTTTAAAGAAAACTTTGGTGAACCATATTTGCAAACATTCTGAGCAGTTAACAATTTTCATACTGTTACCTGTTATCATGCATTTTCAACCGTTGCTATGTAATGTTACTCAGAGGGCATGGTTTCTGAACATAGTAGGGTAATAGTACTTTTTAGCTCACCTCAATGAAGTTGAGGGGAGCTTATGTAATACCCTTGGCGTTGGCATCCCAGGTTAAAGTTTTTGGAGCAGATTTCTTTTCAAGTACTACTATGCCCTACCTTAATCAGACATGGAAGATGTTTCTAGTATGTTTTATTTTACCAGTCAAGGTTTCAGATGCTGCAGTTTCAGCTAAAGAATGACCAGGTAATTGTCTTTGAAGCAGGTTAAAGTTTTTGGAGCAAGTCTCATTTCCAAGTAACTATAAAACTATATATTAACCAAACTTGCATGGATGATACTTCTAAGGATGCACATTACCAGCTTCAGATGCTGGATCTGACCTACGGTACATTTTGCGGATGAGTTACTAGGTTAAAAGTTTTTGAGCAGGTTCATTTTAAAGTCGCTGTGTTGACCAAACTTGCATGGATGTTACATCTAAGGATGACACTACTGGACTTGCTTCAGGTGCTAAATTTGAATTACAGTAAACTTCTTTTATAACGTACTCGGTTATAAAGTATCTCCGGATGTAAAGTAGCCATTCTGTGGTCCCGGTAAAGTTGTTTATATATAAGATTGGAAAAAACACTGCTTACAACGTATTTGTATATAACGTAGTATCGCTTATAAAGTATTAGGAATTTGGTCCCGTTACATAATTACACCACTTATAACGTATTCTGACACATGGTTTCACACCTTTTCTATCAGCTCAGGGACTGCGGATTAGTCACGGTTTGTTGACTTCATAGCTTCTCCGTAATGGGTGTTTTTCTAACAAGGTTTCTTTGTTGTTTCAGGTAGACGTATTTATAATAAATTGTTTGAATAAAGTTCATCGAGTAGATGTATTCATAATAAATTTTTTGAAGAAAAAATCATCTTTGAGTCAGTAAATAGCAATATAGACGAAAATGATATAATTAAACAAGTGAAAGGAAAATACAGTGATTCAATATCAGTAGACCGCGACGACAGCGAGGACGATGAGGCCGTGCCTGACACGTGCATACCATCTACCGAGATGATCAAAGGGCATTAGTCTGAAGTTTTCAGGACTCTGGCAACTCTGGAGACTTTTGTAAATAAATGTCCTCAGGCCAAACAGACAAACATTATGGACTTTTTATATGATCTGACGATAAATAAATAAAATGTTACTGAATATTAATCTTTCTTTATATAAGAAACGAAACCAAATATACTTGTAAATCATTTACAATGTATACATACTTTAAAATATAAATAACACACTAGCAGTTTGAAAACTGTTTACGGTAAAGGTGTACTGAGTACTTCCGGTCTCCGCTTATAACGTACACCGGTTATAACGTAGGATTTATCACAGTCCCCTGAGATACGTTATAAAAGATGTTTACTGTACATTATCCAGATGAGTGACCAGGTTAAAGTTTTTGGAGCAGTTTCTTTAGAAAGTGGTTATAGGCCCTATGCTAACCAACTTTGCACTAAAGATACATTTATTGATGTACACTACCAGAGATGCTTCAGATGCTGGATTTGACCTACATTTTTCAGAAAAGTGACCAGGTTAAAGTTTTTGGAGCAGGTCCATTCCCAAGAATAGGCCAGAAGGCTTACTATTATAACTGTATTTTAAAAGAACTTGGTTTTAATTCTACTTTTGGAAATCCCACTTATACTCACAGTTCACTTTCTAAAGATGAAATCCTTTAATATCACATTTCAGTATTTAAAACTTTTAACATTCCAGTCATCCAAAGTGAGTTTGATCTACCCTACATGTACCTATATTGGATTCCTAAACTTCTTAAAAATCCTTACAAACAAAGATACATTGCAGGGTCAAGCAATTGCTTTACTAAGCCCCTATCCTTACTCCTTACAAAAATATTAACTGCTGTTAAGGAGAAACTTCAGTCATACTGTGCTACCGCTTATTCTAGAAGTGGTGAAAATCAGATGAGAATTCTCAAAAACTCAAAAGAACTTATAGAAAATTTAAAATCATCAATTTTTTTTCAAAAGTCAGTAACATCAAATCTTGCAACTTTTCTAGACTTTATACAACCATTCCTCATTTAAGGAATGAATTTAATAGCTACCCATTTTATAGGGTATAAACTGGGTTGGGGCAGTTTACGCTTTATAAACCGCGAAGCAGTTTCTTGTAAACTTTTCACATTTTCCACTTCTTCTCAAGAACCAATGGGCCAATTTTAACCAAACTTGGTACAAAGCATCCTTTGGTAAAGGGAAGTTTAAATTGTTAAAATGAAGGGCCAAGTCTCATTTAAAGGGGAGATAATCAAGAAAATACAGAAATTTGGTGGGGTCATTAAAAAATCTTCTTCTCTAGAACCACAGGACCAGAAAAGCTTAAACTTATGTGGAAGCATCCTGGGGTAGTGTAGATTCTAAATTGTTCAAATCATGACCCCTGGGGGTAGGGCAGGGCCACAATAGGGAATCCAAGTTTTACGTTGAAATATGTAGTAAAAATCTCTAAAAATCTTCTTCTTAAGAACCACTGGACCAGAAAGGCTGAAACTTATGTGGAAGCATCCTGGGGTAGTGTAGATTCTAAATTGTTCAAATCATGATCCCCAGGGGAAGGGTGTGGCCACAATAGGGAATCCTAGTTTTACATTGAAATATGCAGAAAATATCTTTAAAAATCTTCTTCTTAAGAACCACTGGAACAGAAAGGCTGAAACTTATGTGGAAGCATCCTGGGGTAGTGTAGATTCTAAGTTGTTCAAATTATGACCCCCGGGGGTAGGGCGGGGCCACAATAGGGAATCCAAGTTTTACATTGAAATATGTAGTAAAAATCTTTAAAAATCTTCTTCTCAAGAACCACTGGGCCAGAAAGGCTGAAACTTATGTGGAAGCATCCTGGGATAGTGTAGATTCTAAATTGTTCAAATCATGACCCCCTGGGGCAGGGCGGGGCCACAATAGGGAATCCAAGTTTTACATTGAAATATATAGAAAAAAATCTTCTTCTCAAGAACCACTTGGTTCTTGAGAAGAAGATTTAAAAAGAAAATTTCTTAGTATTTCAGTGTAAAACTTGGATTCCCTATTGTGGCCCCGCCCTTCCCCCTGGGGTCATGATTTTAACAATTCAGAATCTACACTACCCCAGGATGCTTCCACATAAGTTTCAGCTTTTCTGGCCCAGTGGTTCTTGAGAAGAAGATTTTTAAAGATTTTTTCTATATATTAAAATGTAAAACTTGGATTCCCTATTGTGGCCCCGCCCTTTCCCAGAATGCATCCACCAGATGCTACACCAGAATGCATCCACATAAGTTTCAGATTTATATAGATAATGATAATTTCTGTGATAATGTTAAATATTTGAATATACTTTTTGTACCAACTATCAAAATGTCCTTAAAATATGTAAAAGAATATTAATTTTATAACAATTATCGTAGTGTCCAAACATGTCACGGCTATAATGGGTACATGGTATGAGATCAAGTCCTATTAATAATTTTACAAAGAAAGCGCAGTATAGCGACATAATTTTAAAACAAAAACAACACATTAATTGACAAATGATTCTCGCGGAAGTGAAGCATTTCTAATTACTGTACTTTCTACATGCAAAGTCAGCAGTTTTTAATGAGGAAAATTATCTCATTGACCGTGTCTGAGGAAAGATGGTTTCTCAATTTCAGGATGAGAATTCCACTCTTTTATATAATTTATTAATTCGAATGTTATTTCATAAATGATTAATAGTCAACAATTCATTGACATCCCTAGTTTTAGTGTATTTTTCCACTACGGTATTTATTGATATTATTTGAATTTTTATTCTAAAAAAATTACTTCATTGACTTCAATGCAGTCTTTGTTAAGGTATTTCCATCCTCGCAATTTTATGGGTTCAAAGTAGAAAAACTGCATTTATTTTCACTAAATATAGTTTAAATCAATGAATAATTGCAAAAAATATATAGGTTGCCATCATTTTTTTAGATGTAAGACATAAATAAAGAGAAGCATATATCAGCATTAAAACATCGTACATTTTAGTAAACAGTATAATAGAAATAATGTAAAAACTGCATGGTTCAAATACACAATTGTGATGCTGAAAGTTCCAAAATAATTGCTTCTTTATAAATATGTTTGAATTGTAAATATCAGGGAAACCATTTTACATAAGAAGTACAATAAGGAAAATGCCTGAATATAGATAAATGAGAAAGAGTTATTGCCCTTATCAACACTTTTTAAAGATTCTATTGGGTATGAATTTAAAATAAATAACAATTTTACAAAAATCTATGACATTACAGGAGGGTGGAAATTAAGTTAATTATATTTTTGAAACTTTCTCTTGGTAAATCCTTTTCTACTGTGAAATGCATTAAATTGATATCAGAGTATTATGTATGTGATGCTTAAGGATAAGAGCAAAATAAAAGTATAAAAGTTATAAACACCAGTGACAAGTATCCTAGGGAATTAATGTTAAGCTCTGGGTGTAGTAAATCTGAAGAAGATTGAGACAACTGCTTCTTATATATCAATGGGAACCTAGGGGAAAACAGAGTGTAAGTAGTACCTTACCCAGTCCCCATCTCTATAGATAAGAGAACATTTAAGTACTGTATGATATACCCTCAGACAGAGCTGTCTTAATAATCATTTCAATCATTAACTCAGACAGACTAAAAAGGAAAACCTATATATCCCTTGTAAGAACCTGATCATACCATTACATAGGAAATATCTTTGAAATCTTCTTCTCAAGAACAACTAAGCCATTATTATTAGTCATATATATATACAGAAGCAATCTTAGGTATTGTGGAATAAAGTTTGTTCAAATCATGACCCCCAAGGGGTTGGGGCACAACAGAGGGTCAAAGTTTTGCATAGGAATATATAGGAATCATCTTGAAAAAACTGCTATGATTATTCATATCATTATAGAAGCATCCTCAGGTAGTGTAGATTCAAATTTGTTCAAATTTATGGTGGGTAGGATGGGGCCACAATGAGCAATCAGAGTTTTATGTAGGAAAAAAATCGTTAAAATTCTTCTGTTTAAGAACAGCAAAGCCCTGATTAGTAATATTGATATAGAAGCATCCTGAGGTAGTGTAAATTTAAGTTTGTCCCCCTCTTTAAAACTTTTCAATACTGAATTGTATTGTATATTCCTATAAAGCAGAATTTACTCAAAAACTTCTACATGAGAAGTGGAAAACACTTGCTGTGGCCTACAGCTTAACATTTAAATATATTGACGATGTTTTACTAATTAACAATAGTTACTTTCATTCATATGTTGATTCAATATATCCCAGTGAACTTGAAATAAAAGACACCACAGAGTCTGCCACATCTGTTACATATTTGGATGTGTTACTGACTATAGATGATAAGGGCCAGCTACCAACTAAATTGTATGACAAACGAGATGACCTCAAATTTCCATCATCAACTTTCCTTATTTAGGCAATAATATCCTGCTATAACCTACCCTATTTGGCCGAATATAATACGCATTGGTGTAAAATACGCACCCCCCTTTTTGAGTCTGAAACGGGGGGAAAAAACACAGTTTGGTTGTATTATACGCAGCAGAAAATTTTACCAAGCGGTGTCCTGAACTTTTGAAAATCGCGGTAATTTGCTATGAAAATCGGCGCGGAAATCAAGTGCCGAAAATTTACAGAACACGATATTTTATTCAAATACGTTTTTATTTCTTAATCTTGACTTTCCATATCGCGGCAATCTGGAGGAAATTATTTATTTTAACAAAGCACGAGATAATGTTGCATAAAACTATTAACAAAGTTTATTATTAATTTTTTTAGGATACGGTGATATTGAAATTATACGTCGCCGTATTCTAACTATTCTTAGTGGAAATTATTTTATTTCAACAAAGCACGAGATATTGTTGCAAGTTTAACAGTTGTCATATTTATTTTTAGTTTAAGGTAATCATGTTGAAAATTATGTAAATTTTACAGGGCAAGCGATATTGAAACATCAAAGTATTCATAGACTACGATTTTCCTCTTTTGAACTTGAAATTAATTAATTAAATAAATAGCTGATGTTATAAAAATAAAATCGAAATTTCACAAGCGTGTAAAGTGTAGTTATCAACACACCTCCAAAGCTGTGAAAAATGATGTACATATGTCTTCATACATCGAGGTAATCTCCGTGGATATCTTATTTTCTACAGAGCACGAGTAAATGATAACGCTTAAGTTTCAACATACTTCATATTTCCTTTTTTAACTCTCAATCATTTTAACACGAGGCCGATATAAGATAAAGTAAAATTACATTTAACAAGCGTTTAACTGTTTAATGTGTCGTAATCAACACACGCATATACATACGAAAGATCATAAACCAACCCCCGATTTTTAACAAAGAAAATAATCAAAGCCATTAATAAGGGCAGTAAATAATCAGTGCTCTAACTGTAAAAACAGTGTTTTGGAGTCGGTAAACAATTTAATTGCCTGTAGGGGTGTTGAGGGGTAATTATCAAGTGACAAGCGCACGTGTTCACAACATTGGCTTCCATTCATTGGGACGTAAAGAGGGGTGTTTCTGTTGAAATGAATTTTCACTGAGTTATTTAAAACCTAAAATAAATTTTATTTTATTGTATTTCATTAAAAAATGACTTATTACTTTTTTTGACCGAGTGTCCGACTGATTAGGTACCTGTACTTTGATTACAGAAGCACGTGGCAAAGGAATGTGTCAACATCTATAAATAACATCGTTAATGGCGGCCTACACGGAGACGATGAACATGCAGCTCAAATTAATTTTAACTTGCTTTTAAATTTAACTATCAAAAGGTTATAAATTTAACAAGCTTACATTCCAACAATAACTTTCCGAAGTTTTAAATACGGCAATAAACAGCAAAAAATTGCATAAGTCTCTAGGTAATACTTCGGTATGTGCGTATGATAGCCGTTTCTCTTCTTCTTCTTCTTCTATTTACAACAAAACTTCAGAGCGCTGAAGATTTCTTGCTGGTGCGCATGCGTGACCTAAGCAAACCTAGGTTCACGCATGCGCCAGGGAATCTGCATGTGTTTCACATGAAAGAAAAACCTATCAAAATCCCATTGTGGTGTAAAATACGCACCCCTTTCTCACAGAAAATTATTTTGGGAAAAAAGTGCGTATTATATTCAGCCAAATACGGTACATATGGTCTTTCCACATCCCAACTTATTCGATACTCAAGAGCATGCTCCAAGTACAATCAATATTTAAACCAAGGCAAGTTTATTGAAAGATAAGTTGATGTACATAGATTTCAACAACCTCATTTAAAGTCAACATTTTGTAAATTCTATGGTCATTATAATGACCTTCAAAGCAAATATAACCTAACATTGGGTCGATTTTGGCTGACTTGATTCATACCAATTGTTAGGCCTTTATTTACTGAATTTGACTACAGAATGTTCCATGTACCTGATCAATACATAGGGCTCATAGCGGGTGTGACAAGTCAACAGGGGATGCTTACTCCTCCTAGGCACCTGATCTCACCTCTGGAATTTCCAGGGGTCCATATTTTATGCCCTCTTCACAGATTTTTATTTTTATAGATTTTTTGAGATCGATCACTGTTTGTTATGTTCACCTTTTTCATTTTTAAAATCTTCTTCTTACCCTTGCAAAAACATGTTCCAGTGTTCTGGTACTGTTCTTGAATATCTAAATAAACAGTTCATAAACTTCACCAAACAGGGATTCTAGAAATGATGTTCCTGAACTGTAACAGAACCTGCATCAGGGGCTCTTTTGGAAAAAGACCTGCAAAACCATGATTAATCACATTTATACTGAAGGCTCCTATGGTGGTGTAGATTAAATCTGCGCAAATCATGACCCCACTAAAGGTTATCAATTTTTTTATATGAATACATGCATTCTCCTTTTTAATATCACCTTAATGTGCTTATGATTTTAAACACTTTTATGAAACAAGTATTCAGAAATTCTTTTTTGGTTCAGAGATTATATGCAAAAGAAATATTTAGGGACCAGCCCTTCAACTCCTTAATGGGGACATTTAGCAAAAATTGAAAGGTAACATATTGTTCAGAACATTTTTTTTTTTTGTTTGGAATGCCTCAGCTGCCTTATGTAGAGACCATTCATAATATGCTGATACTTCAACATTATATGCTGATGCTTAAACATTATATGCTGATACTTTGTCATTATATGCTGATACTTCAACATTATATGCTGATACTTTAACATTATATTCTGATACTTCGTCATTATATGCTGATTCTTTGTCTTTATATGCTGATACTTTAACATTATATATGCTGATACTTTAACATTATATGCTAATATATTGTCATTATATGCTGATACTTTGTCATTATTTGCTGATACTGCAACATTATATGCTGATACTTTGTCATTGTATGATGATACTTTAACATAATATGCTGATACATACGTGCTATTGCAGCGAATACTTTATCATTATATGATGATACTTCACTCTATGGTGCTTTAAAAATAGGTTTCACATAGAGATAGTGACACCAAAATCGCCCAAAATGCATGTAACAGAATGTATGAGAATACAATCTTAGACAATTTAATACATAAGTTTTTATTATTTCAAATCACATCAAGTGGAATATTGCAGGTTGATTGACATATCCACACTTTTTCTCAGCAAAACAAGTCTCCGGATTTTAAAGGTTCAACATTTCCATAGTCATTCACATTCAAAGTCGGATGGCATTTCATGGAAAACTGAAGTTGTATTAAATTCAAATATTTATGTGTAATGCGAAAATTTTTATAGTGCTTCAATGCATTTATATTAATTCTTTTGATAAAAGAAGTTTAGCAGATCCTTGAACTTAATGTTATGAATAAAAGTATCAAGTTTGTCTATTTAAAAAGTTGGTTTTTGTTATTGTAATAAATGTAATTTTAAGCAGTCTAAAGGATAGTTGCAGATATAAGTGAAATGGGTGCCCCCCTCCCCCCCCCCCCCCCCAAAAAAAAAAAAATGAAGTTTAAAGTAAGAGGAGGAAAAACTTTCTGTTCTTGATATTCAATAGAGAAAACCTGAATCTTGAGAAAACCTTTGCTCTTATCAGAGACATATATACTAACTGAATAGACAATTCCTTCAGCGCCATGTTTATTTATCCAAAACGTCAAGCACAACACTTCAAGTTTTTCACACTACATTTATTCCCAGTTACTAAGTCAGTGTAATCTGTAATGTAAAGTTAATGTAATCTGTTCTTTTTGCATATTGGAATGTATTTTTAATAAATTTTAAAGCATACATTATATTATTATACCTCATTATAATTATTCTATACAATGTGTTATCTGATTGCTTCTAGATTAACACGTGACAGGGCCATAAAACTTCATATTTCCCTGTCATCGTTCATGCTTTTCATCATATTCAACCTCTTCAGAGATCTAATGCATTTTCCCGCAATATTTATCGTTCTTTCAACAAAAACTCCCGAGAGTAGTAGACGTCACAGTAGCCTGGTTTACGCCACAAAATTGCTGATGGACTTCTGTGTTTCAGTAACACTATGTTAAAATTGAAAGTGAATTTAAGAGCGGTGCCGAATTTGGAAGTTTATATTAGTATACCTCATTATTATAATTCTATACAATGCGTTATCTGATTGGTTTTAGATTATCATTTGACAGGGCCATAAAACTTCATACTTTCCTGTCATCATTCATGCTTTTCATCATATTCAACCTTTTCGGAGACCTTATGCATTTTCCCACAATAGTTATCATTCGTTGAATGAAAATTCCCAAGAGTAGTAGACGTCACAGAAGTGCTGAAGTGTTTTCAGTTACTTTACGTTAAAATTGAAAGTGAATTTGCTGAATTTTAAAGTTTATGTATATTTTTAAAGTTTTTGCTATTTTCGGTATAATAAACAATTTATTGCATGAATGTTCGGCAAACATGAAGATTTATTCAGCCAAGAAATATCATATTCCCCTCGAGGGAAGCCCTCAGGGAAAATGATTTTTTCTTGGCTGGATAAATCTTCATATTTCCAGAACATTCATGCAATAAATGTATAATATAATTTAAATATAAATGAAACAAACATTGAAATCGGCGAATTCTTAGAAATACGGCCGATTAGGGGCATGTGCTGATTTTGAAATAAACATAATTACTACTACATGTAAGATAAGGTGTTTAAACAGTACCAACAACAAATCTTGAATTATTTTTTGTTAAATATTAAATAATTTAAGGTTTTGATCTGAAATATTTGAGAGCATTAGAGATATATTTAATTAAAATTGACTTACAAAATCCCACAACTTATGTACGGCGAGAGTTGACCTTCCGTTTATATCCCATTTATATATAGGTCCCTGCTCTTATATACTCATTCTTACTACAAGTATTTTGAGTTTCTGTTATCTCCCTACCACCATCTTAAAATCCTGTATATGACTCTGGAACGTGTTTACTGCATGGTTTGCAAGTTACATAATTACGTAATTATATGTATTATTGCCAAATAAATAAATAAATAAATAAATAAATACAAGTATATATTTCATTATAATTTCTTATAGTTGAATTTATATTGAGGTATAGTTTAATTAAGATTTAAGATTTTTTAGTGAAATATTATATTAGTTGTTTGGATGTTAATTTTTATTCTTTACTTGGGGGGGGGGGGGGGGGGGCAAGATTACAACACCGTAAATATTCACAAAGTTCAAACTAACTTCATTAGCTCAGTCTTTATGATTTTACAGTATTCCAGAATGATTGCATGCATGGCATTGGATGTGACTATAGACCAGCTTTAATAGTCCAGTTAACAAATGCAATGGCAGCTAGATTTTGGAAGAGGTTTTGAGTCATTAGTAGTCTAAATTACCATGAAGATTAGTGTCATAACAATGAAATCTCTGAACAACAATTCCCGTGCTGCTGATTTGAAAATTACATATAAAAGTGTGGAACTATCAAGAACTTAAGTGCTGACATGTTGTTCTAAGGCCAGGGCAACCATGCAATACTTGTGGGAGGGAGGAGGCTATCATATTTTGGAAATAAATAATCTGTCCTTGAATATGCTGAAAATAAATCAATATGTCCTCCACTGGGATGACTTTGGTGTGGTGGTAGTCCCTCCCCTCTCCCCAAAGAAATAGAGTTTTTGAGTTTGGATAGACTTTTTTGGTTCAAAGAGTGTGAAAATAAATAATCTGTACCTGGTCATCTAGAAAATGAATAATCTATCATTCACATAGTGGCATGAAAATAGATAATCTGACTTGAAAAAAAAATGCACCCCCAAACAAATCAAATATTAGTCCCCTAAATTGTATTATTCTGCTTTGATGTCCCTGTACCATCATTGATTTTTCAAAAAACTGCCAAGTTTTATTATCATGAATAATTCCTTTACTTCCAAAATATCTCAAAATTTTTGCGCAGTACACGCACTTTGCAAAGCTATCTTTGTTTAGTTCACTCTTAATATTTCTTATTTACCCTTTTCCCCCTTCCCAAATCCACCAGTATATCCAAGACTGCTTACATGTTCCCCTCTTCTCTCTTTCGTCCGATCAATTTGCCAATACATACTATATGTACAATGCAATTGAAAACAAAACTTTTCTCTTGTCGAAGAATTTTGGTATGATGATCCCATTGTTTAACCATATATATTTAAAGTACCATATGGTGAAGTATCATCATATAATGCTGAAGTATCATCATATAATGTTAAAGTATCAGCATATTATGTTTAAGTATCAGCATATAATGTTAAAGTATCAGCATATAATGTTGAAGTATCAGCATATAATGTTAAAGTATCATCATATAATGTTAAAGTATCAGCATATAATGTTAAAGTATCAGCATATTTTATGCTAAAGTATCATCATATAATGCTGAAGTATCATCATATAATGTTAAAGTATCAGCATATAATGTTAGAGTATCAGCATATAGTGTTATTAAAAGTATCATCATATAATGTTAAAGTATCAGCATATAATGTTAAAGTATCAGCATATTTTATGTTAAAGTATCATCATATAATGCTGAAGTATCATCATATAATGTTAAAGTATCAGCATATTATGTTAGAGTATCAGCATATAATGTTGAAGTATCAGCATATAATGACAAAGTATCATCATATAATGTTGAAGTATCAGCATATAATGTTAAAGTATCAGCATATAATGTTAGAGTATCAGCATATAATGTTATTAAAAGTATCATCATATAATGTTAGAGTATCAGCATATAATGTTAAAGTATCAGCATATAATGTTAGAGAATCAGCATATAATGAATGTTCTCCACATAAGGCAGCTGAGATGTTCCATAATTTTGAACATCTTATATTCAATATTGCTTATCAAAATATTTCCCATATTCGAGATATAGCTAGAGTGCGAAAGATTTGGCATTCTGGCCCCTTATGGCCCCTAATTATGTAACATTATGATGTGAATATCATAATATATAGTTGTAGATTTTTGAGATAAAAGATTTTGCTTCAGTAACGTATAACAAAATATTGATTGTTAAAGAGTTATTGATAGTGATGGGAAATCAGAAATTTTTTCATAATCGATTATCGGAATAATCAGATGCACTATATTCAATTAATAATCGATTGATTTCAAGTATTAAATTTGATCATTTTTGAATGAAGAATAAATTGGTGAAAAATTCTGGGGTGATTTCTAAAATGCACTTTTGACGTATTTATGTCATTTGATTCATTTATTAGATTATTATTCATGATTTAGTAAATTCAAAGAAGAATGAATCAAAAATCATAGGAATAATTTACTTTTAACTAATATTTTGATTAAACGATTATTAAAATTATAATCGAATATCTATAATCGGGGGCCATTTCGATAAGATAATTGATTTAATTGTTTAATCGGTACATCACTAGTTATTGATTAACTCTTTGTTATTTGTTTCCAAGTTATTTGCATAAAAAATATTTAGGGACTGGCCCTTCAGCCCCTTAATGGACACTTTTAGCAAAAATTGAAAGATTGCATAATGTTCAGAACATTATTTTGAACAGCTTTTGTTCAGTATTGCTTATCAAAATATTTTCCAATTTCCAGATATAAAGGGTCAAAGATTTGGCATTCTGGCCCCTTATGGCCCCTAATTATGTAATATATGACGTAAATGTCATAATATATAGTTGTAGATTGTTAAGATAAACATTTTTGCTTTAGTAATGTATAACAAAATATTGATTGTTAAAGAGTTATGGATTAAAAACTTTTGGCCCCTAATGTGATGAGTCAGCCCTTTTTTCTTGATATCCTATAAAAGAGCTTGTAATTCTAAACAATTTTTGTACAATATGATTTAACAAAATACTCATAGTTAAAAGTTATTGTAAGAAATGTCTCCAACATTCACTCATAAATCACTTTCTAAATTTTGACCCTTACCGAGCTTCAATACAAGGTACTTCCGGAAAATTTGAAAACCTAAGTGCACAACTAGAACATGTCATATATTATCCATACATGTGATAATTTTTAAACCCAAATACTGTACAAAAGTCTTCAAAATACTGGAATTTGGGTGAAAATACTGTACATTGCTCATCAAAAAAAAGGTACAAAAAAACTGTACAAAATTTTGACCAAAAATCAATGTAAGAGGTTCATTTTTAGCTCTACTGGTCAGAGACCAGAAGAACTAATGCGATAGTAAGGTGTCCATCGTCCATCCGTCTGTCCGTCTGTCTGTCTGTCTGTCCTTCTGTCTGTAAACAAATTTTCAAAACACTACTCCTCCTACAGTTTTGGTCTGATTTCAATATAACTTGGCACACAAGTAGACTACACTAAGACACATAATTCAATGCATCGATTTTTGATTTCAATGAACGGTGTTGCCATGGTTACTAAAAATAGAAATTTCTGTGAAATTCCTTTAAAATGCTACTCCTCCTACAGTTTTGGTCTGATTTCAATATAACTTGGCACACAAGTAGACTACACTAAGATACATAATTTAGTGCATCTGTTTTTGATTTCCATGAACAGTGTTGCCATGGTTACTAAAAATAGAAATTTCTGTGAAATTCCTTTAAAACACTACTCCTCCTAGAGTTTTCTTCTGATTTCAATATAACTTGGCACACAAGTAGACTTCATTAAGATACATAATTTAGTGCATCTGTTTTTGATTTTGATGAATGGTGTTGCCATGGTTACTAAAAATAGAAATTTCTGTATAATTCTTTTAAAATGCTACTTTTCCTACAGTTTTGGTCTGATTTCAATATAACTTGGCACACAAGTAGACTACACTAAGATACATAATTTAGTGCATCGGTTTTTGATTTCCATGAACAGTGTTGCCATGGTTACTGAAAATAGAAATTTCTGTGAAATTCCTTTAAAACACTACTCCTCCTAGAGTTTTGGTCTGATTTCAATATAACTTGGCACACAAGTAGACTTCATTAAGATACCTAATTTAGTGCATCTGTTTTTGATTTTGATGAATGGTATTGCCATGGTTACTAAAAATAGAAATTTCTGTATAATTCTTTTAAAATGCTACTCCTCCTACAGTTTTGGTCTGATTTCAGTATAACTTGGCACACAAGTAGACTACACAAAGATACATAATTTAGTGCATTGGTTTATGATTTCCATGAATGGTGTTGCCATGGTTACTAAAAAAAGGAAATTTCTGTGAAATTCCTCTAAAAAACGCTACTCCTCCTACAGTTTTGGTCTGATTTCAATATATTTTGGCACACAAATAGACTACACTAAGATGCATAATTTGGTTCATTGGTTTTTGATTTCGATGAACAGTTTTGCCTTGGTTACTAAAAATAGAAATTTATGTGAAATTCCTTTAAAATGCTACTTTTCCTACAGTTTTGGTCTGATTTCAATATAACATGGCACACAAGTAGACTACACTAAGATACATAATTTAGTGCATCAGTTTTGATTTCCATGAACAGTGTTGCCATGGTTACTGAAAATAGAAATTTCTGTGAAATTCTTTTAAAACACTACTCCTCCTAGAGTTTTCTTCTGATTTCAATATAACTTGGCACACAAGTAGACTTCATTAAGATACCTAATTTAGTGCATCTGTTCTTGATTTTGATGAATGGTATTGCCATGGTTACTAAAAATAGAAATTTCTGTATAATTCTTTTAAAATGCTACTCCTCCTACAGTTTTGGCCTGATTTCAGTATAACTTGGCACACAAGTAGACTACACAAAGATACATAATTTAGTGCATCAGTTTTGATTTCCATGAATGGTGTTGCCATGGTTACTAAAAATAGAAATTTCTGTGAAATTCCTCTAAAAAACGCTACTCCTCCTACAGTTTTGGTCTGATTTCAATATATTTTGGCACACAAGTAGACTACACTAGGATACATTATTCTATTTATTGCTGCATGTTGCAAAGTTTCAAATCCAAGTGCTACTTTTCCTTTGTTATATGTACAGACCAGTAGAGCTACAGTCTCATCAGAGACTTCTGGTTTAATTAATAAATTTCAAATCAGCGAACAAGTGTATGACTGCATGCAGTGTTATCTGTAATTACTCATTTCAAGAAACTTTTTACAAACCCCATGGTCAGTGCTGAATTTGTTAAAAAGACTCTTTGTCTCCAGTCGTCTGCATTTTTTCAATGATACTAAAAGCATTACTCTTATGCCCTGTTCACACGGAGAGTTTAATTAGCAGTAAATTAATGCGAAGTAAAATGATGCGAATTAAACTAATGCGAATTGAATTGTGTTCACACAACAGCTAATGCGAAGTAAACTAATGCGAATTATAGTTTTATTTCTACAGCAAATCTATTCAGTGAGGCTATTTTGATGTCATTTACAAATCACGCCATATTTTGCAGAGCAGATATGGGTGAATTAAAAAAAAATGACCACCAAACTTAATTTTTTTGGCAAAATTCAACTACTTGTACATGTAACATATTTTTCACTTATATCATCATATTGCAAATGCATTCTAGTTTAAAATCCTGAAGTGGCAATAGAATAGACAATTGGATTAAAAAGTTTCAGAATTTTTATTAAAAAAAATTTTTTTGAAAAAAGAAAATATCATTACACCTTAAAAGATTTTCTAAAATACATAATCACAAGAAATTATAGTTTTTTATGCTTCAAAATGGTAAAAGGGGTATAAATGATTAAATCTAGACCTAGAATGAGTATCTCCTCTTGTACATGTGACAAAAAATTGGCTTTTTGATTGTTATTTTACATTATTTTGTCAATTCTGGTTTGAAAAGTATTAATATGAAAAAAATATGAAGGAATAAAATTCCCCAAAATTCACTTTTTTGTCTGTTCAAGTCAATTCTTTAAATCTAAGCCAAAAAAGAATTGTTTTATACGAGTTCTCTTACAAAAAATACTAGATTTTGAAGTGACCCTATGTTACATTATTGTGTTGCACTCCTGACATCTGATATTTATTTTATTTAACATTGTTTTAAAAATTATAACACACAATAACCCATTCTTACTTTGTAAATCAATTTGCCGTGTTGATATTTTTCATCGTTTATAGCAGGTTTTTCAAATTTTGAAGACCTAAAAACATGATTATTTGCAAAGTGTAATATATATAAAATGTATTTAAAATATATGTGAAATGATGAAAACTATTCCCTGAATTGACTGTAAAATTTCTGTAATTTGTTGATAGACATAGTGTTTTGAACATCAAAGAGTATCAAGCATTTTTTTTCAACTTATTTTTTAGTAAAGATAGTTAAAAAGCATCGGTAATTATGAAGCAGTTTTGTTGCACTACTGACTGCAGTAAAGTTTAAAACTAAAACCATAGAACACAAAAATTCATAAAGTGTTGGCAACATCAAGTGGTAATGAAATTGTGCAATACTTATAGTCCAATACTTCATAATTAAAACAGATGAAAGTATTTAAAATTCGCATTTTATCTGGAATTATACCCTATTTTATGCCCAAAAACTAGATTAAATGTATATTTAGAAGATAAAATATATTTTAAAGCATATTTTCCTTTAGAAGACAAACACAGTAACCCACCAGAGAAATTCTACTCATCATTTTTTCTTTATTAGCTCACCTCGACGAAGTCGAGATGAGCTTATGCTATACCCCCGGCGTCGGCGTCGGCGTCGGTGTCGGCGTCGGCGTTAGCGTCGGCGTCCCAGGTTAAAGTTTTAGGAGCAAGTCCCATTCCCAAGTAACTATAAGCCCTACCTGGACCAAACTTGCATGGATGATGCATCTAGGGATGGACACTACCAAACTTGCTTCGGATGCTGGATCTGACCTAGATTTTCCAGATGAGTGACCAGGTTAAAGTTTTAGGAGCAGGTCCATTCCTTAGTAACTATAAGCCCTACCTGGATCAAACTTGCATTGATGATGCATCTAGGGATGGACACTACCACACTTGCTTCGGATGCTGGATCTGACCTAGATTTTCCGGATGAGTGACCAGGTTAAAGTTTTAGGAGCAGGTCCATTCCCAAGTAACTATAAGCCCTACCTTGACCAAACTTGCATGGATGATGCATCTAGGGATGGACACTACCACACTTGCTTCGGATGCTGGATCTGACCTAGATTTTCCGGATGAGTGACCAGGTTAAAGTTTTAGGAGCAGGTCCATTCCCAAGTAACTATAAGCCCTACCTTGACCAAACTTGCATGGATGATGCATCTAGGGATGGACACTACTAAACTTGCTTCGGATGCTGGATCTGACCTAGATTTTCCAGATGAGTGACCAGGTTAAAGTTTTAGGAGCAGGTCCATTCCCAAGTTATTATAAGCCCTACCTTGACCAAACTTGCATGGATGATGCATCTAGGGATGGACACTACCACACTTGCTTCGGATGCTGGATCTGACCTAGATTTTCCAGATGAGTGACTAGGTTAAAGTTTTAGGAGCAGGTCCATTCCCAAGTAACTATAAGCCCTACCTTGACCAAACTTGCGTGGATGATGCATCTAGGGATGGACACTACCAAACTTGCTTCGGATGCTGGATCTGACCTAGATTTTCTGGATGAGTGACCAGGTTAAAGTTTTAGGAGCAGGTCCATTCCTTAGTAACTATAAGCCCTACCTGGATCAAACTTGCATGGATGATGCATCTAGGGATGGACACTACCAAACTTGCTTCGGATGCTGGATCTGACCTATATTTTCCAGATGAGTGACCAGGTTAAAGTTTTAGGAGCAGGTCCATTCCCAAGTAACTATAAGCCCTACCTTGACCAAACTTGCATGGATGATGCATCTAGGGATGGACATGGCCACACTGACTTCGGATGCTGGATCTGACCTAGATTTTCCAGATGAGTGACCAGGTTAAAGTTTTAGGAGCAGGTCCATTCCCAAGTAACTATAAGCCCTACCTTGACCAAACTTGCATGGATGATGCATCTAGGGATGGAAACTACCAAACTTGCTTCGGATGCTGGATCTGACCTAGATTTTCCAGATGAGTGACCAGGTTAAAGTTTTAGGAGCAGGTCCATTCCCAAGTTATTATAAACCCTACCCGGACCAAACTTGCATGGATGATGCATCCAGGGATGGACACTACCACACTTGTTCAGATGCTGGATCTGATCTAGATTTTCCACATGTGAGACCAGGTTTAGATTTAGGAGTAGTCTCATTCCCAAGTAACTATAAGCCCTACCTGGACCAAACTTTCATGGATGATGCATCTAGGGATGTACACTAACCAACCTGCTTCGAATGCTGGATCTGACCTAGATTTTCCACATGAGTGAATTTTAGCCATATTTTAACCAAATTAGCATGGATGATGTATCTAGGGATGGACACTTCCAGACTTGCCTTGGATTCTGAATCTGATGTACATTTTCCAGAAGAGTGACCAGGGTAATTTTTTTGGAGTAGCTATATAATATTATGGCCTGTTATGATTAAACTTGCATAGATGGTGCATCTAAGGATGAAAACTTCCAGACTTGCTTTGGATGTTGGAACTGACCAAAATTTTCTTGATTACTAAACAGGTCAAAAGTTTTTTGAGCAGGTCTATAATTAAATCAAACTTGCATGGATATTGATCTTGGGATGTACCCTAACTAGAAAAAAAATATGATGTGAAATTTGCCTTACATGTAGATAACATTCGTCGAGGTGAGCTTCGTAATCTTTGATTACCTATGTTTTTTATTCTTAGTGGATGATTTATAATTCTAACATATTTGTTGCACTTCTGACCAAAAGCATTGGGGCCTTTAAAGTAGAATTGTGAAGTGAAAATTACATAAGAACTTGTTCTGTTGTTTCAGTGAAGTTGAGGAGGAATTACTTGAATTTTATGACAATGTTTTAGTGTGTTTATTTTTAACGTTCATTAAAAAAAATCACAAAAAGATAAAAACACATCTGAATTGATAAAATTGAAAAAGGAAGGATTTTAATAATAAAACTGTCAACAATTTAGCATTAAATGATACAAAAAGATCATTATTAATTAATGAATACTTCTAAGCATGAATAGAAGTCTTTTCGTGACACAACTTGAATCTTTTAAAAAATGTGTTGCACTCCTGACCATAGAAATATGGATCTGAAGCACAGACAGATCCTGTAATTGATAAATCTATTTGGTAAATATGTTCTTTGTGTCTTTATTTTCCAAAATAAAAATCAGAAAATCATATAATGATAATAGTTTTTTCATGCTTGGGAGCAAAACATCAAATGTTGCACTCCTGACATTTTGGGGTATGCACATATACTTGACTCTCATTAATGCTGCTTGTGATTTATATAACATTTTTAAGTTTTAAAATGTATATCAGTTATTATTTTACACTTCCAAAATTCTTTTTTGTCTTAATTTTCTAACAGAATTTTACAATTGATGTTTTTTTGGCAACACTACATTTTTTCTGTTGCACTCCTGACATGGTATAACATTTTTTTAAACATCAGCCATGACCACAACTTGATTAAACATAAGTTATGACAGTCCACATTTAAAGCTCAATACTTTGAATATTATCAGGAAAGTCTTTATTTTCAAGATGATACATTATTTTTTATTTCACAGATCTCCAAAAAATATTGAAATTTCAAAATGTCACAAAAAGGTGTTGCACTCCTGACAATTTTAGCATCATTTTTGGGCATAACTTTTTTGTTAATTGAGATATCAGCGAGATATTTGGCAGGTATTTAGACACTATCTAAAGACATATGCTGAGACATAGAAATCTATTTTCATTGCCTGTATTTTTAGTGTGGGTTGATAAATATGCATTTGGTCATTTTTTTTAATTCACCCATATACATTTGGTATATTGTCATAGTATCTGTACACATTTTAGTGATTAACATAGTTTTCCTTTGTTTTCCACTCAAAAATAGCACATTGTCAAGTACCTATATTTGACCATCGACATGTGGTCTGTGACTTAATTCTGCCCTTATGCATGCATCAAAATTTAGTTCGAATTAGCTTCACTTAGCGTTCACACAGAGCTAATGTGAAGTAATTTAATGCGCAATAAACTAATTCGAATGAAACTAATTCATATTAAATTTTCCTTGTGAATGTGGATCAGATTTAATATTCCTTACGTTTAATTCGAATTAAACTTTCCATGTGAACAGGGCATTAGTGTTAGAATGGACAATACTTATACCAAAGCAGAGCAAAAAAAGTCATAGATTAAATTTCATGTTGCAGTCACGCGTTGTCATTTTCTCCATGAAACGTCTTTAATTTCTACTGGCAAAATTTAACTAATTACAGTTGAAAACCCCCTTAATAAGGGTCTTAAGAAAATTTTTTCTGCCTAACAAAAAGCTTTGATATGTTTTAATTACAATGTGTATATTGTGGGGATGTTTCACACCTTCGATCATGATGTTTTGTTTACATTAACCAAGCACAGTAAGTAACACATCAAAATTTCCGGTGTTGTGAGAGCAAGAATTAAGGAAAAAAGGTGGTTTCTGATAAAGCATTCAAAATATGGGACAAAATTTCATTTCCCGTGAATTTTGGTGTACCGTCGTGAGCCCATGAATGGGTAAAAAATATGTGACATTTTGTGTACAGACGATGCATTTCACATGCATGATTATCACTAAAATTTTCAGCACTCTAGCATTTGCCTTTTTGTGCAGACAAAATGGTCATCTGAAATTCAATAAATGGGAGATAACTTCTTACCGTTAGTAAATTTTCTAAAATTGAAAGAGAGGTACAAACTTCAGACAGCAATGCATAATCCCTGAAAATTTGAAGTAAATCATCTAGCCATCTGTGAGAAATCCTCTGCACAAAATCAGTAAGAAAGAAAAAAAGAAAGAAGGGTCTTCCGCTGAAGACCCTTATAATAAGAAAAATCAAAAATCAACAATAGAATAATAGAAGGGTCTTCCGCTGAAGACGGAAGACTTTAATAATATTTAGTAGAAATTATATGTTACTACATGTACTAGTCAGACAAAATCTCGGGAAATTGAATTAAAATGTACAGATAAAAATTTCACCTGTCACTGGAACAACAAGCTCTTCAGAGTGATTGTATACTGTGTTTTAGTAAATATACTTACCTAGGTGAGCTAGATGAGAAACTTTTTAGAATTTTTTTTAGTTACTACTGTAATTTTCTCATCAGGTTGAAATCTAAAGCAATTACTCAAAATGTACATATTATTATCTATCATTATTTCAGAAGGAATTAAAGTTTAATTTTTCAAATATGTTTGGTTTGTATCAAAATTAGCTCTTGTAATAAAAGTGCTTATGTTAAGAAAAATCATTAGGTTGCTAGAACTTTAAAACCTTTATCTTTCGTAAGCAGTTTGAAAATTAGGTTCTAGAGTCATTACTAGAATTTAATTCATGTATAACTTTAAATGTCATATATAGTATAATTATAAATCATTTAAAACATTTTTATAAGGAATTTTTTTTAATATAATGGATACATTATCACAATTAATTTCAGGAGGTATGCATCTGAATGACTACACTATGAATTTTGATGAAATAAAAACCCATCTTACAGCTGGGAAGCAGTTTTCTCCTTTAATCACTGGTAAGATTTTAAACAATATTTATATCTCATTGAGATTATCTCATCTTTTATTTAAGTTTGCATCATGAGGTATGAAATGATGTGCATATTTGTGTGTGGGCTTATTAGTGTGACCTCATATTTTGCTCCGAGGAGGACAAAAATATGACTTTTTTAAAAGTAGAAAATAAGCATTGGTACAAATTTCAAGGAAAATCAAAATGTTAAAATGCACTAGATTTTCTTACAGTGTATTTTTAAGCTGAAACCAGAAGAGTACAATTTTTCAGAGATTTCTGGTTTTTCTCTTTGAAGGTGATGCTTCTGCAGATGTTGCATTTGATAGTTGGGACTGGAAGAACTTTCCTGGAAATGAAAGACTTAAAGAACCAAAATATGTCCTTCCATTTTTTATACGTAAACTGCTTCCAGGGCTGAAAATCATAATAATGCTGCGTGATCCCGTGGAAAGGTAAATAAGACAGGGAGAAATAAATCTAAAAAATGTGAATGACAGAGGTAATTTTAAAGAATGTTTGGGGAGATATACACAATGACAATATCCAGAGTTTCATTTAGATATAGGACTTAGGTGGGCTCTGCCCCCTTGCCCCCTTTTGAATTTTCAGACGTGAAAAAAAAATTACCTTAGATCCCCCCCCCCCCCAAAAAAAAAGAACCCCTTGTTAAATGGTACAGAGAGTCATCAAGTGAAGAAAAAAGAATTTGGAAAGTGACTCTCCCCTCCATTTTGACTGTCTGTATGTCTTCCAGTCTGTCTAGTGGTCCATATGTCTGTCTGTAAACATTTCACATTTTCAACTTCTTCTCAAGAACTATTGAGCCAATTTCAGCCAAACTTGCCAAAAAGTATCCTAGGGTAAAGGAGATTTAAGTTTGTTCAAATGAAGGGCCATGTCTTCTTCCAAAGGGAGATAATAATGAACTAGTGAAAAATTAATGACAACTTTCAAAAATGTTCTCAAGAACCACTGGGCTAGAAATATGAAACTTACTTGGAAGCATCATAAGAAAAATCTCTAAAAACAATTCTTCACAAGAATAGCAAAGCCATGATTGGTTATATTTATATGGAAACATCCTAAGGTAGTGTAGTATGAAATTTGTTCAAATTATTACCACTGGGGCAGGGTGGGGTGACAATGGGAGATCAAAGTTTACATAGGAATACATTTGAAAAATCTTAAAAAATCTTATGGGTGAATTAACAAAAAATGACCAAACACATATTTATCAACCCAAACTAAAAATACAGGCAATGAAAATAGATTTCTATGTCTCAGCATATGACTTTAGATAGTGTCTAAATACCTGCCAAATATCTCGTTGATATCTCAATTAACAAATAAGTTATGCCCAAAAATGATGCTAAAATTGTCAGGAGTGCAACACCTTTTTGTGACAATTTGAAATTTCAATATTTTTTGGAGATCTGTGAAATAAAAAATAATGTATCATCTTGAAAATAAAGACTTTCCTGATAATATTCAAAGTATTGAGCTTTAAATGTGGACTGTCATAACTTATGTTTAATCAAGTTGTGGTCATGGCTGATGTCTAAAAAAATGTTATACCATGTCAGGAGTGCAACAGAAAAAATGTAGTGTTGCCAAAAAAACATCAATTGTAAAATTCTGAAAGAAAATTAAGACAAAAAAGAATTTTGGAAGTGTAAAACAATAACTGATATACATTTTAAAACTTAAAAATGTTATGTAAATCACAAGCAGCATTAATGAGAGTCAAGTATAATTATGTGCATACCCAAAAATGTCAGGAGTGTAACATTTGATGTTTTGCTCCCAAGCATGAAAAAACTATTATCATTATATGATTTTCTGATTTTTATTTTGGAAAATAAAGACACAAAAAACATTTTTACCGAATAGATTTATCAATTACAGGATCTGTGTGTGCTTCAGATCCATATTTCTATGGTCAGGAGTGAAACACATTTTTTAAAAGATTCAAGTTGTGTGACGAAAAGACTTTAATTCATGTTTAGAAGTATTCATTCATTAATAATGATCTTTTTGTATAATTTAATACTAAATTATTGACAGTTTTATTATTAAAATCCTTCCTTTTTCAATTTTATCAATTCAGATGTGTTTTTGTCTTTTTGGTGATTTTTTTAATGAACGTTAAAAATAAACACACTAAAACATTGTCATAAAATTCAAGTAATTCCTCCTCAACTTCACTGAAACAACAGAACAAGTTCTTATGTAATTTTCACTTCACAATTCTACTTCAAAGGTCCCATTGCTTTTGGTCAGGAGTGCAACAAATATGTTAGAATTATAAATCATCCAATAAGAATAAAAATAAAGAAAAAATGACGAGTAGAATTTTTCTGGTGGGTTACTGTGTTTGTCTTCTAAAGGAAAATATGCTTTAAAATATATTTTATCTTCTAAATATACATTTAAGCTAGTTTTTTGGCATAAAATAGGGTATAATTCCAGATAAAATGTGAATTTTAAATACTTTCATCTGTTTTAATTATGAAGTACTGGACTATAAGTATTGCACAATTTCATTACCACTTGATGTTGCCAACACTTTATGAATTTTTGTGTTCTATGGTTTTAATTTCAAACTTTACTGCAGTCAGGAGTGTAACAAAACTGCTTCATAATTACCAATGCTTTTTAACTATCTTTACTAAAAAATAAGTTGAAAAAAATGCTTGATACTATTTGATGTTCAAAACACTATGTCTATCAACAAATTACAGAAATTTTACGGTCAATTCAGGTTATAGTTTTCATCATTTCACATATATTTTAAATACAATTTATATATATTAAACTTTGCAAATAATCATGTTTTAAGGTCTTCAAAATATGAAAAACCTGCTGTAAACGATGAAAAATATCAACACGACAAATTGATTTACAAAGTAAGAATGGGTTATTGTGTGTTATAATTTTTAAAACAATGTTAAATAAAATACATATCAGATGTCAGGAGTGCAACACAATAATGTAACATAGGGTCACTTCAAAATTTAGTATTTTTTGTAAGAGAACTCGTATATAACAATTCTTTTTTGGCTTAGATATAAAGAATTGACTTGAACAGACAAAAAAGTGAATTTTGGGGAATTTTATTGCTTCATATTTTTTTCATATTAAAACTCTTCAAACCAGGATTGAAAAAATAATGTAAAATAACAATCAAAAAGCCAATTTTTTGTCACATGTACAAGAGAAGATATTCATTCAAGGTCTAGATTTAATCATTTATACCCCTTTTACCATATTGAAACATAAAAAACTATAATTTCTTGTGATTATGTATTTTAGAAAGTCTTTTAAGGTGTAATGATATTTTCTTTTTTCAGAAGAAATTTTACTTATAAAAATTCTGAAACTTTTTAATCCAATTGTCTATTCTATTGCCACTTCGGGATTTTAAACTAGAATGTATTTGCAATATGATGATATAAGTGAAAAATATGTTATAAGTAGTTGAATTTTGCCAAAAAAATTCAGTTTGGTGGTAATTTTTTTGAATTCACCCTTATCAAGGACAGCTAAGCCATGATTGGTCATATTTGTATGGAAGCATCCTCAGGTAGTGTAGAAGGAAGTTTGTACAAATCATGTCCCCAGGAGGTAGGGTGGGGCCACAGCAGGGGATCAAAGTTATGCAAAGAAATATAAAGGATACAGAGTAGAATTTGTCTAATCCGGACTCTGAGTACTTTGGAATTTTGTCCATTTCAGCTATAAATTTTAGTCACATGCACTTCTTTAACAAATGTATTATAAAAAACTGTGTCATCCAAATACTGTCTATTCTGCATTCTGAACGACCACATTGGTTCCATCTGCTAATAATTCACGATAATTATTTTCTCTAATCCAGCTACACAATATTACCTGAGTCACTTCAATGCAATTAACACCATTCGCGAACTGAAACCCCGCAATTGACACAGCCCACTTGAATAAATATAAGCTTTAGGTTTTGTTACAAGTAAATTAAAAATAAAATACATAATAACTACATTCCAACTCCATATCACAGAGTATAACACAAAATCAATGACAATATAAGTACACGATTTACAAATGAAAATAAAAATTGGCATCGAAACTCAAACGTCTCATTCCAAAATGGCACCATAACATTGAAGGGAAGACGTAAATGTGTACATAAAAATTAAAATGTCAGTTAAATAATTGTCAAATTGTAAATAATTGTGTTTATGGTTAATATGTTGAATGTTCTTTTTGACTTGCAAAACTTGCACTTGATACATGTATATAAATGTACTTATGTGTCTGTAGATTTTGACTCCGTTAATATGGTTAACATTTCACGTTTAAAGTCTCAAACTTTGTGAATGAAAAAGAAAAATTTACAGTAGGGTAGTCATGCGATATTCTTGAATAATTTCTAGACCCCCCAAAATATTGAATTATAATTTTTTTACCGTACGGCTACCTGAGGAGGGGGAGTGGTCTTGGTAGTACTGGTGTTATTTACCTGGAGACCCCCAATACTCAAGATGTTGAAAATCCCTATACACGCTGCATTACACAGGAAGTCTGGCTTTTGGTAATCAGGGTCAACATTACGCGTTTTGTGCATAATTTTGAATAAAAATATTTAAAATAAATTATGTACTGAAATATAAAATTTGTATAGCTAGCATTTTCGTCGATATCTTTTGAAGAAAAAAAAACATATCTTTTTTAAAAATCGTAAAATTAAAAAAAAAAAAAGAAGAAAAGAAAAAAGGTGAAAACTACAAAGCAATCATATCAATATTTTAATCGCCAATAAAGGAAATTATTATAAAATATTAAGTGTGAATATTGAAATAAAAAGGTTCCACTTATTGTGTGGACATTTACCACGATCGGAATATTGTTTACTTTTCTAGCGAACAATGGTGTCCAAATGTTCGTTATTTCCAAGGGTCTGTGTTCTTATGCCCTGTTTACAAATTTGGATATAAAAAGAATCTTTTGTAATTCATGCATGGCGTTAGATACAAGATACTTTATTTATATTAGTATAAATATCTTTTCTTATTTAATCCATTGCATTTTTTATTATTATTTTCAAATGGAAGGGGAGGGGGTCGATTGTTTCCAATTACGGCGAATTGAGTTCCTGTGTACCTAAGTGCAAGGTCGACAAGGGCATTGCGTACATTCTTAAAATCAAGGCACAGGTTGAATAAGGGGCTCGGAAGAATTATCGGTCTGTGCTGCTACTGAAACTTTTCTCTCCGGATCCCAGATATTGAAGGAAGAGAGAGTTTGAATATCCGCTAATTTTTCTTCGAAAAGTTCTACTGTTGTCTTGGACACCATATCGCTAACAAGTATAAAACAGCAGTGGAGAATGAAAAATAAAATCACATAGTCACTGTTTAATTATCTACTCTCAATTGTTTTTTTAAAATAAAATTATCAACCAATATAATAGCGACATGATTTTTTTTTAACCAGAGTGTATACTAAGCAACCATTCACGCGGTACATGAAAGCGTTTGACGCGTGACCAGGTAATTGTTTTCAAAACATGCAAACTCAGATTATCAGGTAGCCCAAGTAGCTGGCCCGTCAATCAAATCAGAAGCTATTGTTTTTTTAATGATTGACAGGCGGTATACTATTGATCTTGAATTAGGTAGATTTTGGGGGCGTTAACATAAAATTGGGTGTTTAAAGCAGTATGAGCTGCATTTTTGAGAATTTTATTTTGCTGTTGAAATGTGTTATTATGATAAATTTGTATGTAATTTACACCTTTATGATCAATAAGACTAATATAAAGTATTAAATTGTTTCAGAAGAAAGACTTCTGTACAATGAAATGTATAGTATTATATAAGAAATCAATATTGTACAGGATGACAATAATGTAATTTTGCTCCAATCAGAGCTCATAAATAGTTCTCCCATTGCAAATAAGAAGAACAGAAGCTTATAAAATTAATGGGTTTTTAGCTCACCTCGACGAAGTCGAGATGAGCTTATACTATACCCCCGGCGTCGGCGTCGGCGTTAGCGTCGGCGTCCCAGGTTAAAGTTTTAGGAGCAAGTCCCATTCCCAAGTAACTATAAGCCCTACTTGGACCAAACTTGCATGGATGATGCATCTAGGGATGGACACTACCACACTTGCTTCGGATGCTGGATCTGACCTAGATTTTCCAGATGAGTGACCAGGATAAAGTTTTAGGAGCAGGTCCATTCCCAAGTAACTATAAGCCCTACCTGGACCAAGCTTGCATGGATGATGCATCTAGGGATGGACACTACCACACTTGCTTCGGATGCTGGATCTGACCTAGATTTTCCAGATGAGTGACCAGGTTAAAGTTTTAGGAGCAGGTCCATTCCCAAGTAACTATAAGCCCTACCCGGACCAAACTTGCATGGATGATGCATCTAGGGATGGACACTACCACACTTGCTTCGGATGCTGGATCTGATGTAGATTTTCCAGATGAGTGACCAGGTTAAAGTTTTAGGAGCAGGTCCATTCCCAAGTAACTATAAGCCCTACCTGGACAAACTTTCATGGATGATGCATCTAGGGATGGACACTACCACACTTGCTTCGGATGCTGGATCTGACCTAGATTTTCCGGATGAGTGACCAGGTTAAAGTTTTAGGAGCAGGTCCATTCCCAAGTAACTATAAGCCCTACCTGGACCAAACTTGCATGGATGATGCATCTAGGGATGGACATGGCCACACTTACTTCGGATGCTGGATCTGATGTTGATTTTCCAGATGTGTACCAGGATAAAGTTTTAGGAGCAGGTCCATTCCCAAGTAACTATAAGCCCTACCTGGACCAAACTTGCATGGATGATGCATCTAGGGATGGACACTACCACACTTGCTTCGGATGCTGGATCTGACCTAGATTTTCCGGATGAGTGACCAGGTTAAAGTTTTAGGAGCAGGTCCATTCCAAAGTAACTATAAGCCCTACCCGGACCAAACTTGCATGGATGATGCATCCAGGGATGGACACTACCACACTTGCTTCGGATGCTGGATCTGACGTAGATTTTCCAGATGAGTGACCAGGTTTAGATTTAGGAGTAGTCTCGTTCCCAAGTAACTATAAGCCCTACATGGACCAAACTTTCATGGATGATGCATCTAGGGATGTACACTAACCAACCTGCTTCGAATGCTGGATCTGACCTAGATTTTCCACATGAGTGAATTTTAGCCATATTTTAACCAAATTAGCATGGATGATATATCTAGGGATGGACACTTCCAGACTTGCCTTGGATTCTGAATCTGAAGTACATTTTCCAGATGAGTGACCATGCAGGGAAATTTTTTGGAGTAGCTATATAATATTATGGCCTGTTATGATTAAACTTGCATAGATGGTGCATCTAAGGATGAAAACTTCCAGACTTGCTTTGGATGTTGGAACTGACCAAAATTTTCTTGATTACTAAACAGGTCAAAAGTTTTTTGAGCAGATCTATAATTAAATCAAACTTGCATGGATATTGATCTTGGGATGTACCCTAACTAGAAAAAAAATATGATGTGAAATTTGCCTTACATGTAGATAACATTCGTCGAGGTGAGCTTCGTAATCTTTGATTACCTATGTTTTTTTCTGTCATTAAAATAGTTAATTAAAATTTCACAAAAAAAATTTCCGACATCAAAGTTGCAGCTCATATTGCTTTAAATATATTTTCCCAACATATGCATTGTACATGTAAATAAAACAATGGAAATAAATTTAAAATATTTTCCTGCATTTTCCTTGAATTCCGGATTCTGTCTAATCCAACCAATTTTTATGGAACCAATGGTATCAGGTTTGGACAAATTATACTGTATCAATTAAAATTTTCTTCTCAAGAACAGTAAAGCCGTAATTAGTCATATTGATTTAGAAGCATCCTCAGATAATGTAGAATCAAGTGTGTCCAAATCGTGTCACTTGGGGGTAGAGCATGGCTAAAATAGAAAATCAAATGTACAGGAAAAATCTACCAAAGTCATGATTAGTCAAAGAAATATGGAAGCATCATCAAGTACTGTAGATTCAATTTATATAAATCTAGCTGCAGAGCTGTGGCTCTCAAAAAAATATTTTGACTGACCGGAGAGCTTCAATGCCACAAGCTGAAAAAAGTGTATATCAATTGCACACAAAAAATTGTGCTGTTTCTCTTTTTTTTTCTCCAGATAATTAAGAATTGGTGAAAATTTGGTGTCATCATTTAAAAATCTTATTCTCAAGAACCATTGGGCCAGAAAAGTTGAAAATTATTTGAAACCTTCTTTACGTAGTAAAGATTCAAGTTTGTTCAAATCATGACCCCCAGGGGAAAGGTGGGGCCTCAATAGGGGATCAAATTTTTACAAAAGAATATATAGTAAAAAACTTTTGAAAATCTTCTTTTCTAAAACAACAAAGCCACAATTAGTCATATTGATATGGAATCATCCTCAGGTAGTGTAGATTCAAGTGTGTTAAAATCTTGACCCCTGGGGGTAGGATATACAGTTTTTTTTAGCTCACCTGAGCCGAAGGCTCAAGTGAGCTTTTCTGATCACATTTTGTCTGGCTGTCTGTCCGCCTCGCCGTCTGTAAACTTTTCACATTTTTAGCTCACCTGAGCTGAAAGCTCAAGTGAGCTTTACTGATCACCCGTTGTCCGTCGTCCGTCTGTCCGTCCGTCTGTAAACTTTTCACATTTTCAACTTCTTCTCAAGAACCACTGGGCCAATTTTAACCAAACTTGGTACAAAGTATCCTTGGGTGAAGGGGAGTGTAAATTGTTAAAATAAAGAGCCAAGTCCCCTTACAAGGGGAGATAATCAAGAAAAGACAAAAATAGGGTGGGGTCATTAAAAAATCTTCTTCTCAAGAACCACAGGGCCAGAAAAGCTGAAACTTATGTGGAAGCATCCTGGGATAGTGTAGATTCTTAATTGTTAAAATCATGACCCCCGGGGGTAGGGCAGGGCCACAATAGGGAATCCAAGTTTTACATTGATATATATAGGAACAATCTTAAAAAATCTTCTTCTCAAGAACCACTGGGCCAGAAAAACTGAAACTTATGTGGAAGCATCCTGGGATAGTGTAGATTCTTAATTGTTCAAATCATGACCCCCGGGGGTAGGGCGGGGCCACAATAGGGAATCCAAGTTTTACATTGATATATATAGGAAAAATCTTAAAAAGTCTTCTTCTCAAGAACCACTGGGCCAGAAAAGCTGAAACTTATGTGGAAGCATCCTAGGGTAGTGTAGATTCTAAATTGTTCAAATCATGAACCCTGGGGTTAGGGCAGAGCCACAATAGGGAATCCAAGTTTTACATTAAAATATCTAGGAAAAATCTTTTAAAATCTTCTTCTCAAGAACCACTGGGCCAGAAAAGCTGAACCTTAAGTGGAAGCATCCATTGTTTAAACCATGACCCCTGGGGGTAGGGTAGGACACAATAGGGAATCCAAGTTTTACATTGAAATATATAAGAAAAATCTTAAAAAATCTTCTTTTAAAGAACCACTGGGTCAGAAAAGCTGAAACTTATTTGGAAGCATGCTGGGGTAGTGTAGATTCTAAATTGTTCAAATCATGGCCCCTGGGGGTAGGGTGGGGCCACAATAGGTATTCGAGGGGGGAAATCTGGTAAAGAACAGCATGGCCAAAGTTACTCAGGTGAGCTATGTGGGCCTCTTGTTTACTTCTTCTAAAGAACCACTGGGCCAATTTCAACCAAACTTGCCACAAAGTATTCTTAGGTTAAGGGAATTCAAGTTTGTTCAAATGAAGGGTCACACCCTCTTCCAAGGGGAGATAATTACAAATTTTTAAAAAATTAATGACATCTTTTAAAAAATCTTCTTCTCAAGAACCCCTGGGCCAGGAATGATGAAACTCATGTGGAAACATCCTCATGCAGTGTAGTTTCAAGTTTATTAGGGTGGGGCCACAATTGGCAACCAAACTTTAACATAGGAAAAATCTTTCAAAAATCTCCTCAAAAACAGCAAAGCCATGATTGGTCATATTTACATTGAAGCATCCTCAGGTAGATTCAAATTTGCACAAATCATGACCCCCGGGGTAGGGTGGGGCTTCAATGAACAATTAAAGTTTAACATATGAATATATAGGAAAAAACTTTTAAATATCTTCTTCTGAAGAACAGCATAGCCATGATTGGTGATATTTATATGGAGGCATCCACTAGTGTAGATTCAAATTTGTTCAAATCATGACCCCCGGGGGGTAGGAAGGGGCCACAATGGGCGATCAAAGTTTTACATAAATATATATAGGAAAAATCTTTCAAAATCTTCTTCTCAAGAACAGAAAAGCCATGATTTGTCATCTTAATATGGATGTATCCTTGGAAACAGTAGATTCAAGTTTGTTCAAATCATGACCCCAGGGGTAGGGTGAGGTTACAATGGAAAATCAAAGTTTTATAAAGGAATATATTGGAAAAATCTTTGAAATATCTTCTTCTGAAGAACAGCAGAGCCATGATTGGTCATATTTATATGGAAGTATCCTCAAGAAAAAAAGCCACAGTTAATCAAAGAAA